>NC_061511.1:63591086-63663809 GCF_022539505.1 Lolium rigidum
ACAATTATAGCATGATATATAAACATTTATCATAAACATAGAGATATAAATAATAACCACTTTATTATTGCCTCTAGGGCATATCTCCTTCACAACCATCGTGTGAGGAAGTTTCTTGAGGATTCTCCCTTCTTCTGGATACAAGCTTGTAAGTCGCTTGCCGTAGCAGGTCTTTTGTAGGTGCCTCTGAAGTGTTTCTCGAAAGCGGTCTTCAGGTCAAACCAGCAAAAGATGGAGTTCTTCTCGAGGTCGCTGAGCCAGATCCGGGCTGGACCTACAAGGTACAACTGGAGCATGCGGCAGGCAATATTAGGGGTTCCTCCGGCAAAGGTTACTGCATTATAGTAATCCTCAATCCAGGTGTCCGGCCTTTCGGTGCCATCATAATGCTTCAGGTTTCCGGGTAGCTTGAGGTTCATCCTTGGCTTTGGTTCCTCTCGAATCATCCTGCCAAAGCACTTCGGTCCGATGTAGTCGGTTCTGTATTCGTTGAGGCGTTCCCGCGCGTCGCGCGAGCCGTGGCGGGGGGATTGTGAGCGAGAGCGAGATCTCCGGCCGCCGCCTCCGCCTCCACCTCCGCCGCCACCGCTAGGTGGTGGTGATGGAGATCTGCGAGGGGGCCGATCCGACCTCTTGCTTCCGCCTTCAGATTCTCCCCGGCCCTCCCGGTGCTGGCTCCGTCTCCTGTGGCTGCCTTCGCCGTGGCGCTGGCTGCCCTGGTCGTTCCGGCTCCGGCGGGGCTCCGGGTCGCGCTCCTCATTCCGACTCCTCCTAAGCTCGGGCTCACGATCGTTGTTCTGATTCCGGCGAGGTTCCGGCGTGCGCTCCCTGTTTCTGTTTCTTGAGGGCAGCACGTTGTCGCGGATAACAATTCCACCATGCCCCTGAGGCCTGGTGTTTCCGGCTGGACTACGGTGGCGAGGGGGACGCGGGTAACCATTAGGCGGAGGAGAGGGGTTGCGGTACTTGTCTCGTCCAGAGTACATTGCATCCTTTCCCTTTCTTGGATCTGACGGTGGCGTCTTTGATGGTACGGGGATCGGATTTGGGTGTTCCCTGGCTTTCCTTCTTCGTTCCGAGGATCCGGTTCGCGATTCGTCATCTCGATGGCGATTGTCGTGGGCGTCCTTCTGCGCAGTGGAGATGCAATGCTCCGGGTTGGATTCCAACTTGCGCGAAGTGTATGCATTGCTCTGCTGCCTTACTGCTGAAGCAACGAGCGTGCGAACATAGTCGATGTCAATCTCCTCGTTGTTTTTCTTCAAGATCTCTGCGGCCTTCGTCATATTGTCCTTTGGGGTTGCGAACGGCTGCTGCTCCGTTGGAGTTGCGAAGGTGATCCTGCGGGGAGCTATCAACTCACGCCGGACTTTTTCTACCTCCCGATCAGCTTCAACGATCTTGTCCTCCCAATGCTTTCGGAGTTCCCTGACCTTCGCCAGTCCTTCGTCCACCTCCCGCTCACGCTCGGATGAAGTCTTCCACAAAACTGCGGCGTGCTTCCTTTCCTCCGAAGCATGGCGGCTGCGGTGTCCTTAAACTTCTTGGCTGTGGCCAGCAGCTCCACTCTCTTAGCTTCTAATGCTTCTACGTCTTCGGGAGTGATGGGTTTGTTAAGAATATCCGAGCGATAAACCGCATCCATGCCTCGCTTGTGCGACCATCTCTTCGAGCGACAGGAGGCACTCCGAGAAAGAATCCCTACGGGGTCGCTCCCGCGACATTGGAGATCTCTCGATGGGATGGCCGGGGGTCGGATTGGGTGCCTCGCCTCTTCGATCCGTGTTCTCCCGGCCGCCGCTACGGGTTGCAAGTACCTGCTTTGGTTGGGCGGAATCAACTTCAGGCTGATCACCGTATCCATATTCCCTCACCTTGCGATCGAACTCTTCAGTGTCCATGGATTGGGTGTCTCCGGAAATTGGGCTTAGGTTTCCCAAAATTGACTCTTCAGCCGGAGTTCCGCTTTCTCCGACAGCCTCTTGCTGATCCGGAGCAGCGTTGTTTTCCGGGGCCTCGACTCGCTCGGGACCAGCTCCGGCTTCTTGAGGGCGGTTCCGGCGGTATGGGCCAAGAAGTGCACGAAGTGACACCTTTGCTTTTCTAACACCCGGGAGACCCAGGCGGATCTGCATTGGTCTTCCACCGTTATTTCCTGCTCAGGGGCGGATTGGGTCGGATTTGATTTTTTCAGATCTAAGGCGGAATCTTCGCGAGGAAGTTCCTGCGTCTCAGATCGGATCTTTGCGACTGCGTCCTGCTCAGCGGCGGTCGCGTCAGCGCTACTTACCAGTGGGTTTCCGTCGGAATCGACGGTTTCCCCGATGAAGATGTGTATGCCGCCAACTGGGACGATGGAGAGCTTGACGGGGTCGGTTTTAGCCGGAATCCAACACTCATCCGGAGGGACGATCGGCAGATTTCCGGCGTAAAGGACACGCCCCACAGCGATGGTGTCGTCGTAGCTTCCCATGGCGGAACCCTCCCGGTTCCGGCCTCCGTGACGCCGCAGGCCCCACGGTGGGCGCCAACCGTCGTTGCCTAATCGACGGTACCTCGGAGGAGGGATCCTCACGAGGGGGAGAAGAAGTAGGGGCCATAGGGCGGAGTGCACACGGGACGGTGGTACGCGAGTTACCCAGCCTTCGGAACACCCGCACGATGACAGGGCCTACCGCTGCTTGTCCGGAATTATCCGGGCGCTTTCGCGTTGTTACAATGAGTTGTGGTTGTGCCTCTAGGGCTCCCAGGATCCGGCTTATAAAGGCGCACGGATCTAGGGTTTACATGGAGAGTCCTAGCCGGAATACAAGTTGCCTAACTACGGTATAATGTCTTGCCGTTTACGTCAAGGATCCACCTTCCTCTAAGTACGTGCTGGATCCGGATACTTCACGGGCCGTCATGGATCCGGCCTCCTTCGTAGGTCGGTAGAGATCCGGCTTCCTGTTCCTGGGCTTGACTTCATCCTTCAGGATCTACAGCAACTGGGCCGCCCGATGGGCCACATGCCTCACCACCATCTATGGGCCACCCGGGCTTGCCGGATGTAGGCCATGCCGTTGATATACCCATAAAGTATACGCACAACAGATGTCGTCTAGAGGGTGACTATGCGGTTTAAAACTTTTACGAATATGGCTTAACAAATGCGGAATAAAACTAGCGTTTAATTTGGCAAGCACATACCTATATAACTAGGGTTCACCTATGTACACCAATAACATATGATAAGCAAGAGAAGCAACTATGTGATAATTAGATATAACTTCAAGCACGAAGAGGTTATCACAAAGTAAACTGCATAAGTAAAGAGTTCGGGTATAGAAATAACTGAGGTGACGCGGAGACAACGATGTATCCCGAAGTTCACATTCTTGCGAGTGCTACTCTCTGTTGGAGCGGTGTGGATGACAAAGCACTCCAAACGCCATAAATGCCTCATCGTATTCTCCTTGACCCTTCCCACCGAAAAGGGAATTCCTCAGTCCACTATGGAACCTTGAGGGTGGTCACTGAACCTGCACAAAGCTTGGGAAATCTCCACAACTTAATTGGAGACTCCCAAGAAATTCATCATAAAGGCTTCACAAAACTTGAGGAATCTCTACAACTTAATTGGAGGCCCCAAGAATACCAAAGACCACTAAGCCATCTAGGACCACCGTGGAGAACTCAAACCGATGCACCAAATGCAATGGCAAGAACACCACCAAGATGCTCAACTCATTCTCTCTCAAATTCCAACAAAGCTACAAAAGCTATTGAGGGAATAGAAGATGAAGCACAAATGGGAGATTGTCAAATTCTCCAAGATCTAGATCCCAAATATTTACTCACAAAGAGATGATTTGATTTGGTCAAAGTGTGGATCTGGATCTCCTCTCTCTTTTGCTCAAATATGAGCAAGAATCATGGGGGGATTAGATAGAGAGGGAGCTTCTCAAAGTCAACAATAGAGTAGGGAGAGAGAGAGGGAGAAGCAACCAGCCCAAGGAAAAAGAAGGGGGTCTTAAATACCCCTTCGCAATAAAATATTACCGTTGGGGCCTCCTAGGCTGGACTATCCGCCCCATGCCATATTATCCGGGGCCCCGAGTTGAAATATCCGACCAATAATTCGGGGGTATACTAGGACCATTTCGTTTAGGTCCTTAGCCATTTTTCGGGGGGCCGGATATTTCCAAATAATCCGGCCCGGATAAACCGGTTCAGATTATCTGCCCCCAACTTGAGCTGGATAATTAGACATAACTTCAAGCACGAAGGTTATCACAAAGTAAAGTGCATAAGTAAAGAGTTCGGGTATGGAAATAACTGAGGTGACGCAGAGACAACGATGTATCCCGAAGTTCACATTCTTACGAGTGCTACTCTCCGTTGGAGCGGTGTGGATGACAAAGCACTCCAAACGCCATAAATGCCTCATCGTATTCTCCTTGACCCTTCCCACCAAAAAGGGAAGTCCTCAATCCACTATGGAACCTTGAGGGTGGTCACTCGAACTCGCACAAAGCTTGGGAAATCTCCACAACTTAATTGGAGACTCCCAAGAAATTCACCACAAAGGCTTCACAAAACTTGAGGAATCTCTACAACTTAATTGGAGGTCCCAAGAATACCACAAATACCACTAAGCCATCTAGGAATCACTGTGGAGAACTCAAACTGATGCACTAAATGCAATGTCAAGAACACCACCAAGATGCTCAACTCATTCTCTCTCAAATTCCAACAAAGCTACAAAAGCTAATGGGGGAATAGGAGATGAAGCACAAATGGGAGATTGCCAAATTCTCCAAGATCTAGATCCCAAAGATTTACTCACAAAGAGATGATTCGGGTTGGTCAAAGTGTGGATCTAGATCTCCTCTCTCTTTTGCTCAAATATGAGCAAGAATCATGGGGGATTAGAGAGAGAGGGAGCTTCTCAAAGTCAACAATAGAGTAGGGAGAGAGAGAGAGAGAGAAGCAACCAGCCCAAGGAAAAAGAAGGGGGTCTTAAATATCCCTTCCCAATAAAATATTACCGTTGGGGCCTCCCAGGCTGGACTATCCGCCGCAGACCAGATTATCCGGGCCCCGAGTTGAAATATCCGACCAATAATTCGGGGGTATACTAGGACCATTTCGTTTAGGTCCTTAGCCATTTTTCCGGGGCCGGATATTTCCAAATAATCCGGCCCGGATAAACCGGTTCAGATTATCTGCCCCCAACTTGAGCTGGATAATCCGCCCCCTAAAAACTAGGAGGGACAACAAAACGAGAACGAACATAACTTAAGCATCCGGACTCCAATTTTGATGATCTTGGGCTCGTTTCGAAGCTAGTAACAAGCTCTACAATATCATGCAGGGAACCATCATAGTCCAGCAGGGAGGATAGAAACAAATGATGAGAGGTTTAACCTATCTAAAAAAGACAAACCGGTAAAACCTTCAACCTTGAAAATGTAATAAGTTTTTCATGCAAAATCCGTTCTCGATGAACTAGAGCTTGTCATGGAGATTAACACAAGATCTAAGTCATATCATGGATAAGAACCAAATAATAACCAAAAAAGATGATGCAACGATGTAAGGGTTGGAGCTCTCTCCGAACGATACGATCGAGTTACTCTAGACTCTCTACTTCTCTAGAGTCTAGATCAAAAGAATAAAAGAAAAAAATAAATTGTTTTTCACCTAATTTTAAATGATTTTTACTATGTGCAATTTTGTAGTTACCTAGAAGAACTAGAAGGATGCCCCATTATGGCCGGATTCTCTTTAGAAAATTAATTTTATAAATAAAATTAAATGGTATAAGACACATGAAGAAAGTTTGTCTGACATGAATATGCACGATTGAATTGGTGGCAATAGTTGAGATGATAAATTTGATTGACGTGAAATGATTGTCTATTTTAAAATTAAAGGTCATCAAGGTTCATTAATATACTTGATTGGTTTTCTTTGCAAACTAATAAAAATCATATATAAGATGAAATTAACAACCCATAAATGTGGATAGGAGCATGAAGGGATGAACTATCACAACATCACTTAGAAGAGTATTGTTTGGACAATTTTGAGAACTCATAGACCACTTTGTCGTGGACCTAACAAACCGGGAAATACATCTACTTGTATTCATATCTCTCCCCCCGTCCCTAAAAAAAAGAAAAAAAAAACAATGACCCGCCTTTCATGACCCTAACGCTATCCTATCCCGTGCCCCCTCATCTCACTCAGGCGCCGACGGTCAAGCTAGCGTGCGATGATGACAAGCAAGCGGATCCGGTCGAACAAGTAGGTGACGACGGGGGACTAGAACCAACACCGGTGGCAAGGAAGAAGATAGCAACGACAACGTCGAGCAATGAACAAGGAAGAAGGAGCCTCTCCTGTAAGTATTCCTGCAAGGTGAGATGAGATTGTGTGCTATTTTTGCATCAGTACGTTGACTCCATCCATTTGAAGTCTAGTATATTCACCTCAGTCTCTATAAAAAAATTATAGACGCTATAAGAAGCAGTAAGAGCATCTCCACCGCCCCCTCCAAATATTCGCCGGCAGAGGCGTCGACACTTCCGTATGGGGGGCGCCGACACTGCATCCTCTATTTGGGGGTCCTGTTCCCACCCCGGCGCCTTCAAACCAATGGTCCCGATAGATGATTTGAATTAAAATCTCAAATAAAAGCATAAAAATCGAATAAAGAGAAGAAACATTCCACAAACTAATACATAATTGGAAACATGTTTACACGAAGACATAATTTGGAACATGGTTTCCACAAACTAATACATAGTTTGAACCATGGTTGACACAAATATAAAACATTGCAAAATAACGAAACCTAATTAGTGTTGGCATCGCAGTTTTCGTGTGTTCGCTGCTAAGAAAGAATACTCTCAGGCACTCCCAGTCACCCAAACTAGAAAATCCAGCTTGTGACGGTACATCGGTGTCCTTGTTGGTTCTTTCGAGGAAGAACAACCAGAAACCTCTCGACCTATTTTCGCTGCGAAGAAATAATACTCAGTTGTCCTCCTCCTCGGCGCTGTCGCCGTGGTAGTGCCAGCGGCAACGCGTCTCGTTGAAGACATTGACGCTCATATCCCCCTCACCAAGGTAGGAGAACATGAGCACGAAGACGACTTCGAGGTGGTGGTAGCGCGCGAACTTCTCCTAGCCGATGTGGAGGTACATCTTGCCGCGCGCGTCGACCGGTAGCAGCCGCAGGCAGCCTTCGCAGATGTAGAGAGGCCTGCTCGTTGCCGGCGACGAAGTCGGCGAACTTATCCGTCAGCCTCTGGATGCCGAGTGGGTCGCCCTTGAGGACGACGACGAACTCGAACAACATTTGCCGCTCCTCCTCCTGCAGGTCCGACGATGAAGACGACGGCGTCGCAGGCGACGTCGAGCGTGCAGCTCTGCCGCGGCCACGACCACAACCGCGACCTCGGCCTCTACCAGACATGGCGTCGTCTCTTCAGATGGTGGTGGCTAGGGTTGTGGAGAGAGGCGCTAGGGTTTGTGTGGGATGGATGATGCGAGAGCGGCCTTTTTATAGGCCGTAGGGAGGCGGGGGAGCGGGGCGCTCATTAGCGTCTGCGGAAACTACACCGCCGCTGCGCGCCAATAACTTTCGTCGCGAGGTAGGCGATGATTAGGTTAAAATTGAATGTGTCGCTGACTGTTGGCCCCGCCACTCCCCGCTGGCGTCGACTTTTGAGATGTGTGGCTGACATACGGCTGCGACGCTCAAAATTTTCCAGGCGGATATGACATGTGGGGACAAATACGGTATATTTCTTTAAGAAAAGGGGGACGAATCCAGCGAAATACGGATTTGCCCGTTGTCTAATGTAAATCTGCCTCTGCGCTGCGGTACCTTTCCCCGGAACCCAAAGCTCTCACCTTCTCTTCTGCTCCCAAATCCACTGCACACAGCCAGACACACTCCTCAACTCCCTCGCTCGCACCCGCAAGGAAAATTCCTCCCCACCCCACCACACCACCGAAGCTCGCCGGCCATCTCGGAGCGGCGGAGCTCGGCTCTCCCGCGATCCTCCCCTCCCCTCCGGCCCCCCTCCCGCCGCTACCGCTGCGGCGTGGCCCTCGCGCGGTTCCTTCCTTCCGGCGGTAAGCGAAGCCCTAGCTCTGGTCGGATCGTTCTTCGTTTCCTCCCCGTCCCGTGAAAAATCGAATCCAGCCAGATCCCCTCCTTCGAGGCTGCTCGTAGATCCCGTAGACAGGGCGGACGGACCATCGAGGCGCGCGGGTGCATCCGACCACGTGTTTCCGTGCCGATTTTCCGGGAACTCAAAGCTGCTGCTGCTTCCGAGATCCCGAATCAGTACTGCTAGGAGCGGTTCATTTCCCGGATTGTTTTCGGGGTTCGACCAAACCCCGTGCTCCCTGTTCAGTTCCACCCTCTGTAGTGCCAGAGAGAGCCTGACTTGGTGCTTTGTTGCGGTGCAATTTTACATGTGATTTTCCTCCCAACCAAATGAACCTTGTTGCCGCACTACAGGTTGTTAGATTGTTACGTACCGGTGATATTCCTTAGTATTATTAGACTGTCGATGGTGACCTCGATAACCTCTTATACCTGAATGGAGTCTGGAAACATGATGCGTTCCCCTTTCCGTTTCTGCTATTGGCACATGCTGTATACTGATTTCAACTGAATTAAAGTACTGCGTTTCATAGTATCTCTACAAGTTTTACAGACTTTGAGGTGAAGAATGTGCTAGCTGGAGTCTTAATCCTTCTTCAACTATTGGTTTTGCAGTGATTGGGCTGTAGGTTGTTATATTGTTGCCAGTCCATCGGGGAAGTCAAGGGTGGTGTTATATGTCATCACGAGGAAAGCCGTGCTTATGCTCTCATCTTATTGGCAGAATATGGTAATCGATCAGTTTTGATAACATTGTGGTGAGTACATAGCGGGTTAGGCCCACCACAGAATCTTCTACATTCGATATGCCATCATGGTGGGGGAAGTCTTCATCAAAAGATGCAAAGAAGACCACCAAAGAGAACCTCATCGATACTTTCCATCGCCTGATAAGTCCGAATGAGCAAAAAGGAACCACAAAATCGAAACGGAGCTATAGACGTGGTCATGATGCAGCTGCTGAAAAGGTCTGCCGGTCCACTACAGTATCGCGCGCAACTTCACCTTCCAAAGAAGTTTCTCGCTGTCAAAGCTTTTCAGCTGATAGGGTGCATTCCCAGCCACTTCCTCTCCCGGGATTACGTCCTGCAGTGACACGCACCATTTCTGATGTCACCCAATCGAAGCCAATATTAGAAAAACGTGGCAAACCGCCACTGCTTCTGCCACTTCCTAAACCTAACAAGCCTCAGAAAAGGTCAGAAATAGTGATTGCTTCAGTCTCTAGCAACTGTTCTGCTGATAGCGATGATCGTGGAGATTCTCAGCTTCCAAGCCCTGTTGGAAATGATGCTGAAAACGCAACAAATGTTGCTTCCAGGAGCAAGTCAAGGTATGCTCCTTACTGTAGTGCATTAATTTTGTGCCTCTTTGTTCAAACTTGCTCTTACCATATATTTTATTCTGTTTGAACCCTCAAGTAATGTGCACAAAGAGCGCCCTGGTGCTATTACCACCAAGAGTACCAAGGAAATGACCAAGCCAACTAATCAATTCCTTAGTAACCATACAATGTCCACATCACCGAGAGGTATTGCAGCTGACAATCACCAACCCATTCTACAAAATCTTCGGCCGGTAGTCTTGGAGAGTGCTCCCAATAGTTTGATGTCAAGTCCTTCTAGAAGCCCGAGAAGAATATGCCCAGATCATATTCCAACTTCAGCCTTTTGGGCAGTGAAGCCTCATGCAGATGTTACTTTCCTTGGCTCTGGTCAGTGCTCCAGTCCAGGTTCAGGGCAAACATCTGGTCATAACTCGGTAGGTGGTGATATGCTAGCCCAGCTTTTTTGGCAGCCCAGCAGGGGTAGTCCAGAGTGTTCACCAATTCCTAGCCCAAGAATGACAAGTCCTGGCCCTAGCTCCAGGGTGCATAGTGGAAGTGTTTCTCCATTACATACGAGGTCTGGAGGGATGGCACCTGGATCTCCAACAAGTCAGAATGATGGTGGGAAGAAGAAGCAAACTCACAGATTGCCCCTTCCACCATTAAGCATCTCAAATAGTTCATATTTTCCAAACAAGTCCACGCCGGCCAGTCCTATTTCAGTACCTCACAGTCCTGGTAGAACAGAGACTCCACCAAGTCCGGGATCACGATGGAAGAAGGGCAAGCTGATTGGCCGTGGGACATTTGGCCATGTATATGTTGGCTTTAACAGGTATGTGTTTCTCTACATATGAAACTGCAAATTTTCACCGTATGGCTCTCTATACATTAAGCATTCTTAGAGTTTTTTTAAGGTAGTTGTTTTAATACAGAACCTGTTCTGTTCTGGCCATCTTATTTTTCTGTGGGTTTTTCAAACTAAGCAAGGTCTTTTTGTGTACAGGCTTTTAGAACAAGTCTTGTTTTATGTCATATTGTCGCATACATTGTTTTTGTTATTGGAGAGCTATAGTAACTATTTTATCTGATGAACGCTGTAGCTTGTTCCTACTATTTTTTCTTCAGTTAAAAGCTAGATGGCTTAGCATCTTAATATAACTTTATGGTGCCATGCACTGGTTCTGGTAAGGAACTAAAAACTAGCGAATAAAAATCATTCAAATCATAGCCTTATGCAACTTTTGTAAAGTCCACACCTACTACATAGTACATACAATTCTTAGTATTGGTCGACATCCTTAGTTTCTATTGCTTTTAACTAACAATATTGAATAATCTAGGGTACATAACGAAAATGGTGTTTCCCTGAGCTATCTGTCCTCCCAAAATCTTACCAATTCACCATTCTCTACACAGAGTGACTCAAACTGCATGAAATCACCCTTAACCGTCATGATGCCCCTCCAAAAGTGTGAGTCCGCCGGCTTGGTTGTAAACGAAGAAAGTAGCTTTTGACTCAAATGTTTATTATGCAAAAGCGACTGCCAAACCCAGTCTCCAGTAAACAATTTGTCGAGCCACTTAGTCAGTAGGCATTTATTTTTAACATCCATATCTTTTATACCTAGGCTGCCTTGGCCCTATTAATTAAGATTGCAAGCATATCAGCCATGATGTTAAAGAAAACATGTGATAAAGGACCCCCCTGTCGAAGGCCTTTCTTAGTTTGAAAAAACGGTCCAATGACATCATTGACTTCAATGGCAACACTACTCTGCTGGACAAAATCGACCGCCCACGCTCTCCAAGTCGAGGAAAACCCCTTCATTCGCAAACCTTGTTAAGCCGACCAGCGTACCTTATCATAGGATTTCTTAAAATCTTTTTAAAAATCACACCGTGCATATTCTTAGTGTGCAGCTCGTGGATAAAATAATGTCCGGGTAGAAAAAAAGGCCATTTATGGTTAAATGACGTAATTGGTCTTGTTCACATGTATCGCAACTTTTTTGTAAATCCGTAGCATCTCACAGGTTCCTTGCTAGTACGATATGATGACTATTTGAGCGTGTTTAAATCATGTCCTGATTCCTCACAGTTCTCTCCCCTTGTTTTGATTTCACCATCAATATCAGTGACAGCGGTGAAATGTGTGCTATGAAAGAGGTTACCCTATTCTCAGATGATCCTAAATCAAAGGAAAGCGCAAAGCAGTTGGGGCAGGTACAGTTTTCCGATTGCGTTTGCATCTACAATTCTAAATTGGTGAAAAGATCAGCTCATTTATTATTGCCTTTATTTTTTCCATTTATCATTTCTTTTGTTTTCTCAGGAAATATCACTCTTGAGCCGCTTACAACATCCAAATATCGTACGATACTATGGCTCAGAAACGGTATGAACAGTTTCCTTCTATTGGTATTTATTTACTCTTGTTTTCTTTGCTTTCCAATTAGGCTGCTATCTTTTCCTGAAGTTCAGGAGATTATAGTACCTATAAGGTTGTTATCATTTTTGTACCCTTCTCGCTTTAGGCCTCTATCATAGGCTGCAAGGGAGTTTTTATAACTTCTCGAATTTCATTGGAAGGGTTCTTTATGAACCACTTTCAATTTTTGGAATGACTTTATACATTATTATGCCCCAAAGCAGGTTGATGACAAACTCTATATATACTTGGAGTATGTATCTGGCGGATCTATCCATAAACTTCTACAGGAGTATGGACAGCTTGGTGAACCAGCAATACGCAGCTACACCCAACAGATACTTTCTGGATTAGCTTATTTACATGCGAAGAATACAGTCCATAGGTATCATTCAATTTGCTTTCGTTGCATTTTTTTTTGGCTGAATTCATTAGTGGAACACTGGTTTATTAAAATCTCTCTTACACAATATGCAGGGATATAAAAGGTGCAAACATACTAGTTGATCCTAGTGGTCGTGTTAAGCTTGCAGACTTTGGAATGGCTAAACATGTAAGTTTTTCTGGTCACTTCACTTTCTTATAGAACAATCTGGTCACTTCACTTTCTTATGGAAGAATCTGGTCACATCACCTTTCTAGAAATAACTTTACCTATTTTTCAAGGAGGAAATCAGATGTGCCTTCCTTTCATTCCTTTATGTCATGTGTTTTGCCCATAAAGCCATTGACGTAACCACTTGAATTAGATAGACATGTCGTATTTCCTGCCCTTGTCAGTGTCTGTATGTCAACTTGTTCTTGTACCCCATGGTCAGCAGTTGTGGTGCTGTGCATACTACATTAACTACTGATGTTAATGGTGCCCCTCGTATTTTGATAGATCTGATAAGTCACGAATGACCTCTCTTAGAACACGATAAATGTATTTTACTCATTACTGTGCTGTATTAATTGTGTCTTCTATTCACTTTTTTGGTTCCTTTTCGCAGATCAATGGGCAGCAATGTCCTTTCTCATTTAAGGGTAGTCCATATTGGATGGCTCCAGAGGTATTGTTGAAAATCTTATGCTCCTACTTTACTACTCCGTATATATATATTTTTTTTCGTTTGAGTTTCATGTGTGTCTTGTTGTTTTGTTTTAATCACGGATGTACACGTGACATGCATGCAGGTTATAAAAAGTTCAAATGGAGGATGCAATCTTGCGGTCGACATATGGAGTTTAGGATGCACCGTCCTGGAGATGGCTACCTCAAAACCCCCATGGAGCCAGTATGAAGGGGTCAGTATTATTACCACAAAGATGCGCTTTATATTTGTTCTGCAACATCAGAGGCTAATGTGACATGCTTTTGAACTTCACGAATATTGTTCAAGTCGCTCAAGACCAAGAGTGCAATGCGGCTTAAGATTGATTTGCTGTTTTTGCTATTTGTTTCGGATGATGGCTATCTTGGGTTTCTTTAATTTGACAGTGTCCTGGAAGCTAACTTTTTTTCAGTTTACCTTGATAGAGTTAGCATGCTGCTTGGAGTGATTAGCCACGTGCACATTATATTACTCCCTCCGATTCATATTACTTGCCACTAGTATGGATGTACCTAGAACTAAAATATCTCTAGATACATCTATGTTAGTGGCAAGTGGCAACTAATATGGATCGGAGGGAGTACCAAAATAACCTGGCATATGTAAACTATGAATTACTTGTACTGTGAATAGGTGTAGTATGTTAAGTTCTCCTGCACATCTTTATTGTCTGGCATTACCCACCCTCCGCAGATAAATGTTTTTGTAAAATCATATATAAAAAAGGAAAAATTGATGGTTGCAGTGCAGACTACCTCCTTGCCAAAATGTTACCAGTTACCAACAGAAATGGACCAGCTACCCACTTGTAAACACGGGTACTAGTAGACCAAGAGTTCTATGCAACATGACCTATTCATAGGCTATTAAAACACTTTTTCCACACCAGATGAATGGATACAACACCTTTTATGTTCCTGAGCTGTTTAAGAACTTGTTACTGTCTCAACGTGGAAACATTAAAACACATTTACTTGCATGTAATTGTACGAAATATTGAGACAAGGCTTTGCTCTTTCGGCTGGTAATCAGAAGTGAAGTGATCATCAAATACTTCCTCGCTTTTCTCTCCTACAGATTGCTGCAATGTTCAAGATTGGAAATAGCAAGGAACTTCCACCAATACCAGATCACCTCTCAGAGCAGGGCAAGGACTTCATCAGAAAGTGCCTGCAACGTGATCCTTCTCAACGTCCCTCGGCAATGGAGCTTTTGCAACACCCGTTCATACAAAATAGAGTCCCACATGAGAAATCTGTTATTTCTGATTCTTTGGAACATCTGGCTGTGATATCTTGTAGACCAAGTTCCAAGGTACCGCCTGAATACTTCTGTTATAACTGACATTCCGTGGATGATCAACTGTCTTCTTTTGTTATTCTTGTGGTCTGCTCAGTCTTCTAAGCATCCACTGATGTTTTAGGTGGTTGGGCACACAAGAAATATCTCGTCATTGGGATTGGAGGGTCAGACGATTTACCAGAGAAGGGGCGCAAAGTTTTCTTCAAAACACAGGTACAGCATCTCCCAAGTTCTCCTTATTCACTTTAGGAGCACACACCATCACTGTGTCTTAACACATTAGCAAGCTAGTAACCGAGAACTAAAAAACATTAGCTATGCAAACTAGAGCCATCTTGCTCAGACCTTTTTGCACCACTGATCAAGCGGGCCACCAAACCTCCTACTGTTTTCTACTGCCAGTGTCTTTAAAGGGCTCTAGGTGGCGCCTAGCACCTAATAGTTGTGGACTATTCAGGCTAAACGGGCACCTAGGTGTGCTGGACTGACTAAGGGCAGCGCCTAGGTTCCCACCTTTTTTTAGTGCACTGTTTAGTGTCTACAGCTAACCTCATGGTTGCCAGGAAATGGATTTCTGGTGATCTTTATTTATCTGTTCATGGCACCTCAAATTGTTGTTTATTTCTGCAGTGATCTCCATATACGGAGCAATATATCCTGTCCAGTTTCTCCATGTGGAAGTCCTCTGTTAAGGTCAAGGTCTCCCCAAAATACAAATTGCAGAATGTCACCCTCTCCAATTTCGAGCCCGAGAACTCTTTCAGGCGCTTCCACTCCCCTGTCTGGTGGTAATGGTGCCATTCCTTTTAACCATTTAAAGCAACCAACCTATAGCAATGAAGGATTTGCAATCGCATCAAGCGGTCCAGATGATCACTTCCCCAGCCGGCCTACAGATCGTCACATTGGACAATTTGTTAGAGTGCATCAAGTCTCACAGGGGCTTCAGGAAAGGGTAGCTTCTGACACTGACATTCTGAGCCCTCAATTTGGAAAGAGGCTTGGAAACGTTTTTGATTTGCGTGATAGATTGTCACCTTCTGAACATTTCACTCGTCATGCCTTTGTGGATCATGTGAAGCCAAATCCTTCACTAGACTTCACATCTGGTTCTCCACACCTTGGACTGAGGCGTGATAACTAAGTATCAAGGATAAACAGCCAAGTGGTATTTTTTTTGAAGCTTGGCAAGGTAACTGAGTGGTTTTCAGCTGCTTTCGTCATTCAGTAGCTGGACTGTATCATAGCATGACTGTATGGGAAATATCATTGATTTATTTTGAAGCTAACAGCTGTCGACGGATGGAGTCTTTGTTGTCATCGCACAAATAGACAAAGGTATGTGTACCTCGTGATAAACTCACAGTTTTTAGTTGATTATCTGTGTTTAATTACATGAAGTCAGAATTCAGTTGCAGCTTCATTGTTTTGTACACAATCCTGCTAAATTTGCAACTGTTTTTTTTTGCGAGAAAATTTGCAACTGGTTTTATACCATGCTAGCTGCCAAAGTTGTGGTGGGCTTGTACAAATAAGGAATTAGGTTAGATTATTGTTGCACCAAAGACATAAAACACCAATTTCATGTTTAACATTTTTACGAGGTGGCAGTTTTAGTGATTGATTAATGGTATTTTTATGCCCTCTCATTCCAGTATTTTTCGCGAAAATGAAAAAAAGCATTGCATTTCGATGCACTATAGAAAAGAGGTTTGGACAAGCCCAAGAGAAGGTGAACACCCCACCATACAACTCGACCCGAAGAACCTTGGGGAGTAGTTGGTGAACACCCGACCACTCAAGACGAGAAGTCGATAACACGAACAACAACTGTGACGCACATTACAACTGACACCACCAAACTATCCTCGGCCTAGAAGCCAACCACACAAACACATAACACCTTCCCAAAGCCCACGAAGGGGAAAGAGGAACTCTGATCCTGCAAAGAAGGGCAGAATCAGAACACTCCCGCTTTGAAGAAGCAATGGTGCTGCGGATCGCCGGACTCTCCTCCGATCCGCCAACCCCCTCGTTCTAGTATTATTCAGCTTGTTCAGAATTGTTTCTTAATAGAATTCTGAACCTTTGCACCTGTTAGTAGTGCATATATAATATAAATCTACATCAGGTGCAGCCACCACTTTGCGAACTTCAGATCGGCAGTTTCATCTTTGCTATTTTAGTGATGTAACAGTCCTGCAGATTTAAGTGGTTGCTGGCCTTTGTTTATATATTCCCACTCACTTGCATGTATTATGCCGATTATTCTAAATTGTTACTCCCTCCGTTCCCTTTTAATTGACAATGATTTAAATCATCGTCAATTAATAGGGAATGGAGGGAGTACTTAATAAAACTCAGAAGTTTCGCACCTGTTAGTAGTGCATATATATCAGGTGCAGCCGTCACTTTGTGAGCTTGAAATCAACATTTGAACCTTTTGTGTCACACTTATTTCCAGGGTCATAGTTGCTAATTTTTCTCTGTACATCGCAGACTGTCCATCTCTGTCAGGCAGGACAATTCAGCTTTGCATACTAGAGCTGGCGTGCTAACATGTGTCAAAATGACAGAAGTGTATACTGAAGATCCCGTACAAACTGAAGGGCCCAGAGTAGTAGCTCGCCGCCTGTATACTCCACTCGCTGTTATATGTAATTTATTCTTTTATGGCGTCCCGATGCCATTGTACAGAAGTAATCTCAAGTGAAAGCCAATCTTTTGCACATAAGTAACAGTTGAGCCATCCAGCACCTGGTCTCCTAACAACGACACATCTCACCTGAGGGTTGAAGCTAACGCTGCAAGTTAAACTTAGTACTGAAAGTGCTTTGCAGCAGCGTCAGCAGATGTGCAAACCCGTTAACTGTATCAGTTACTTTGGAGATTCATAAAATGAATATATGATCCCTGATTAAATTAGCTTGGCTCACATTTGTTACTTTTTAGATGCGGTCGTGTATGCTGTCCATATTGAATCCGTATGTACTTACTGCGCTGCTACTGGTAGTAGCTGTTCCTGCAAGTTACTGCATCCATGCGTTATGAGCATGTTGTGGGGCAAGATGTTTGTGCCAAGTGCCGCTGGTATGAAGCCAAGTAAAGTCTGGCGAGTGGGGAAAGTTGAAGGTTAGCTGTTTGCATTGTCCTGTGTGCTCATTATCACCAGGATTTGGTAAATTCCTGGTCAGCTCAATTTGGCATCATGGATGACTCTTCCATCCATTCGGTTGCGTACGCCCTGCTTGTACCAAGGTAAAACAAACAATCCCTGGCCATCTACAGATTCTAGATCGCCCCGACAGCATTGAGCCGAGCACTAAGGGCATCTCCAGTGGCGCATGCATTTTATTGTCCGCGTGTGCGTGTGTTTGCGTCGCACCGTGGACACTAAAATAAATGTTTTTGTTCGCGCGTCTGTTTAGTCTGGAGGTGGCTCCAGCGGTCCACGCATTTTTTTCACTTGTTTTTTTTTCCTCTTCTCCATTTAAACATAGTTCCAAACATTACATATTGGAACATTATTTTACACAAACTAATACATAATTTGGAAAATGGTTTACACAAACTAATACATAGTTTGAACATGGTTGACACAAATAATAACATTAAAAAAAAAAGAAACCAGTTGTGTTGATTTCCGTTTGTTCGCTGCCAAGAAAGAACATTCGAGGGTACACCTAGTCACCTAAACTGGAAAATTTAGCTTGGGACGGTGTTCCTGTTGAATCTTCCGAGGAAGAACCACTAGAAACCTTCACTACCGGCTTCGTCTGCCTCGTAGCCATATTCTCTACAAAGAAAGAACACTCTAAGTTCTAACTATTGGTGGTCGAGCCAGATTCGCCGGTTTGGTAGTGCCTGCGTCAGGCTGTGTCGTCGAACACCTTGACGATCATCTCGACGTCCCCCTCGTAGAGGAAGGTGAGCTAGCAGCCGGGCTCGAGCGCGAGGTCGCGGGAGAACTTGTCCCACCCCGTGTGCAGATATATCTTGCCCTGCCCGTCGAACAAGACCTCCACAGTCCACCGGCAGAAGTTGCAGCTGGCCTCTCGTAGCTGCAAGTGCGCCGACTCGACGCCATCGACGAACTTGTTCGGGAGCCACTTGATGCCGAGTGGATCGTCGTCGATGCGGAGGAGGAACTCGAAGCAACGGTCGTCCTGCGAAGACGAGGAGGACGCAGGCGATGGCGAGTGGGGCCGTAGTTGCTCCACCACGGTGGCCTCTGCCCCGGCCCCCGGGGCGCCCAGGGCCGTGGCCTCGACCGCCTCGCCGGCCATCAGGACCCGCCATGGACTTCCTCGCGGGCCTGGTTGCGTCGCAGGAAGAGCTATGCGGCCCTACGATGGAGCTTGTGGTGGCTAGGGTTTGTTTGGAGGAGTGGATGAGGAAGAAGAACACACACCCTCTTTATATAGGCCGGAGGCAGGAGATGACCACGGGACGCGTGACGTCGCCATTAACGTGGTTGACGGAGGTAGGCTGCGGCCGCTCGGTAGCCGAGGCATCACCATTAACGTGGCGCAAACTGCCGAAGCGACGCAGCGGTGCCAGTCGCTGGCACGCTTGAGAAGACACATCGATGCAGGGTCGCTGTCAGGCGGGCCCGATAAAACGTTCGCTAAATGCGAGCGGATAATTTTCGCGTCCGCGTCCGCAGAGACGCATCCGAGGCACATATTTAGGCCAGGTTTGCGTCGCCACGGATGACCCGGTCACTTTACGTCGCTCCGCTGAAGGTGGTACCAAACGCATTTTTCGACCCAGTGAACACAAACGATCGCTCAGCGTCCGTTTACCTCGGGCCGCTGGAGATTTCGTAAAGAAACAAACCAGCACGGGACGTCGTCGGACCACGACGTCTGTTCCGCTCATCATTGTCCTTTTCCCACCATCCGTAGCCCGTGACGAAGGAATTGCTAGCTTAAGCCACACCCTGACAGGTCTAGGCTGCATGAATGCGTAGCACCTAGTCCGAACAATGGCTACTTTCAGATTTAAACAAGAGCGCCAAGTTTCTACTGTGATTACAAAGGCGAGTTTTGGTTGCTCGGGTGTTTTTTTTTGCATCTGTGGAGATCTTTTTCCCTAGAGCCATGATAGATTGGGCCATCTTTTGTGCGGGTTTCCGCTTTAAGGAATGATTTTAGAATCCGATTCATTCAATAAGGCTCATCAAAATGCAAAATCTAAGACTACTATAAAACTACTAAGAAAATAAGAAAAAAATTAGAACGATTAAATTACTGCTCCCGAATATTCAACTGGGGCCAAGTTCAAAATCATGTTCTCTATCTAGTTTGGTTGGTAATAAGTCATTTTGGGCCCATTTTTATGTACTTTGTTTGACAGCCCCGCAGTGCAAACGAGGACGGAATTTCAGCCACTTTGGTCGCAATCTATGTAGTGTTCGGTTAACCACTTGTCACAGCTGGTAACTTTACCACACAATACTATGAACAACTATAAACAGCTAAGCGTAATATGCAAGTAACAGTAAAATAAACGTCATTCATCTCTAGCTAGCTACTAGCAAATAACAATTCGTCATGATGTTCTATAGCTACAAGAAATTTGATGTTTAGTACAACATAAAGAGGAGCAATGAAGTGCTTGACGGCATGAAAGTGTTGTTGCAGGTTCGTCTTCCCTCTTTTTTCAGAGCATGGCCATGTCTGTGTTTGCCCACATTGCGCCAGCCCACTCCCACATCTTGTTCTTCCAAGCCTGGTTATCACCCCAACTAACACTGTGACCATAATCAATACCGTCCGGCGTCATATTCTCCACCTCCGGGGAGAACTCGTCAATACCTCAATGCAAGATCCAATTGTGTAGAATTCAACATGCAAGAACAAGCTTTACTTGGGTGGAGAAAGGATGGAATGGCTTCTGATCAATGATCTTAAACCTATTCTTGAGAGCAGCGAAAGTCCTCTCGATTGTCACTTGCAGGCTAGAGTGTCTTAGATTAAACAGTTATTTGGCATTTTTGGGGTAGTGTCTTGCAGATAACTCATTGAGATGATACCTTGTTAACCTGAAGGGTTGAAGAAAACCAGGGAAACAAGCATAACTCACATCAGCAAGGTAGAACTTGCCGCCATCATGTCTCTCCAAGTTGTCTGCCAGAATCGTCGCATCATGGACTGATCCTTCCCATCCCGCTAGAACCTATGTGAACCTCATATCAAAACCAATAGCTCATAGTACATTTTGGATTGCGTAGTGTTTCCTCCCCATGTATGCATGTGACTCGCTTCTTGGCACTCTTGCAGTGACATGAGTGCCATCAATCGCACCAATGCAATCCTGACATGAAAATGAGCAACATGTTAGATCTTGCTGAAGTAGAATAGTGTGATGTACAAAGATGTTTAGTTGCTTACCTTGAAATATGGAAACCATCGGTAGCTGTCCTTGATCTTGGTGGGAGTGTAGATGGGGGCTTGATCATCTCTTCTCCGAGCTCCACAATTGCATACAAGACTTGCTTAAAATAACGAGATATTGTTTCGGTGGATCGCCTCCATGTGTTGTGAATCACTCGGAATCTCTGGTTATGTCCAAGAACATGAAGAAACATTGCCACTTGCTCTTTGATACAATAGTGGATGATATATTTAAGCAATCCCCTAACCCTGTCTATGTTCACCAGGATATTAAAAGGGGATCTTTTCATCCTCAACATTTGAACAGGCTCTACATCATTGTTGTTATAGACGTAGTTTAGATTGTTCATCCATCCTCTGTCACTTTCAAACATAGGACCATAGGTGATAGCCGGCGTGTTGTTGCGATGAACCGCTCGCTCTAGGATCACAAACATCCAGGCATGGATCACAATCATGAGCGCAGCCGCGTGAGATGAAAAGCGTCCGCTCCTCGTCCTAATTTATTTGGTGTTGCGTACAGAGAACGGCAAATTCAGCTAAGTAACGACAATAACGCCTTAAGTTCTAATGGTTTCGGCCGATAGAGGGTTAGAGGTGCTTACAACATTGCTTGAAGCCAGGGCCTGGTGACATCGATGGGGAAGACATAGAAAAGATTGTGCTCCACATGAAGCGAGGTTGTAGCTGCCGCTAACTGCGAGCCCCGCTGCCTAGTGGACACAAAACGGAAGGGGGACAAACACTACAAGAAAAGTTGCCATGGCCGACGAAGTTGAAGTCGCGCCGTGGTTGCTGGTGCACCATGGCCGACAATTTTTGGTCTCTCCGTTGTGCATGTCAAAACTTTTTTTCTCGTTTTTGAGGCCACCTAGCCCAACAAAAACGGCCAAAACGTCGCGTATGGTGGCCCGGGACGTGGTGCATCTCGAATTCTCGGGTTCGCCGGCCGAGTCAACGCAAATCCGCACCGCCCAGGGATGTAGGGCCCAGATGGAAGCCTCTCTGGCATTGTTTTTTTTTCTCGATCGCGCCATCTCGTTCAACGCTCTCCGATCGAGCCGTTTACGATGCAGGATCATGGGTCCCGCATATCATCCTCTATGAACCAAAATTATTTCTATTCTTGGATTTTTTGACCCCCTGATTTCTGGCTACTTCCTTTTTCTTTTGATCCCTTGCCGCCTTGGAAACGTTGAGACCGCTGCTGCTAAATGGGACCCGCATGTCATCCTCTATGTGCAATCAATTTTCTTTTCTTGGAGTTTTTTTGGCACCTCATATTTGGTCACTTGCCTTTTTCTTTCGATCCCGTGCCGCCTCTCAAACGGTGAGACCGGCTGCTGCTAAATGGGACCCGCATGTCATCCTCTATGTACTATAAAACTTTCTTTTCTTGGATTTTTTTGGCACCTCATATTTGGTCACTTGCCTTTTTCTTTCGATCCCGTGCGGCCTCTCAAACGGTGATACCGCTCGTTGCTAAATGGGACCCGCATGTCATCCTCTATGTACAATCAAGTTTCTTTTCTTGAATTATTTTGGCTCCTGATATTTGGTCACTTGCCTTTTTCTTTCGATCTCATGCCACGTTTGAAACGTTGAGGAACCTGCTGGCTCATGGGACCCGCATGTCATCCTCTATGTACTATAAAACTTTCTTTTCTTGGATTTTTTTTGGCACCTCATATTTGGTCACTTGCCTTTTTCTTTCGATCCCCTGCAGCCTCTCAAACGGTGATACCGTCTGCTTGTTAAATGAGACCCGCATGTCATCCTCTATGTACAATCAAGTTTCTTTTCTTGAATTATTTTTGGATCCCGATATTTGGTCACTTGCTTTTTTCTTTTGATCTCATGCCACGTTTGAAACATTGAGGAACCTGCTGGCTCATGGGACCCGCATGTCATCCTCTATGTGCTATAAAAGTTTATTTTCTTGGATTTTTTTTCACCCTCTGATTTTTGGCTATTTCCTTTTTCTTTTGATCCCTGCCGCCTTGGAAACGTTGAGTAAGCTGCTGACTCATGGGACCCGCATGTCATCCTGTATGTACAATCAACTTTCTTTTTCTTTTGATCTCAAGCCGCATTTGAAACATTGAGACCGCTGCTGCTAAATGGGACCCGCATATCATCCTCTATGTACAATAAAGTTTCTTTTCTTGGATTATCTTTGGCTCCACGATATTTTGTCGCTTGCCTTTTTCTTTCGATCTCATGCCGCCTTTGAAACGTTGAGTAAGCTGCTGGCTCATGGGTCCCACATGTCATCCTCTACGAACAATAAAAGTTTTCTTTCTTGGAGTTATTTTTGACCCCTAATTTCTAGCTATTTGCCTTTTTCTTTTGATCTCCTGCCCCCTTTGAAACGATGAGGATGCTGTTGGCAGGTCGGTCCCACATGTCATCCTCTATGAACAATAAAAGTTTCCTTTGATGGATATATTTTGAACCCCTAATTAATTTATGGATATTTCCTTTTTTTCTTATGATCCCCTGCCGCCTTGGAATCGTTGAGGATGCTGCTACCTCATGGGTCCCACATGTCATCCTCTCAGAATGGTAAATGTTTCTTTTTTTGGATTTTGTTGACCAAACGATTTTTGGCTTATTTTTTCTTTCGATCTCCTGCCGCCTTTAAAACGTTGAGGACGCTGCTAGCTCACTGGTCCCACATGTCAGCCTCTATGAACAATAAACGCTGAGGATGTTGCAGCCTCATGGGTCCCGCATTTCATCCTCTCAGAACGAAAATGTTTCTTTTCTTGGATTTTTTACCAACAGATTTTTGGTTTATTTTTTCTTTCCATCCCCTGCCGCCTTTAAAACATTGACGACGCTGTTGGCTCATGGGTCCCTGATGTCAGCCTCCCCGTACAAGAGACATGTGATATCTTGATTTTTTTGCAGACAATAAATAGTGTATTTCGCTCTGAGCTATTGCAAACGGATAAATTAAATCTTTATTTTTACATAAAAAAACTTATATGTTGAATCTCCTTGTTTTTTGTTTTTGCGAAGCATAGGACTTTCCTGTTTTTTAGAAAAATCCAAACTTTCCTGTTTTGGAGTGGGCTGAAATTGTACGAGTCAAAAGGCCCGGCAGGATAGTTCGAAGGCCTAGATGTCCGGATGCGGCCCAATTGAAATCTTTCTTTTCTTGGATTTTTTTCACCCCCTGATTTCTGGCTACTTCATTTTTCTTTTGGTCCTGTGCCGCCTTGGAAATGTTGAGACCGCTGCTGCAAAATGGGACCTGCATCTCATCCTCTATGTATAATAAAATTTCTTTTCTTGGATTATTTTTGGCTCCTGATATTTGGTCACTTGCCTTTTTCTTTCAATCTCATGCCGATTTTGAAACGTTGAGGAAGCTGCTGGCTCATGGGTCCCGCATGTCATCCTCTATGAACAATAAAATTTTCCTTTGTTGGATTTATTTTTTACCCCTAATTTCTGGCTATTTGCCTTTTTCTTTTGATCCCCTGCCCCCTTTGAAACGATGACGACGCAGCTCGCAGGTCGGTCCCACATGTCATCCTCTATGAACAATAAAGGTTTCCTTTGATAGATTTATTTTTGACCCTAATTAATTTATGGCTATTTTCTTTTTTTATTTTGATCCCCTGCCGCCTTGGAATAGTTGTGGATGCTGCTGCCTCATGGGTCCCGCATGTCATCCTCTCAGAAAGGTAAATGTTTCATTTCTTGGATTTTGTTTACCAACTGATTTTTGGCTTACTTTTTTTTGTTTCGATCTCCTGCCGCCTTTAAAACGTTGACGACGCTGTCGGCTCATGGGTCCCCAATGTCAGCCTCCCGTCTCGCAAATCCTCTTTACGCAAAGGTTGTATTTCTAGCTAGATAGCTAAGGTGGATTCGAATCTGCCGTGGTTCAGGCAGCTCAGGTAAGCCTTCTTGCACTGATTAATGGAACTAGTGTATACCAAGGTCAAGACATGTGGCTCGGTGTAATGAATCTATTTGAATCATGTTGTGGATTCAATGTGATAGTTCTCTAACAGGTGCCAAAATAAAAATTAAGTTTTTTTTAAAAACGGAAATGCAAATTAAGATGAACACAAACATTAGTTATCATAATAGCTGATCATACATACATACTTGCTAAGAGCAAAAGCTTGCCAGAGTTTTACCACCCATACAATTAATTAGCAGTTCGGATAAGATAACCTTATATAAGTATAACTACAAATGCATTTGCTAAGGGCTCATGGGACAACAGAACTAGACAACCGCAAACTTTATGACCAGCATGTCACAGCGGCATCGAAAGATCTTGACCTTCAACTTTGATCCAATGCAAAGTTTGGCACCGTCGATGAACTTTTTCCACGTGGAAGTAACAGACAAGCGGCCATCTGTGGGACTGACGGAGTACCGTCCCTCCACGGTGAGACCTTCACTCTCCATGACGAGGAATATGCCCCTTCGGTCAGCATTGAGATCCTTGGAGATATTTTTAGGCAATTTCTGATTCAAAGCAAGAGATACCACCAAAAATTAGTCAATGACACCAATGCACTGAAGACTGAACCATGTGAGACTTTGAGCAGAGAAGACATCAAGATAAGAAAAGTTATGCTATCATATACTCACGAACATAGCCTTCACATGCGTCTGTTCACCACACGGGTGGCCACATTAATGAGCTGAGACCTCGGTGATCTGGCTGGGGCAGGTGCAGGAGCCTGGGCTGGTACACGATCTGGTGCTGATGCAGGAGACTGCTCGGCAGGTGCAATAAACGGTGCCTCTAGAGGAACCGGTGCTGATGCAGGAGACTGTTGGGCAGGTGCGATGAACGGTGCAGCTAGAGGAACCGGTCGTCGATGCAGGAGCCTGCTGGGCAGGTGTAGTATATGGGGCCTCTACAGGAACCAATGCTGATGTAGGGGCCTGCTGGGTAGATGCAGTAAATGGAGCTGGTACAGGAACCGGTGCTGATGCAGGAGAGTGGGAAGCCGGTGCCGGTGCTGGTGTGGGTGCCCTTTGTGACATCTGCTCCTATTCCATCAGGGGATCTGCAGCTTTGATCATGTTAAACCCAGCAAGCTAGAACAGAGGGAATGGTTTAGAACAACTGCTCAGAATGCAGTAATCAAAAGATATGAGTACAAAAAAGTTATATATTATATATTTGGAAGTGTCTCCAACTCTGTAAGCAGTTACGTTTTTTATCCTCACCTTGTCGCCCTTCTTCAGACCGTAGTCAAAAGCAAACTTTCTCCAATCATCTCCATACAAATATGTGATGGCCTGCGTCTTGTAGACATACACCTCATAGACCGTGTAGGTGTTCATCAATTTGCCATTGCCATGCATAGTGAAAGACCCTTCATGCGGACACATCTGGTTAATCATTGGACGAAGTTCACAAGGTACGATCTAGCAGGTGAAAATTGATACTAATGTAAGAAGCAGGAAGACTAAAAACAAGACTTTACTATATGCCAATTCATGCTAAACCACTGAGAATACTGATACGTCTCAAACGTATCTATAATTTCTTATGTTCCATGCTAGTTTTATGACAATACTCACATGTTTTATATACACTTTATATCATTTTGATGCATTTTCCGGCACTAACCTATTAACAAGATGCCGAAGCGCCAGTTCCTGTTTTCTGCTGTTTTTGGTTTCAGAAATCCGACACAGGAAATATTCTCGGAATTGGACGAAACAAAAGGCCACGGTCTTATTTTCCACGGAGCCTTCCAGAACACTGAAGAGGAGATGGAGAGGCCGTGCCGCCTTATGGGGTGGGCCCCTCGAGCGTCCCCCGACTCTGCCCCTTCGCCTATATAATCCTTCCGTCGCAAAAACCCTAGTACCGAGAGCCACGATACGAGAAAAGTTACTGAGATGCCGCCGCCGTCAACCCCATCTCGGGGGTTCGAAGATCGCCTCTCGGCACCCTGCCGGAGAGGGGAATCATCACCGGAGGGCTCTACGTCACCATGCCCGCCTCCGGACTGATGCGTGAGTAGTTCATCCTTGGACTATGGGTCCATAGCGGTAGCTAGATGGTTGTCTTCTCCTCTTGTGCTATCATGTTTAGATCTTGTGAGCTGCCTATCATGATCAAGATCGTCTTATTGTAATGCTACATGTTGTGTTTTTTGGGATCCGATGAATATGGAATACTATGTCAAGTTGATTATCGATCTATCATATATGTGTTATTTATGATCTTGCATGCTCTCCGTTGCTAGTAGAGGCTCTGTCCAAGTTGATACTTGTAACTCCAAGAGGGAGTATTTATGCTCGATAGTGGGTTCATGTCTCCATTGAATCTGGGGGAGTGACAACAACCCCTAAGGTTGTGGATGTGCTGTTGCCACTAGGGATAAAACATCAATGCTTTGTCTAAGGATATTTGTATTGTTTACATTACGCACAGTACTTAATGCAATTGTCTGTTGTTTGCAACTTAATACTGGAAGGGTGCGGATGCTAACCCGAAGGTGGACTTTTTAGGCATAGATGCATCTTTGGATAGCGGTCTATGTTCTTTGTCGTAATGCCCTAAGTAAATCTCATAGTAGTCATCATGATATGTATGTGCATTGTTATGCCCTCTCTATTTGTCAATTGCCCAACTGTAATTTGTTCACCCAACATGTTATTTATCTTATTGGAGAGACACCACTAGTGAACTGTGGACCTCGGTCCATTCTTTTACATCTGAAATACAACCTACTGCAATCATTGTTCTCTGTTGTTCTTTGCAAGCAAGCATCATTCTCCACACCATACGTTTAATCCTTTGTTTACAGCAAACCGGTGAGATTGACAACCTCAGTGTTAAGTTGGGGCAAAGTATTTTTATTGTGTTGTGCAGGTTCCACGTTGGCGCCGGAATCCCTGGTGTTGCGCCGCACTACACTCCTTCACCAATAACCTTCACGTGGCCTTCATCTCCTACTGGTTCGATAACCTTGGTTTCTTACTGAGGGAAAACTTGCTGCTGTACGCATCACACCTTCCTCTTGGGGTTCCCAACGACGTGTGCTTCATGCGTCATCAAGCTATTTTTCTGGCGCCGTTGCCCGGGAGATCAAGACACGCTGCAAGGGGAGTCTCCCACATCCGATCTCTTTAATTTGTTTATTGTCTTGCTTTATTTTATTTTCTGTCTTGTTTGCTTTCTTTATATTAAAAACACACAAAAAATTAGTTACTTGCATTTACTTTATTTATCAGTTTACCTTAGTTTATTTCATCATGCTTCCCCCTAAGTTCACTTTGAAATATATATCAGTAGGGCGTGGGTCTATCATTGGAAGAGATAATATAGAAGAATTTTTCACTCATGTTAGTAAGGTTAAAGATTTTGAAGATAGATCCTTGGCGGAACTTGCTCCTAATTATGAAATTGCCACTGCCTCTTTAGTGCACATGTTGGAAGCTAGATTTGTTAATCTTAATCCTATAATGCAACACATGTTTCTTACACTCTGTGATATGGAAGAAGGAGAGAAGAAATATTTTTTTTTAGAAACCCTTCTTAAAGAATTTGGTGATGTAGCTAGAGAAGCTAGAAAAGTCTTTATTCAACATAAGATGCTAGACTTTTATACTAATTTTGCGAGTATCCTTGAAAATATGGAAAAAGATAGGCTAAAGTACACTAATGAATCCAATTGTGAGGGGGAGACTAAAGTACCAATACCTTATAAGCTCATAGGAATGCATGAGGCACTAGAAAAGAATTTTTATTGGATTGTTCCTGAAAATTTATTTGAGGAGGATAGTGAGCCTAAAAGTAATGAAAGAGGGGCTTCTGAAACTTACATAGATAAGATACAATGCATTGTTGAGAAAACCCCCAACTCATCTGTTGATGCTTCTTCTCTTGATATTACTTGATTTACACTTTCTGCGCCTAGGCGTTAAAGAAAAGCGCTTATGGGAGACAACCCATTATTTTATTTCTGCAGTTTTTGTTTTATATTTGAGTCAAGGTGCTTGTTACTACTGTAGCAATACCTTTGTATCTTTACTTTATTGCATTGTTGTGCCAAGTAAAGTCTTTGATAGTAAGGTTGATACTAGATTTGGATTTTTGCGCAGAAACAGATTTTTAGCTGTCACGAATTTAAGTAGATCTCTCTGTAGGAAAGTCTAAAAAATCTGCGAAAATTCATGAGTAATCCTCAGATATGTACGCAACTTGTTGGGGGGATAACCCCCGGTATGCCAAAGGCATGCCAAACCGGATGGTTTGAGCCATCGAGATACCGGTTTAATGTTCTTACCGGAAGCCTGGTAGGAATTTGGGAAAGCAAAGCTAGGCCGGTATCCCCAAGGGGGTATGCCGGAACCCGGTAAAGAAGATACCGGAAAGGAGAGCTCGTCGGCGAGGACTGGTCAAAGATTCTCCCCAGAGCTAGAGGACAAAGATGAGCTAAGCAAAGTAACTTTAGACGAATGGCTGACGATAAAGAGAAGGGTGACGGTCAAAGAAGCCGGAGGACGTCAGCGCCCCTGATTAAAGAGGACTCCGGTGTCATCTATGATTAAAGTAGCTTTGTAAAGTAGTTTGTCTAGTCAAAGATGCCATTAGGGTTTCTTCCGAGTGTAAGCCACCCTCTCCCCTATATAAGGAGAGGGGGTACGCCTCCTAGAGGCGTGATCCATGGCAAGACCAGAGAGAGATCAGGGTACATGAGCTTGTAACCATGTTGAGATTAATGAAGCAAGCGATCTAGTAAAGAGTTCTTCCTCTTGTCTCTCTTCTTGTATACCGGCCTTTGGTTGTGTTCTTGAGGAAAGCATCCGGAAGTTCTTCCCATCTAATCGCAAACCCTCCCCCGAATCCTCATACGTCCATTCGGCCCCAACTTAAGCCATCCTATGGCATCTGCTCGTTCACCACGACGACAGTTGGCGCCCACCGTGGGGCATGAAGTGGCGCATGCAGGGATACACATTCGGGCGGGTCTCCTCGAGTTCGCCGGCGAGCGGACAGTGTCTGCGCTCGTCCAGAGTTTCTACTCCATCGATTTCATCAACGACAACGCGGGCTGCTTCGCCAACGACGGCATCTTCCCCAAGAACGGCTGCATCATCGAGTTCGGCAGCCACCGCATCTACTTCGGCACCGTCCCTGTGCGCCAGCGCCTCTCGCCGGTGCTGGTGGCACCGGACCCGCCAAGATGGCTCTGTGCTGCTCGCGCCGCCGGCAGCGTCGAGGTAATGATGACCGGTGTGGCTGGTGCGGGAAAGGAGGTTGCGGGCGAAGGTGCTTGGTCGCGCGGTTTCGACCCGTGCGGCTAAGCCTCCGGCTCGGAGCGCGACGCGGGCGCGGCGGGTGCATCTTCCGTACCACCGGCAGCGCCTCTCCAAGCGGCGATGAACGTGCGGCAACCCCCATCGCGCAGAACATCGACCCGACGAGCGGCTCGGGGCGGAGGCCGGAGGCGCGGCGCCGAGGATACTCGAGAGCGGCAAGGGACGTCGTCAAGGCGCGGCCGCGAGCTGAACCTAACCGTACGTGAGTATGACGCTGCCCATGGCCTTGCTTCCGTTAGCGCTCATGCTGCTAGGATACCGGAAAACCGGCTTAAGGCTCGCAATCTAGATCGGGATTTGCGTAAGGAAGTTCTTACGGCAAGAGTACCTCTGCATACGTTAGCATTGTAGAGAAACCTAAGTACAACGGTCCAGGATAAAACCATAAAAAGCTGCTAAGGCTGCTGTAGATCCGTGTGACTCAGCTTACCGGAGAGGCTGCGGCAAAACAACAAGAGCGTGTCGGAGAGCTGCTAGATGCGTCAGAGCAGCGGAACGCCGAGCAGGCTGGCTAAGGCTGAACAAGGCTATAGCCTCGAAATCCGCGCGTTCAACAAAGAATGCCGGAAGCAAGTCCCATGGGCAGGCCTCGTCCCCCCATCCGGACAGAAGAAAAGAAAAAGAAGTAAACGCACGGCAGATGACTGTGTATGATCCGGTCCTTGCCGGTAAACAAAAAGCCGGGCAACACGATGCCGGTAGAAAAAGCCAAGGGGCAGAGCGAGGCTACGCAAAGGAAGGTTATGCCGGAAACAATCATGCCGGTAGACATGAAACCGGGCAAAACTATCCGGCTGCAAGGGCAGCGTATGATGATGATGAGGAGGAGATGCCTCCACCAAGGTACCGGCAGGAAAGGGCCACGGCACCAGAACGTTACGATGAAGCTGATTCGACAAGACCGGCAGCATACCGGAACCCGTTGGGGGAACGCTTGGGAGAAAGATACTTACCGGAATGGGATGCGAGGCACCGTCTGGACAGGGTGTACTTGTCAGAAATGATTGAGGAGGAAGGTCCTCCAGGTCCAAAGTGCTTTGGCCCAAGAATCATGAGAGAAAAACCACCAGTTCGCAACTTTACGTTGCCCCGTGACACAAAAACATACGATGGCACTACGAAGCCGGAAGATTGGCTCGCGGATTACGTGACCGCGGTATACGTCGCGGGCGGCGGAGGAACCGTAGCAGGAGGAGGAAACCGGCGTTGGGCCGTGAGGATCATACCATCATTTCTGGTTGGACCGGCAAGAATCTGGCTAAACAACTTGCCGGCAGGAAGCATAAATGGCTGGCTGGACTTTGAGGAGGCTTTTGTGAGCAATTTCAGCAGCACCTATCAGAGGCCAAACAGGCCGCAACAACTTGCTCTGTGTGTGCAACGACCGAACGAAACAGACCGGGATTATCTGGCCCGGTGGAACACCACAAGGAACTCTTGTGAAGGTGTAATCGAGGCACATGCCATTGCTTGGTTTAGCAGTGGGTGCAAAAGAGGTTCGCCGTTGTGGCAAAAGCTGCAGCGGAACATGCCGACAACGTTGGCAGAGATGATACGTGTGGCGGATAACTATGCGTTGGGAGACCCAACGCAGCCGGCAGTGCAACCCGAACCGGAACAGCTACGCCAAGAGCAACACCGGGACAACCGGAACAACAAGAGGAGGGAAGATTTCCCGGATCGAAGATATGGCACGCAGCAAGTTGCTGCTGTGTGCGAGAAAACTCTGATGCCAGCGGCAGCCAGAGGCAAAGAACCGGATCGCAGCCATGGGCAGGTCCAAAGAAACAGTGGGTGGAAAAGAAACCCTGGGTCCAGAAAAGAAACTGGCAAGAACCCGCAAAGTACACCATGGAAGCAGCCATGGACCAACCATGCCGGTGGCACACACCGAATCCGGCACATCCGTCAAACCATCTGACGAAGGATTGTACCTGGACCAAGTACTTGATGGAAAAGGGGGCGGTAAAAGATGCCCAAGGGCGAGGAGGCAATGCAATGATGCCACCACCGGACATGCCGCGGCAGCAACAGCTACCGCCGCCACCGCCGCTTACCGGGCCAAACGCTTTACCGGTGCAGCCAAACCGGCAGCAGTACCAGCAAGTTAACCGGGTGGACCAAGATGATAACCAACAACCTCCACCGGCACCTTTAGGCCGGAATGTTTACGAAGACCCGCACTTGTGCTGTGTTGTTTTTGTCACTGAGCCAACAGACAGGCAAAGTATGCATCGTCGCTCCATGGAAGTAAATGCAGTGATGCCGGCAGTGCCCAGATACATGCAGTGGTCCAACCAAGAAATTGCTTGGTCGATCAAGGATCACCCCAAAATCATGCCGAATCCGGGCGGATATGCTCTTGTTGTGGACCCAATCATGAAAGGGCCGCAAACTCGAGTGAAGTTTAGCAAGGTGCTGATAGACAATGGCAGCAGCATCAACATCATGTACAAGCACACCATGCATACGCTGGGCATAACCGAAAACATGCTTCAGCCAACGCTCACAACGTTTCACGGAATCGTTCCGGGTTTGTCCTGCGCACCGGTTGGAAAGGTCCGGGTGGATGTGTCGTTTGGAGGACGTGACAATTGCCGGGTTGAGAACCTGGAGTTTGAGGTAGTGGACTTAGATAGTCCGTACCATGCTTTGCTGGGGAGACCGGCGCTGGCGGCCTTCATGGCCTCGACTCACACGGCGTATCTCAAGATGAAGATGCCGGCACCTCGTGGACCACTAACTGTGGTGGGAAACTACAGAGTCTCGCTAGAAACAGCGTCTGCCGGATCAAACCTAGCGGAATCGCTGGTGATCGCGGAGGAAAAAAGAAGGATGCAAACCGCAGTTGCGCTGGCTCAGTCCTCACAGTTGAGCTTAGCGGCAATGAGTGCGAGTCTGAGCGCTCCGGCGTTCAAACCGACAAATGAAACGAAAGACATCGTGCTGGACCCGGCTTTCCCTGAGCGTACCGTTCGTATCGGTGCCGGCCTCAGTGAGGCATAGGAAAGCGCGCTCGTCAGCTTCCTCCGTGAGAATCGGAATATCTTTGCCTGGTCAACTGAAGATTTGGTAGGTGTTCCGAGGGAGCTGGCTGAGCACTCCTTGAACGTTCGAAAAGATGCCAAGCCGGTGCGACAACCCTTGCGCCGGTTCGGCTGAAGATAGAAGAAAGATCATAGGAGAAGAGGTAACCAAACCGCTTGTTGCCAAATTCATTGTGGAGGTCACACACAGAGTGGCTGGCCAATCCGGTGATGGTTGAAAAGAAGAAAGATGAGAACCTGGAGGCAAAAGCTCCGAAGGTGTGGCGTATGTGCATCGACTACACCAACCTGAACAAGGCTTGCCCAAGAGACCCTTTTCCTTTACCACGGATCGATCAAGTGATTGATTCAACCGCTGGGTGTGAGTTGTTGTCCTTCCTGGATGCCTATTCCGGTTTCCACCAGATTCCCTTGAAAAAGGAAGATCAAATAAAAGCTGCGTTCATTACCCCGCACGGGGCTTACTGCTATATCACTATGCCTTTTGGTTTGCGCAACGCTGGTGCAACGTACCAGCGCTGTATGCAAAAATGCTTGTTTGATCAAATCGGAAAGAATGTGCAGGTGTATGTGGACGACATCGTGATAAAAACTAAGGTAAAAGATACCCTAATCGATGATATCCGGCAAACGTTTGATAACCTAAGGAGGTTCCGGATGAAACTCAATCCGGCAAAATGTACCTTCGGTGTTCCTGCCGGCAAGCTGCTGGGTTTCCTTGTCTCAAGCCGAGGCATTGAGGTCAATCCGGTAAAGATCCGGGCAATTGAGAGAATGACGGTACCACAAGATCTGAAGGACATACAAAAGTTTACCGGAAGCTTAGCATTGCTAAGTCGGTTCGTAAGCAGGTTAGGAGAAAAGGCCTTGCCATTGTATGCCTTAATGAGAAAATCCGATAAGTTCGTCTGGACCCCTCAGGCAGACGCAGCATTCAAGGAGCTGAAGACGATGTTAGCTACCGCGCCGATATTGGCTTCGCCGTTGGAAAGAGAACCGATGTTGTTATACATAGCAGCAACCAACCGGGTCGTGAGTGTTGTTGTGGTAGTAGAAAGAGAAGAGGAAGGAAAAACCGTCCAGAGGCCGGTATACTACCTGAGCGAGGTGCTCTCCCTCTCAAAACAAAACTACCCGCACTTCCAGAAAATGACCTATGGCGTGTTTATGGCCGCCACAAAACTCAAGCATTACTTCGAGGAACATCCTATGAAGGTGGTGAGTGAGGCACCCATCTCCGACATCATGAGCAACAAGGACGCCAGCGGCAGGATTGCTAAGTGGGCAATACAGATATCACCGTATGTTCCGGTGTACGAAAGAAGAGACGCCATCAAGTCGCAAGCTTTAGCTGTTTTTTTGGTTGATTGGGCGGAGATGCAGTACAAGCCCCGGATCGAGGACTGGAATACTGGAAGATACACTTTGATGGATCCAAGCTCAAGGAGGGCCTAGGTGCCGGTGTGGTGCTAACCTCACCAAGGGGAGACCATCTCCGATATGTTTTACAAGTGCATTTCAGGGCATCAAACAATGTCGCGGAGTATGAAGCCTTGATCCATGGGCTTAAGGTCGCAAAAGAAATCGGTGCACACCGGATCATTTGCTATGGAGATTCAGACCTTGTGGTGCAGCAGTGTTCCGGGGATTGGGACGCAAAAGATGCCAACATGGCCTTGTACCGGTTTCACGTGCAAAAGATTGCCGGCTTCTTCGAAGGCTGTGAATTTCACCATGTACCGCGTGCAGAAAATGAAGCTGCGGATGCTTTGTCCAAGATAGGCTCATCCCGACAAGAAATTCCTCCCGGAATAGCCTTGGCACACCTGAGGGTACCGTCAATCAAGCCAAGTCCAGAGTCGGAATCAATTTTTGTACCGGAGTCACACATTGTGCCAATGGATATCGACGAAGGAAACCCGGGGACTGTTCCGGTAAGCTCGGGGACTATTCCGGTAAGATCGAACGCTGCCGCGCCTGTACCGGAAGAAACAATGCTGGTAGATAGCATGGACATAGACATACCGGTATTCCTGGTCCGGGAGACTCCATCTTGGGTTAAACCTATTAAGGAATTCCTGATCAACGGCACCTTGCCGGCTGACGAAAATGAATCAAGGAGAATCCAAAGAAGGTCCAAGGCCTATACGTTCATTAATGGTGAAGTGTACAAGAGAAGCGTTACCGGTGTCCTTCAAAGATGTGTGGAACCGGAAGAAGGGAAAGAAATGCTTGAGGAAATTCACCAAGGAGAATGTGGGCATCATGCCTCATCAAGGGCACTGGTAGCAAAAGTGTTTCGGCATGGGTTTTATTGGCCCACTGCTTTGGAGAACGCTGAGGATTTGGTAAGAAAATGCAACGGGTGCCAGAGGTACGCCAAGCAAAATCATACCCCAGCATCCGGTTTAAAGACAATACCGTTAACATGGCCATTCGCCGTTTGGTGCCTTGACATGGTTGGGCCATTCAAAACTGCAAGGAGCAGCATGACTCACATCTTGGTCATGGTGGATAAGTTCACCAAATGGCTAGAGGTAAAACCTATCGCAAAGTGTGATGGGCATACAGCTGTAAAATTCTTAAAAGATGTCATCTTGCGGTATGGATACCCGCACAGCATTATTACTGACAATGGAACCAACTTTGCTCAAGGTGAGTTCAAAAGGTTCTGTGAGGATAAGAACATACGGTTGGATTTGTGCTCGGTGGCACACCCACAAGGCAACGGCCAGGTGGAAAGAATGAATGCTTTGGTACTCTCCGGTATCAAACCCGGACTCATTGACGCAATGGAAAAATCACCGGGGTGTTGGCTTGATGAGATACCATCGATGCTGTGGAGTATAAGAACAACTCCAAACCGGTCTACCGGATACACTCCGTTCTTCATGGTTTATGGAGCAGAAGCGGTCATACCAACCGACATCATCCATGATTCACCAAGAGTGCAGCTCTATACTGAGCAAGAGGTCAAGGAGGCCAGAGAAAATGATGTGGACTTGCTAGAAGAAGCAAGGGAGCTAGCTTTGGCAAGAACAGCCATTTACCGACAGAAACCTCGGACGCTATCATGACCGGAAAGTTAATCCAAGAGTTTTCCGGGAAGGAGATCTTGTGCTTCGCCTAGTGCAGCGCACTGAAGGCCGGCATAAGCTCTTGCCACCTTGGGAAGGTCCCTTCATTGTAAGCAAGGTGCTTCACAATGATGCATACTATCTAATTGATGCTCAGGAGTGGAAAGAAGGAAAGGCGGACAAGTCCGGAGAGGAGAGCAAGCGTCCATGGAACGTAGCTCTGTTGCGTCCTTTCTACTCTTGAAGTGGTGGTGTAAGAAGTTCCTTTTTGTACCTTATATGCTATGAATAAAAGATGCCAGAACCTTGAATGAATCTCGGGGACTATCCCAATAAGATTGCATGCAACTTGTCTATTTTTTCAGTTCACCGGTTGCTTATTGAACGTTTTTTCTTTCCGGTTTAGTAGTGTGCTAAATCCTACCGGAGTCTTCGACTCTGCTGCTGTCCGCAAACCGGCTTCATGGCAAGCAAGATAAACCGGTAGGAGATAAGCACATGAACTGCGAAAAGGGAGAGCAGGAAAGAACAATCCGGAAAATTTAACTAACCCCGGTTAAACCGGTTTTTTGCAAAATTTCAAAGTTATTTCCAAGTTCAAGAAAATGCTTGTTTGGTGAAAGAACCTTGTGCTCATACGCCAAAGAACGCCCAGAGAAGGCAGGCAGAGCCAAGGCAAAAGAACCAAGTATGCATCAAGTTGGATGCGGAAACAATTGGGAAATCTTTGCAGTGCAGGATAAAAGCAGAACCAAAAGCAAATGTGCTAAAAGCAAACTTAAGATAATTAGCTACCGGTATAACTTACCGGCAGAAAATGTTGTACCACAACCAAAAGCGGATTTAAGGTCTTACATCATAGACCCCGGCATTCCGGGGCAGAATTTAACAAACATTGTTTTAGAGTAAACAGGACCAACACACATAGCAGGCACACATATCACAGAGAATCATCACGCAGCGGGGGCTTCCGGAGGAGCATCGCCGGCATCAGCGTCGCCCAGGAGCTCTTCTTCGGCTTCATCCTCCTCCTCGTCGAGATAGTCCTTGACGCCAGGAGGGGGAGGGATGAAGGTGCGCATGTCGGCATACTCCGCAATGCGGTACGCGCGATCCTGCCGCTTAGCGGAGAGGATCGGGTCCAGATCGGTTTCTGCGTCTTCACGCACGCCGGTGAGGGCGTCCAGATCGAGCTCCGGGTACCAGGAGCAGGCAACGCGGAGGGCAGAGTCCGCGCCGGCGCGGGCGGCAGAGCACTGCCACTCGCGGATCCTTCTGCCGGCGCCCTTGAGACGATCGCTGATGAGGGAGAAGGTGTCCGGCACCTCCTCGCCAGGCCATAAGGTCCTGAAGAGCTGGGTAGCTACATCAGGGATGTCCGATAAGTTGCGGTCTATGGCGCGCATATGGGACACCCGCGCGTTAAGCGCGACCAGATGGTCGTTGGGCGTCCATGGCACGGTAAGATCCGCTCGGCCTTGGTCCTTGCGGCGCGCGTCCACCTTCTTGACAGCGTACCCCTGGGAGTCCAGAAAGAGGCCTGTGTAAAGAAAGAAAAAGGTCAAGGAAGAGAGACCGGAAGGAAATGAGTCCGGAAGAAAAAAGACCGGAAGGAAAGATAACAAAAAGAAATTGAGAACGGAGGAAAGAAGGCTCCTCAAGGTGAATCAGAGAAAGGGACTCACGGTAGGCAAGCGTGTCAGTCTGCAGGATCAACTGGTCGCATTCTTTATGCTCCTCCTCCAGCCGCGCAGCTCTTTCCTCAGCACCCTTCCGCGCCTTGGCCAGCTCCTCCAGCTCCGCCCGCAGCACCACGGTGGCGTTGCCGGCGTCCTCCAGGGCCTCCTCCATCTTGGCCGCTGCGTCAGCTTCAGCGGCCTTGAGGGCATTGGCATGGTCAAGCCCCAGTTGGCTGAGCTGGGCCTTGAGCTCCCGGTGGCTGGCCTTGAGGGCGTCCAGCTCCTCCTTATGCTGCCGGACGAGCTGATCCTTCTCCACTGCAATCCGGAACAGAAGATGTTAACACGATCATGCTAATAAACATGAGAAGAAAATCAAGTTTAAAGGAAAAAGGAGAGAATCATACGTTGGGCGGTGGCCAGCTGCTCCTTGAGAGCATCGATGGAAGCTTCCGGGATCGCTGTCAAGCAGAAATTAAGAGTGTTAGAAAGGGAAAGGTTTCCGGTTAGAAAGATGCCGGCAAGACAAAGATTTACCTTGGCACTTGTCGTGTGCCTCAGAGAGCTCCAGATGCTCCCATAGAAGCTCCTCGAAGAGAGCCTTCCGAGCGTCAGCCGTGAGCTGTTCAAGAAAAAGAGGTTAGTAAAATTTTGCGCTAAGAACAAAGTTCTTAACCCGAAACTCGGGGACTGGCAGTGCCGGTTTTGCGCTAAGTTTTTAAGATAAGTTTTGCGCTAAGAACAAAGTTCTTAACCCGAAACTCGGGGACTGGCAGTGCCGGTTTTTGCGTTAAGTTTTTAAGATAAGTTTTGCGCTAAGAACAAGGTTCTTAACCCGAAACTCGGGGACTGGCAGTGCCGGTTTTGCGCTAAGTTTTTAAGATAAGTTTTGCGCTAAGTTTTTAAGCTAAAGTTTTGCGCTAAGAACAAGGTTCTTAACCCGAAACTCGGGGACTGGCAGTGCCGGTTTTGCGCTAAGTTTTTAAGATAAGTTTTGCGCTCAGAACAAAGTTCTTAACCCGAAACTCGGGGACTGGCAGTGCCGGTTTTACGCTAAATTTTCAAGCTAGATGGTGTGCTAAGAAGAAGTGCCGGTTTCACGCTAAAATTTCAGGTTAAGTTTTGCACTAAGAGCTGCGCTCTCACCACAAAACTCGGGGACTGGGAAGATAGACAAGAGAGAAACCGGCATGAAATCAAAGAAAAGATAAACAAAGCCGGAAACGAAGAAACCGATAAAGATTGAAACAAATTAGAAAAACATACCATCAAGTTGGTCGTGGCATCGTACCACGCACTATCAAGCTCTTTCACGGCGTTGCGGAGCCGCATGAAGTGCTCCTCAGATGACCGGTCCCCAGCCGGATCAGGAGCCGGCAGCCGGTCCTTTCCCAAGCCGCGGGTCGCCGGGGTTATGTCCGCGGCGTTCCACTTTTGGGCATAGGGCAGAAGGTGCCCCAGGTCTCGGCCTTGGCGCTTGAACTCCGTGATGCGGCCAAGGAGGCCGGTGGCCTTCGTGGCGTCATCTTTGGCGGCCTTGGCAACGTGCAGCGCCAAGGGCTGCTGGCCGCCGGAAGGGGCGCTGGAGGCCGTCGCCTTCCCCTTGATGAGCTTGGTGGTCTTGGGCGGCGGCGCAGTAGAAGCGGCCCCGAGGGGCTTGGCGCGAGGAGCACCTGGCGGCGGCATCAGGAGGGTGCGGGGAGACTGGGGAGCGCTGGGCGCGTCACCCGGTTTGGAGCCTTCCGGCGCGGAAGATTCCGGCGCGGAAGTTGTTGTCTTTTCAAGGACGGGAGGAGCTGGAGGCTCCGCCCGTCCGGTAGCTTCTTCTTCTCCGGCGCCGATGTTGCTGGCGCCGGTGTCCTGGTGTTCTGGAGGGAAGGAAGGATCCTCCTCCGTGCGGTGATCTGATGATGAAGGGGCCGCACGCCCCGAACTTGTTGTGCCCCCCGAAAGGGAGGCAGAGATGTTGCCGGCACCAGGTGGTGCCGGGCTTGAGCGAGGAGGAGGGGTTGAAGTCCTTGCGGAATCTTCAGAGCCCGATGGCCTTGGGCCAAGCTTGAGCGCAGGGCTGAGAAAAAGAAAGAAAAACGGTTGGAAAAGGGAAACCGGAAAAAGAACTTGGCGAAAAAAGAGGCCAACCGGAAAATGAGTAACTTACCCGGAAGAGGTTGGCATCGCTTTGCGCCCGTAGCGACGCATGCCCACCTGCTTCTCCCCCAGGGGCTCCGTCCGGAAGCGCTTGGAGGGACGGGCCTGGCTGGCACCGGCATCAGATGCCGGCTGCTTGTTCTTTTGGCCCTGGGCCATGAGCTTGTCCACAAATTCGGAGCCGGCCTCGGCGCGCAGGGGCGGCACGTGCTCATGGATCTATGAGTTAAGTTTGGATAAGAAGCAATTCACAGGAAAGCGATAACGGAAGGTAAAGGAAACCGGAAAAGAAAATACCTCAAGCGTGATCAAGTCGTCGGCGGAGCCGGTTGGCTTTGGCGGAGACCGGCCAAGGTGCGCTGCCGGGGTCTTGCCCATCTTCAAGTCCTTCCAGAAAATATAGGGATCCGGGTCAAAGGAGTCGAGGGCGCGGGGCTGGCAAGGTCCACGCCGCTCTGCTTCGATAAGTGGGAAGCGGTCCTTGGCCTGAGACAAGAAAAAAGTAAGATTAGCAAGAACAAAAAGCTACCGGCCAAGAGCAGCCCCAGCCGCATAATCCCTTACTTCTTGGGTCGGAGGATTATCAGTGCTGAGAGGAAGGAGGCCCCACGCCCAGTCAGATGGCATAGCAGTTCGGCAGATCTGCTTAGCCTTGCGAACGACATCCCTCTTGCTAAGCGGACGACCTGTGATCTTGGTGGGATCGCCTGGGCCGTACATCTCGCTCATCCTATGCATGCGGCGTTGCAGAGGAAGCACCCGGCGCGAAATAAACGTGCGGATGATATCATCCGAGCAGATGTTGGTCTCCTTCTTCAAGGAGGCCAAGAAGCGCACCACCCGGCTGGTTTCGACATGATCGCTTATCGGGTTGTAGCCCCAGTTGGTCCTGCTAGGAGGCCCCGCTTGAAAAGGAGGAAGATCGATGAGGTTGGCACGGCCGCTGTTCTTCACGTAGAAGAAAGTCCCTTGCCACAACCGGCAAGATTCGAGGCCGGAAAACTTAAGAAAAGGGCTCCCTTGCCGGGAGCCAACTATGCAAGAGCCGCACTCCACGGGCAGCTTGGGCTTGGGGATATCCTTGCCCTGAACGGAATTGATCCGAAGAGCAAAAAAGCGGGCAAACGTCTCACGAGTGGGACGAATGCCGATATAAGCCTCCATAAAGGTGGCGTAGCAAGAGAGGTAGAAGATGGCGTTGCCAGGAAGGTGGTGAGGTTGGAGTTTGTAAAAGTCTAAGAACGCACGAAAGAAAGAGGAGGCAGGAAGGCCGAAGCCACGCTCAAAGTGAGCAAGAAAGACGACATATTCGTCATCTTCAGGATCCGGTTCGATTTCGTCACCCGGAATCCGGCAAGTGACACCTTCCGGAATCCGGCGAGACCGGTACAACCAATCGATCTCAAACTCGGTAACGTTGGAGCCCATCTAGGCTCCGCGGGTGATTGGGGAAGGCTCCTCGCCGGAAGATTGGCTAGAGCTGCTAGAGGATGGGCTACCGGATGCTTGGCTAAAGCTACCGGACTCTAGGTGGCCACCGGACTCTTGATGGCTACCGGATTCCTGTTGATTGCCGGAATCGATCTCCATCGGATCAGAAGCCGTGGACTCGCCGGGAGATGGTCTACGGCGCTTGAGAGAAAGGGAAGAAGAAGATGCAGAGGAGGATTCCTCGTCGGACATTGCAAGGGGAGGCGAAAAAACAAGAATCCCAGACTTGGACCCCGCGTGAAGATCTACGAGTAAGAAGAAAACCAAAGAAAAAGAGGAAATAAGAACGCTAAAAACCCCAGATCTGGAAAGCAAGCAGAGGACGAGTAAAACGAGATTGGTACCAACCTTAAGCAGCGGAGTCGCAGTGGGAAGTGTTTGCTGGCGGCGGAGCAGACCTGCGGTCGCCGGGGAACGCCGTCGACGGCGAGGCGGAGAGGCCTGCGAAGAAGCACGAATGCGGCGGGAGCAACGAAGTCACGGCCGAAGATCTCCGCGCAGCGAAGTCCGGCGGAGGCACGGCGTGAGTTCGCCGGGCGCCGGAGCTTGAAGGAGCGACGGCGGACGGAGAGCGGCGGAGGCGCAAAGGCGTGAAGCTCTGTGCGCGAAGGGGGAGAATGCGAAGAAGACGAAGAAGAAGGGGCGGTTCTGTTTATAAAGGAGAGAGAAGGTGGGCAGGAAACCGCTGGGCCGCGACGGTTCGCCTCGCGGCCCACGACGGTTCACCTCGCGGCCCACGACGGTTCGCGCCTTGGGCCACCACGTGGCGAGAGGATACACGCGAGAAAATGGGAGCCACACGGATGTGCACACGGGATCCCGAAGAGGTAGTGGGATCCGCTGCGTTGCATTAAATGAGCACGCGGGAGTCGAAGCGATATGACAACTGACACTGGCGCGACAGTCACAGTGCGCATGTCTCTGTCAGGCGCGGGGCCCGAGATATCCTCGACTTCGCCGAGGAAGCAGTAAAGACACATGATACCGGAAAAAAGAGATGCCGGAACGAGCCTTGCAAAGAGAAGAGAAAGAACAAGGGTAAAGGTGCCGGAACTAAGCTCAAGACATGAGTAGTTAAACCGGTATCCTAAGGAAATGAGAACCTGGCATGGTCTGTAGGATAGAATCCTCCAGGCTATACCAGCTTCGGGGACTAATGTTGGGGGGATAACCCCCGGTATGCCAAAGGCATGCCAAACCGGATGGTTTGAGCCATCGAGATACCGGTTTAATGTTCTTACCGGAAGCCCGGTAGGAATTTGGGAAAGCAAAGCTAGGCCGGTATCCCCAAGGGGGTATGCTCGGAACCCGGTAAAGAAGATACCGGAAAGGAGAGCCTCGTCGGCAGGACTGGTCAAAGATTCTCCCCAGAGCTAGAGGACAAAGATGAGCTAAGCAAAGTAACTTTAGACGAATGGCTGACGATAAAGAGAAGGGTGACGGTCAAAGAAGCCGGAGGACGTCAGCGCCCCTGATTAAAGAGGACTCCGGTGTCATCTATGATTAAAGTAGCTTTGTAAAGTAGTTTGTCTAGTCAAAGATGCCATTAGGGTTTCTTCCAGTGTAAGCCACCCTCTCCCCTATATAAGGAGAGGGGGTACTGCCTCCTAGAGGCGTGATCCATGGCAAGACCAGAGAGAGATCAGGGTACATGAGCTTGTAACCATGTTGAGATTAATGAAGCAAGCGATCTAGTAAAGAGTTCTTCCTCTTGTCTCTCTTCTTGTATACTGGCCTTTGGTTGTGTTCTTGAGGAAAGCATCCGGAAGTTCTTCCCATCTAATCGCAAACCCTCCCCCGAATCCTCATACGTCCATTCGGCCCCAACTTAAGCCATCCTATGGCATCTGCTCGTTCACCACGACGACACAACTATAATTAAATTTGAGCTTCTTCATCTGAGCATGTTAAGTGCCTCGAAAAAATTCGTCTTTACGGACTGTTCTGTTTTGACAGATTCTGCCTTTTATTTCACATTGCCTTCTTTACTGTGTTTGAGTGGATTTCTTTGCTCCGTTAAATTTAAGTAGCCTTGGGTAATATCCAGAAGTGTTGGGAATGATTGTGTCCTCTCTGAACATGTGAATTTTTGATTATGCACTAACCCTCTAATGAGATTGTTTTGAGTTTGGTGTGGAGGAAGTTTTCAAGGATCAAGAGAGGAGGATGATATAATATGATCAAGAAGAGTGAAAAGTCTAAGCTTGGGGATGCCCCCGTGGTTTATCCCTGCATATTTCAAGAAGACTCAAGCATCTAAGCTTGGGGATGCCCAAGGCATCCCCTTCTTCATCAACAACTTATCAGGTCACCTCTAGTGAAACTATATTTTTATTCCGTCACATCTTATGTGCTTTACTTGGAGCGTCCGTGTGCTTTTATTTTTGTTTGTGTTTGAATAAATTCGGATCCTAGCATTCCTTGTATGGGAGAAAGACACGCTCCGCTTTTTCATATTGAACACTGGTGTTCTTAGTTTTACTTTTAATGTTCATGGCGAAAGTTGAAAGCCGCTTCATCTATTGCTATTTGGTTGGAAATAGAAAATGCTTCATGTGGTAATTGGTATATTGTCTTGAATAATTTGATACTTGGCAATTGTTTTGAGCTCTCAAATAGATCATGTTTAAGCTCTTGCATCATATAGTTTAAACCTATTAGTGGAGAACTACCGTAGAGCTTGTTGAAATTTGGTTTGCATGATTGGTCTCTCTAAAGTCTAGATATTTTCTGGTAAAAGTTTTTGAACAACAAGGAAGACAAGTGTAGAGTCTTATAATGCTTGCAATATATTCTTATGTAAGTTTTGTTGTACCGGTTCATACTTGTGTTTGCTTCAAACAACCTTGCTAGCCAAAGCCTTGTACCGAGAGGGAATGCTTCTCGTGCATCCAAAACCTTGAGCCAAAACTTATGCCATTTGTGTCCACCATAACTACCTACTATGTGGTATTTTTCTGCCATTCCAAGTAAATTGCTTGCGTGCTACCTTTAAAAATTTCATTCCTTGTCTTTGCAATACATAGCTCATGGGAAAGTAGCCTAAAAATTATTGTGGTAATGAATACTAGATTTAAATGTGCGCCTTGGCGCACGATCCCGTGAAATTCGTGTAGATTTACATTTCAAAAATAAGCAAAGCTCAAATTCGTGCCAGGAATTTTTTGGTAGACCCTTTGCTTATTCTACAAAACAAAATCTCCCATGTAGAATAGCCGGTTTATATGCTTCAAAATACAAACAGCTGATTATCAAAACAACACGATTACAAAGAGGCATGTTCCATTCACTGTTGTGGTAGCGGTTGACCCACACTCTAGTCCGAGTGAATTTGTGGATGTATTCTCTCTCACACCTTCTCACTCAGTTTGACCGATAGTCGTTATGCCGGGCAGCCTGCCTTCCTTAGCCCCTATCTCCTCCATCCCCCTTACCTTAGTCCAACTAAATCAGATTTAATGGCTCAGAGGCAAAATGCAAATGTGCAAGGGCCAAGCAGATGCAGAAGACATAGAAGCAAAAAAAAAAACGAGGCGAGATGCTGAAAATCTTAACATCAGTAAACTGAAAAATGGTGCACTGTGGGTACAGATTTAACATATTAATAGTTATATTCAAAGATAAGCAAAATACCATGACAATTGAGTTGAATGAGTACAACAGAGGCACAAAAATGATCGTACAATGGGAAAGACGATTCAAATGCAAAGATAAGGAAATTTTAAAGTAGGAGCTTGCCTAGAGATCGGGACCTTTGATCCGGTCATGGCAATTCAAGCGTATCTGACAACAACACATATCTCTTTCTTTACTTCCTCCCAATATGATGCGACCACCCTGTAAGAGTCGTGTGCCATGTAGAGATAAATAGCACACATGTGCAAACTGGCATTTGTACCATGCTCTTGCAAACTAAAACAGATTTGCACTCCAGCTGGAGGATCTTAGTATGTAACAGCTCATCTACTATGACATGATCTTATTTGCATGCCTAGCCTGATCTCTTGTAACCCCACATAGAGAAAGAAAATAAATATGGCAAAATTATTAGTTAAGAACTCACCAAGGTGGATGGAGATGCCGCGGCACAATGTCCTGCCCTAAATGAACAATAAACCAAACGTCTGGAATAATATTTATTATTTGCACCAGATCATTTAGAAGCCTCGAAGTAAAGAAATATAATTACAAATAACTTGCCAAGGCAGATGGTTTCTAAACACCATATTTAGCACTACATGGGGAAGGATATTATAATTACAAAGGTCTAAGGGGAAATGGAGGAATGGTAAGAACCTATGATGGCAATTTAAACCATATAATTACTGCACTGTAATGTTAACATCAAGCTAATATTGTTGCTCGCAATACATCTGGTGCATCATATTATCTTTCTATATGCATTAGTAAGGGATCCACAGAATCCTCTTATAAAAACAGAGCAACAAACTGAACCATGCATCCTGGTTCTTGAAAATATTGTGTGTTGCTAACCGTAAAAACACATGTTAATAATCTTAATATACACTATAATATTCCCTCCATTCCTTTCTATAGTGCCTATAGATTTTTAACATTTGTTTCAGAATATAAGGTTTTAGCTTAGCTTTTTTCAATTACCCCCTCCCCGTTCAGCTCCCAAATCGTTCAGCTCCCAAAATTGTTATGGTAAGTTAGGAAGATATGGATTTCTCAAATTTTACATTGATCTCAAATCGTTTAGCTAGGGGTCTTGTGTACAAAATACTCTTGCGCTAATTTCCGTGCCAAAAAACAATAGGCACTATAGAATGGAACAGAGGGAGTATAAATCGAGGGAAATATGTGTCTAGTCCTTATAAGAAACAACAATACACTGCAAAATTAATTTGTGGAAACTGCAAGAGAGAGAAACAAAGCTCGTGCCGTCAACATCCAGGACCCTAAGGTTAAAAAAAATATAGATGAGATCCTTGTCGAGAGCTGCGACCATACAGTCCAGAGTCTGCATGTTCAAAGTTATCATAACACAATCAGAGTAGCCTTTGTACACATGCAGAATTCTGAATGTATACAAAATTGACAGCGACATGAACTGAAAATTCCATGCAAATAAATTACATGGCAAGAATTTAACCTATATAGTATTAATTATTTCTCAAATTAGTATATTGGTCGAGTTGCATATCCGCTCATTCAGGCTATATTTCATCCAGATTATTTAGGACATAAACAACTAACGAAACATTGTGACACAAATTTCAAAACACAAAAGCCAATTTTTAGATGAAGTTATGTGTGGACAAAAAATCTTGCAAGACACACCTTTGCTTCATCTAGTAAAAACCGGAAACCGGCAATTCTAGGAAACATCAGAGAAAAGATTCTAAACAGATTATCGTTGTCCTCAACCTATAAAATCCCAGTCAATAGGAAAATTAACACACCTCAGCCATGTGCAAATGAAAAAATAGGTAGTTTACCACTTTTATTTTGCGGGCCAAAGAGATATATTAATTAAGCGTGGGTATTACAATCAGCCAGGATTGCCTCAGCAATGTGTGGCGGGTAGTTATGTAACCACACCTCGGTTCTCTCCTGCACGTTCCATAAAGCAAATGGTAAAATAAAATAATACACTACATATAAGTGCCAAAATGGGAAAATATACTACATATATGTACAAAGACATGGTACAAATACATATAGGTAAAAGTTATTTCCCCCGATGAATATAATAATTTAGCCATGAGAGCATTCAATCAAGCTAGCCTTTAAACCATAAGGCTATGTAACAAAAAAGTAGAGGGTTATATAAGCAGCCTCCGTTGTATCACACCCATTAAATATTCAAAAGGAAAAAATATAAGTTTCAGTGAAAATGAATATCTACACCACTGCATACTGGAGTTGAGAAACAAAACAACCACATAAAGTGGTCCTGGGATAAAATGTGCATGCCCCAAAAGCTCCACATAAATACTTGATTCTTCTCTCCATCTCTTCCCCGCAAAGAGCAATATAAATAAAGGATGTATCAGTAATATGGTGAAAACCTAACTAGAGAATTAATTGAAGGTAGTATCAACACTCCCAATTAGAGGAGTAGCTGCTCACACATGTTATTGTTCCATTCTAAATGCATGGCATACCCCTCTGCACCTCCCACACAAAAATTTTAGAGAGCAGAAAATCGCTAAACATGGTAGTAGAAGGTTTTGCAGATCTGCACCTTTATCAGAACATGCTCAGACTTTTTTTCTCCATAATTTTGCTTGTAAAGTAAAATAAAAACTCCAACAAAAATCCTAACCTCAGAGGAACGGTCAGATCAGTGAGGTGCCTTCCTCTTTGAATGGCAGAACACCATGGTACTTCATGAATTTTAGCCAACCTTAGCTCTTTGCACTCTCAAGAGATAATAACACACTGAGATGAATGCCAGCTGCTAAGCTAAGGAGAGAGGAAAAGAGATGGAACGTAAACAGCTAAAGAAGCCCCTCGTTTGGTTTCCTTTCCTTATTCCTTTGTCTGTACATCAATTGAAGGCAAAGAAATCTACAAACAGCGAGACGATCTGTCAAACACAAGTTCACGTCGGAATGTAGTCTCTAAACAATAATAGCATGTGCAAATATTTCATAGAGTAGAGGGCAGTAAGTGGTGCATGTGTTAGCCCATCAGATCATACCATGAGTTAACTTCTTGATGGCATGTGCTAGGTTATTTTGAGAAGGTGTTCCATTCAAAAGGAGCTTGTTATCCATTGGAATGTGCCTTAAATCCCCTCAATAATTATTACTTTGTATTTTGCAACCGCTGCCCCTGAAAAGAGAAGCATCAGGATGTCAGATAAATACATAGGGAAGGGGGAGAAACGTGCAAGGACAATAATTCAGAGCATGTGCTGTTCCATCAGCTCATCTACAACATAGTTCCACTTACAAGAAACTTTGAATTACATGGCCATCTCATATGAAGTGATTATTATCGTAAAATCAAGACCGGCTGTTTTGGGCATGTATTTTCTTCTTAGCTATGTCGGAGCATCTTTAGTACCATGGTAATCAGACCAGTCACAGATGGAGCAAACCATAAATTAAACATTGGGTAACTTACGAAGATGAAGAACTGAGTAGCTTACGAAGAACAACAGTAAAATATCGGATTTGGGATTTGGACAACCAGTTATTGTTCACATAGATACATTTAAAAGTTATTAAGTCACCTTTCTGAATTCTCCTCCGTATATAGAGAGGAACCTCGATCTTTGTCGACAGAAATGGTGACAACGCTCCTCCCGTAGGTGCAGCGGCTAGCACTCGGTGTTCCTATAGGCGATGGCAATATAATCTATACAAAACCATTGGAAAATCGGGTAAATGATATGGGAACCAAACTGAAGATAACATTTGTACGTAACTGAATTATTTCAAAGCTCTCCTTTTTTTTTGGCTTGCACACATCTTTAAAATTTAGTCCATAATTCCATGAAATAGTTTAAATGAGGTTGAACTTCATTTTTCACATATTTATCAGAGTAAATGTATTAATACATACAAATAACTAATTAACTTATTCTAGTGGGCTTCACCAACAACCAAAAGAATAGTCAAAGAAGATGGATGCTCAAGTTTGACAAACCTCGGTCGACGTCGACTTAGTGAGCCATTTAGCATAAGTGATGGAGCTCCACACCATTGGAGATTACCCCCATCGACCTCCTCCTCGTGAGATGTGGAACCATCAAGCTCGTCCTCGCTGAGCATTCAAACAATCTACATGAGCTAAATGAAATTAAACATGTAAAAGCCAAATAGACTGGCAGCATTCTAAAACTGTAACTACTTGCCATGTTTGTCAAATATGAAGCAGTTCTTATTCCCTCCTCCTATTTTAATCTGTTAACGTGTGTTAAGTGTCCCGCCTCTCCCTCCCCGACTCCCCGTCACCAATCCAGGTTCACCGTTGATAACCTGCAAAATATCCCCCAAATAAACAGTTACATGTCTCATACACATATCATCGAACAGGTTACCTACACAAGATTTCTCTACATCAGAGCACACACAAAGAAGGAGAGAGGAACCTGGAAGAAGAGTTGGAGGAGGGAGAGAGAGGAACGTGGAAGAAGGGGTGGAGGAAGCCTATGATTTTCTTCTCTTCGCCGAGTGCAATCCATGAAGAAGATGGGCCGGAGATAGGGTTGAGCGGACCACCGCCGTTGTGGCCGTCCCGCCTCCTCTCGCCCGGTGCTCGCCGCGGCCGTTCATGCCCATCCCGGCAGCATGGACGAGCAAGTGAGATGGAGTGAGAAGAGGGGCAGATGTGGGGTGGTGGCAGGGAGGCTACCTGGGAGGAGAGAGTGGCTTGGGAGGTGGAGGAGAAGAGGCGAGCTCGAGCACCCGCCGGGCCTTTTCCACCTCGACCCACCCACTTGGTGAGCATCGCCGCCGCCGCATCTGCACTCCGCCCTTCACCTTGCCCCTTTCTCCATCTCGCCCTTGCTACAGCGTTGGTGACGAAGAAGACTGGAAAACCGCCTCGGCGGCCCGTGCTTCACTGGCGGTGCCACCCCCACGTGCTCGCGCCAGGCTTCACTAGCGGCGCCGCTCCCCCGTGCTGCGACACGCTCCACCTGCGTCGGCTCCACCGGGGGCGCCTCTCTCCCGCGCTCGCGACGCGCTCCACACCTGCGGCGGCTCCACCGACAGCGACGCTCCTCGGCGCTCGTGACGTGCTCCACCTGCGATGCCGCTGCTCCTGCTCTAACCGGTGGTGCAGGGAGAGAAGGAGCAAGAGGGAAGAGTGGCGTGCGGGGACGACAGGGATGTGGGCGCGAGGAGAGAGGAGGAGAACCAGCGACGCGGTCGGGGATTGGGTAGGGTTTCCCCCGGAAACTGGTTTTGTCTCACGTTACTGAGTTGCGAGGAAAGCCCCAAACTACCCATGCGGGTGGAGTTTTTTCCAACCGAATAAAAGATCACCCGCAGTCACTGACGAGCGGACCCAACCAAAGGTGGGACCCACGTGCAGACGGGGCGGGTAACAAACGGCCGTTGCATGGGGTTAGCTAGTGGGAGGATTCTGCGGAAAAATGGCCACACGCGCGGAGAGCCAAACAAGACGCTCGGTTCTGGCCAAAATCAACGGCCGAGATGCGCCGATGAGGTGATCCGACGGTCCGGAAGCGCAGATCGTCGTGAGGCCCCCTATGGGGGCATCAATTATACCTTTAGATGTCGCTTATGTATCTTATTTCTTATAAGTTGCTTGTTGAGCGGTAACCATGTTTCTGGGGACGCCATCAATCTGTTACACCTTTGTTGAATATCATGTGAGTTGCTATGCATGTTCGTCTTGTCTGAAGTAAGGGAGATTTGCCATGAGTTGAATGGTTTGAGTGTGCATATTGTTAGAGAAGAACATTGGGCCGCCAACTAAAGCCATGTATCATGGTGGAAGTTTCAGCTTGGACATTGTTATCACCAGAATTTGACCGGATCAGAGGTGGGCCGCGATTGAAGATAGGCTTGAAGAATATATATGGAAGAAATACATGAATCGGCCTTGTATACCAAGTTTGGACTAGTTTGCCCGTGTATCTGTAACATAGTAGGATACGTGTCGGTTAGATGGAGTTTGGGCTCGTGCCCGGTTGGGATTATTCCCACGTTAGAAAATCTACGGACTATAAATATGTATCTAGGGTTTATGAAATAAACAACAATCACGTTCACCACAAACCAATCTAGGCGCATCGCCAACTCCCTTGTCTCGAGGGTTTCTTCCGGGTAAGCACCATGCTGCCTAGATCGCATCTTGCGATCTAGGCAGCACACGTTTATTCGTCGTTCATGCGTTGCTCGTGCTGAAGCCTTTTTGATGGCGAGCAACGTAGTTATCATAGATGTTTTAGGGTTAGCATTGTTCTTCGTATCATATGCTATCGTCGTGCGACCCTTACATATCTAGCCGTCCTTACACCTATTTTGGGTGTAAGGGCGGCACCCCGCTTGATCATTGTTTAGTAGATCCGATCCGTTATGATTGCTCCTTGTTCTTCAAGGATCAGTTTAATATCTGCATAGTTAGGCCTTACAAACGGGTTGAAGGATCCAGTGGCGCGTAGGGTGTAGTTTGCTAGCCCTAGACAGGATGTTCCGAGGATCAACTTCGTGTTGGTTTTTAGGCCTTGTCTAGGGTCGGTTCACGATCACCGTGCGTGGCCGCTGTTATCACCAGATTTTGGCCAAATCAGAGGTGGGCCGCGATCAAGATGGGCTTGAAGAATATACATGGAAGAAATACATGAATCGGCCTTGCATACCAAGTTTGGGCTAATTGCCCATGTATAGATCGCATCTTAGTTTAGAAGTTAGAGTTTTACCCGTGCACGGTTCGGTGCACGCTTGAATTAGAAAGTCCCCTGGACTATAAATATGTATCTAGGGTTTATGGAATAAACAACCAACGTTCAACACAATCAATCTCGGCGCATCGCCAACTCCTTCGTCTCGAGGGTTTCTCCGGTAAGCACCATGCTGCCTAGATCGCATCTTGCGATCTAGGCAGCATAAGCTTATTACGTTGTTCATGCGTTGCTCGTACTGAAGCCTTTTTGATGGCGAGCAACGTAGTTATCTTAGATGTGTTAGGGTTAGCATTGTTCTTCGTATCATATGCTGTTGTAGTGCAACCCTTATGTATCTAGCCGCCCTTACGCCTATCTTAGGTGTAGGGGCGGCACCCCGCTTGATCTTTGTTTAGTAGATCCGATCCGTTACGGTTGCTCCTTGTTCTTCAAGGATTAGTTTAATATCCGCAATAGTTAGGCCTTACAAAGGGTTGGAGGATCCAGCGGCGTGTAGGGTGTAGTTTGCTGGCCCTAGACAGGATGTTCCGGGGATCAACCTCGTGTTGGTTTTTAGGCCCTGTCTAGGATCGGCTTACGATCACCGTACACGAGCGCGAGGCCCAATCGTGAGTAGGATGATCCGATTATGCGGTGAAAACCCCAAATCGTCGTAGATCGCATTAGCTTTATCTTGAGCAAGCAGGACCACCATATATTCGGACACCTTGTACGAATCATGGGTGGATCGGCTCTTCGAGCCGATTCACAGGATAACCTGAGAGCCGATCGAGGCTCGTATTTAATGTTTACGTGTATGCCATGCAGGAAACTAAGCGAGGCATCATCCAACACCTTCCCGACCAGGTATAGGTCAGGTGGCACGCCCTTGCGACAACATCGGACGTGTGACCGAGAGGCTTTGCGGGCCGTCGCTCTGAGGGACTAGGGCCAGCCGCAGCCCTGAGTTGTTCCTGGCTCTACGGTGTTGCCAGTCGCTGCCCGCCGGTGGGTTTCTGACCGCAACACATTCTGGCACGCCCGGTGGGACGCTCTTCAGCAACCATGTCGACATCCACAGCTGAGATGGCTGGTGACCCAGTCACGTACGCAGAGCTGCCTGATGAGCGCAAGAAGAAGTACGATGAGCTCAAGGCTCTCTTTGAAGCCGATCTAATCGGCTCTTTCTCGAAGACCCGTTCTCATGGCATCAGGTGGAACGGCTTTACAGCCGAGGGTGCCCTCGACCAAGTAGATCTGTCCACCCCTTCAGAAGAACGGACCAGAGCTCTGCGCTGGGAGGTTAACTACATGGTAGCTCATTCTGTTTACCGCCATGGCAAAGACAAAAAAGAGAGCAGTCACTCTGGTGGCAAAGACAAAGAGGAGGCTGGTTCAAGCGATCGGCTTCGATATAATGATAAAAGGTACAACAATGAAGACGGTATAGAGTCTTATAATGCTTTCAATATGTCTTTTATGTGAGTTTTGCTGTACCGGTTCATACTTGTGTTTGCTTTAAACAACCTTGCTAGCCTAAACCTTGTATCGAGAGGGAATACTTCTCATGCATCCAAAATCCTTGAGCCAAACACTATGCCACTTGTGTCCACCATACCTACCTACTACATAGTATTTCTCCGCCATTCCAAAGTAAATTGCTTGAGTGCTACCTTTGAAATTTCTATTCTTTATCTTTGCAATATATAGCTCATGGGACAAATAGCTTAAAACCTATTGTGGTATTGAATATGTACTTATGCATATTATTTCTTATTAAGTTGCTTGTTGGGCGATAACCATGTTCCTGGGGACGCCATCAACTATTTCTTTGTTGAATATCATGTGAGTTGCTATGCATGTTCGTCTTGTCTGAAGTAAGGGTGATTTATCATGATCAAATGGTTTGAGTATGTGTATTGTTAGAGAAGAACATTGGGCCGCTAACTAAAGCCATGATCCATGGTGGAAGTTTCAGTTTGGACAACAAACCTCAATCTCTTATGAGAATTTTATCTGTTGTTGAATGCTTATGCATTAAAGAGGAGTCCACTATCTGTTGTCTATGTTGTCCCGGTATGGATGTCTAAGTTGAGAATAATCAAAAGCGAGAAATCCAATGCGAGCTTTCTCCTTAGACCTTTGTACAGATGGCATAGAGGTACCCCTTTGTGACACTTGGTTGAAACGTATGCTATGCTATGATAATCCATGTAAATCCAAGCTAATTAGGACAAGGTGCGGGCACTATTGGTATACTATGCATGAGGCTTGCAACTTGTAGGATATAATTTACATAACTCATATGCTTTATTACTACCGTTGACAAAGTTGTTTCTTATTTTCAAAATAAAAGCTCTAGCACAAATATAGCAATCCATGCTTCCCTCTGCGAAGGGCCTTTCTTCTACTTTTATTGTTGAGTCAGTTTACCCATTTCCTTCTATCTAAAAAAGCAAACACTTGTGTTAATCGTGCATTGATTCCTACATACTTGCATATTGCACTTGTTATATTACTTTATGTTGACAATATCCAGAAGATATACACAAGACTGCATTCAGAGTACCAGGTTCAGTGGGCTTGTTTGAATATGTAGTCATGACATTTGGACTGAAGAACGATGGTGCAACGTACCAAAGGGCCATGAACTACATATTTCATGATATGATCGGCAAACTGGTTGAAATCTACATTGACGACGTGGTGGTCAAGTCTGTCTCCGTAGAGGGACACTTGGAGGATTTACGACGCATCCGGGACCGAACTAGGAAATTCGAACTAAGGATGAATCCGAAGAAGTGTGCATTTGGAGTGACGGCCGGTCAATTCTTGGGCTTCTTGGTTCATGAACGCGGAATTGAGATCGGCCTAAATAGTCAGGAGGAAGTGCGCACAATGAAGCCGCCTACCACGAAAAAGGAACTATAGTGTCAAATCGTGCAGAGAAGTTGAGAAGGCAAGGCATCATAATGAAGGATACTGCGATGGTTCTGCCACGACATGACCCGACGAAGAAAAGCAGAGTGATTTTGGAATTATCAATTCCAAAACCAGGGGGGCATGTGTTATCACCAGATTTTGGCCAAATCAGAGGTGGGCCGCGATCAAGATGGGCTTGAAGAATATACATGGAAGAAATACATGAATCGGCCTTGCATACCAAGTTTGGGCTAATTGCCCATGTATCTGTAACATAGTAGATCACATCTTAGTTTAGAAGTTAGAGTTTTACCCGTGCACGGTTCGGTGCACGCCTGAATTAGAAAGTCCCCTGGACTATAAATATGTATCTAGGGTTTATGGAATAAATAACCAACGTTCAACACAATCAATCTCGGCGCATCGCCAACTCCTTCGTCTCGAGGGTTTCTCCGGTAAGCACCATGCTGCCTAGATCGCATCTTGTGATCTAGGCAGCATAAGCTTATTACGTTGTTCATGCGTTGCTCGTATCGAAGCCTTTTTGATGGCGAGCAACGTAGTTATCTTAGATGTGTTAGGGTTAGCATTGTTCTTCGTATCATATGCTGTTGTAGTGCAACCCTTATGCATCTAGCCGCCCTTACGCCTATCTTAGGTGTAGGGGCGGCACCCCGCTTGATCTTTGTTTAGTAGATCCGATCCGTTACGGTTGCTCCTTGTTCTTCAAGGATTAGTTTAATATCCGCAATAGTTAGGCCTTACAAAGGGTTGGAGGATCCAGCGGCGTGTAGGGTGTAGTTTGCTGGCCCTAGACAGGATGTTCCGGGGATCAACCTCGTGTTGGTTTTTAGGCCCTGTCTAGGATCAGCTTACGATCACCGTACGCAAGCGCGAGGCCCAATCGTGAGTAGGATGATCCGATTATGCGGTGAAAACCCCAAATCGTCGTAGATCACATTAGCTTTATCTTGATCAAGCAGGACCACCATATATTCGGACACCTTGTACGAATCATGGGTGGATCGGCTCTTCGAGCTGATTCACAGGATAACCTGAGAGCCGACCGAGGCTCGTATTTAATGTTTACGTGTATGCCATGCAGGAAACTAAGCGAGGCATCATCCAACACCTTCCTGACCAGGTATAGGTCAGGTGGCACGCCCTTGCGACAGCATCGGACGTGTGACCAGAAGGCTTTGCGGGCCGTCGCTCTGAGGGACTAGGGCCAGCCGCAGCCCTGAGTTGTTCCCGGCTCTACGGTGTTGCCAGTCGCTGCCCGCCGGTGGGTTTCTGACCGCAACAGCCGCCAGGCTCAATCACGAGTAGGATGTTCCGATTATGCGGTGAAAACCCTAAATCGTAGTAGGTCATTTTAGCTTTATTTTGATCAAGCAGGACCACCATCTGATCGTACACCTCATACGCATCATGGGTGAATCGGCTCCTTGAGCCGATCCACAGGACAACCTGAGAGCCGATCGAGGCTCGTATTTAATGTTTACGTGTATGCCATGCAGGAAACTAAGCGAGGCATATCCAACACCTTCCTGACCAGGTATAGGTCAGGTGGCACGCCCTTGCATCAGCATCGGACGTGCGTGCCGAAGGCTTTGCGGGCCGTCGCTCGGAGGGACCAGGGCCAGCCGCAGTCCCGGGAGCCTCCCGGCTCTACGGTGTTTCCCGTCGCTGCCCGCCGGTGGGTTTCCGACCGCAACACATTCCGGCACGCCCGGTGGGACAATCTTTGACATCAACCGCATCGCCATCTACATCCGAGATGGCGGAAGGCACTCCGATCAAGTACGAGGATCCGACCGAGGAGCTCAAGAAGAAGCATGACGAGATCAAAGCAGTCCTCGAAGCCGACCTCATCGGCTCTTTTCACAGAACCCGCTCACATGGCATCAGGTGGAAAGGGTTCTCACCTGAAGGCGCGCTCGATGGAGTGGACCTGTCTACCCCGTCAGAAGAACGCACCAGGTCGCTGCGTGAGGAGATTAACTTCATGGTGGCTCATTCGTTGCACCACCATTCTGAGAGCCTGGTGAACACTTAGGAGCGTGTCGCTCTGCGCGTGATCCAGGAAATCATGAGCCATCAGTATTCTCCGTCAGGACCAGCTCTAGGGACTTACCAAGGGGAGATGCCACTCCAGTCCCGTCCACCGCTGCCGTTCGCGTTGGCAGCACCAGAAGTGCCGAGTTCATCGGCATACGTCGTCTACAAGATCGGTGGTGACCCTAGTGACTACCAATTCTTGCATGAGGCGCCTAAGGAGATCCCTCACGGATACACGTGCGCATACGTGCCGGACCGCAATGAATCGGGCGCTCTCGAACCAGAGCTGCAACAGACAGGGACTTCCGGAACAGCGGGAGGAACTTCAGGAACAGATCTTGAGAAGCGGACGTGGCTAGCTAAGTATGCCACTCCGACAAACCTCCGCAGCTCAGCTCCTGCAGCTTGGCTCGTAGCTGGAAAAGCAAGCATGGCTGGCTAAGTATGCCACCCCGGCGAATCTTCGGAGTTCGACGCCTGCAGCCATCACCGCGGATCAGATCTGTACAATCTCGAAAGACCAGTTCGGCATGATGCCGAAAAGGAGGACAATTGGCTATTCCAAGCCGTACCCCAACGAGTACGAGTTGATCCCGCTACCACCCAAATATCGGCTCCCCGATTTCACCAAGTTTAATGGATCAGATGGTTCCAGCTCCATCGAGCACGTGAGCCGATATTTGGCACAGCTGGGCACGATCTCAGCATCAGACGAGCTGCGCGTGAGGTTCTTCGCACAGTCCCTCACAGGATCGGCTTTCGGGTGGTACACATCGCTGCCACCAGACTCAATCCGGACTTGGAAGCAGTTGGAAGAGCAGTTCCACGTGCAGTATCACTCAGAGGCTTCCGAGGCTGGCATTGCCGATCTATCACAAGTACGACAGAAGCGCGGGGAAACAGTGGCGGAATACGTCCAGCGCTTCAGGACCGTTAGGAACCGATGCTATTCGGTTCATGTGAGTGAAAAAGAAGCAGTCGAGTTGGCAGTGGTGGGTCTCTCATCATCGATCAAGGACGTGGCCTCCCAAGCAGACTACCCTTCACCGGCGCACATGGTGCGAAGGCCGTCGGCATATGAACGAGCGCCACCCGGATGTATACCAGGATAAATTCAAGCGTGCGGTGGTCCTGGTTGAGGCGAGATGAAGATGAAGGTGCTGCGGGAGATCAAGAGGTAGCGATGGCTGAATGGACTCGGGGGCAAGCCCCGTGTCCTGTAAATGGGTTAAGCCACAAGGTCCTCCAAAAGGGTTTGACTTCGACGTGACCAAAGCTGAGCAGATCTTCGACCTCTTACTCAAGGAGAAGCAGCTAAAGTTACCCGAAGGCCACAAGATCCCCACGGTGCAGGAGCTGAATGGAAAGCCATACTGCAAGTGGCATAACACGTTCACCCACGCCACCAACGACTGCAGGGTGTGGCGTCAGCAGGTCCAAATGGCGATAGAACAAGGGCGGCTAATTTTCAGCCAGTACGCCATGAAGGTCGACACACACCCCTTCCCCGCCGTTAACATGGTGGAGTGCACTTACCATGGAGGGTGCTAGCCAGGATTCTCGTGCAATATTAACATGGTAGGGCCTGGGCACCACTCTGGTAAGGACGGAGATGAGGGCAGCTGCTCTCATAGCAAGGACACAGAGGAAGCCGCTCCACGCGATCGGCTCCGTCACGATGGCAAGCGCTACATCACGAGAGGGAGAAGTGAGGAACGTAAGATATCAGCGACCTCTCTCTGATCACCTCCTCAACAAGTATGTGGGTCAATATGACCAACGCCGGCGATACAACGACGATGATGAAAGAGATCGTCTGGCTAGGGACGCCAGGAGACACCGTCGGCATGACCGCGACGAGGAGAGATATGAGCGCCACGCCAAGGAAAAGTCGAGAGAGCAAGACGATGTGGATAGGCACTGGGACTGCCCCTTCTTCAGACACTGCTGGGATTCGAGGAATGAGCCGATTGCCTACAATCGGCAACTGCCCGAATGTAGACAAAAGAAGAAGGATGCAGCTAACGTGTCCGTGTTCAAACGTCTAGGGCCTCTCCCGCCTCGGAACAAGCACGCTGAGTCCGCTCGGGTAGAAGATCTCGAGGAACTAGAGGACGATGATGAAGAAGACAAGTATCATCGGCCAAGGTGGTGCCCTGATGGGCTCAGCCGTTCCCAAAAGCGCAGGGTTCAGCGACTACGTGGTTTGGAGGAAGCCGAAAGGTTATACCTGCACACGTTGAGGAAGGCGCGGCCTGATCTGGCCGCTAAAATTCAGCGAACCCTGGACGAAGAAGGTCGGCCACAATGGAAAGAATAGCGCCCCAGACAAAAGAAGGCCGATGATGAGACATCGGCTGGCACAAACATGGTGTTCATCCTTCCAACAGAGTTTAGTGCTCCAGGATTAGACGAAGCACCTGTGGCACAACTTGACTGCGGCCCACGGCCGGTCATCTTTGAGAAGCCACGAGAAAGAAGCTACAAGCATCCGAAGGCCCCGTACTTGTGAGGCTACATCAATGGGCAGCCTCGTTAACAAGATGCTCGGTGGACACCGGAGCGGCAGTCAACATTATTCCATACTCCATGCTACGTCGGTTGGGACGCTCTAGCTCGGATCTGATCAAGACCAATGTGACACTGAGCGATTTCAACAGCCAAGCATCTGACGCACAAGGTGTTCTGAACGTGGATCTGACCGTAGGAAGGAAGACCGTCCCTACGACGTTCTTTATTGTCGACAGCAAGAGCACCTATGCTGTCCTACTAGGGAGAGATTGGATCCACGCCAACTGTTGCATTCCATCCACGATGCACCAATTCCTAATACAGTGGGATGGAGATGAAGTAGAAGTCATCCACGCAGATGATTCAGCCGAGATTTCAACGGCCGGCATGAATGTTTGGGAGACATCAGGCCAAGAGCCACTCTCGAGCATCAATTTGGACGACCGCGAGCGCATCGACGTGACAAAGGACGGGGTTAGGCTGGTTTTATCCACCGGCCTGACCGTGTAACAAGAGCAACATCTATGGACAAACGTGGCGATGCCGATCCATGTGATCGGCCCCAAGGATCTATGGAGGAACATTGCAAAACCTTCATTGAGCAAGCAACATGGAGGCCGATTCCAGCAATCGGCCAAAATTATCCTCACCATTCATTCTGCCTGGGTTCAACGTCGATCTAATGGGCAATGGGTTTTGCGTCGGCTGATGAGCTGGAAGAAGTCCACACTAGTCCTAATAGAGCCGACGTTCACATATAGTGCCTTGGCTAACCACAGAGCCGACATCAGCAGTTACCTGGCAGAATCGGCTCGGGGGGCACTTACTCAGATGAACATGTGCGGTAGATGTGCAGTGAAACATTGGGGGCTGATAGAAAATTTGGCCCGTAAAAAAAAATTCTCATGATACAAAGCCGATGCATAGCCATCGACTCTAGCACAAATTTCATGGGATCTACCAGTTGCGTGTTTCAAGACACAAGAACCTCCAACTCTGGGTCAGAGGAGTTTCGTTTCTGAGCCGCTGTGTGATCATCTGCAATATCGACTTTCAACGAAAGAAAGGTGATCGGCTCTGGCTGGCTCTGCGTGGTAGCTTTCTCAGGTGTGATCGAGCTCAGGTCCATTTGTCTGAATTACGTGTCCTCATCACTGTTTTCGCCTCGACTGAGGCTCGGGGGGGCAGCTGGCCTGGTGGATGCTCTGTTTTTGGAAGCAGATTGGGTTGTCATCGGCTAGTCCTGCGTTGCAATCTTCTTCAAAGGTGGTGATCCATCAGAGCTCAAACTCATCGGTCGAAAAGATGAAGGATAGATCATGAGGGATTGATGCGTTGACATCGGCTTATTGAGCATTGACCAAGTTTACGATCACTCCGTAGTCGAAGAGATGAAGGACGGATTATGAGGGACCGATGCGTTGCCATCGGCTCATTAAGCATTGCCTAAGTGACGATCGACAGAGTCAGTATGAGGGGAAATCGGCTAAATTAGCATGAAGGAAATCGGCAAAATCAAATTGGGGAAATTCTTCATTGATAAACGAGATTTCTTACATAAAGAGCTGATTGCTCTCAAAAGGAGGTACTAAGGGGATACATTGCCCCATCTACTACTACTGATCCTATGCTAAGGGTCCTATTTATGGGCCGTCGCTGCCCCCGTCGTCGCCGTCGTCGCCGCTGTCGGCACTACTCCCGGCGGGCTCGTCGTCGCTGCTGTAGCGGCCGCCGGCAGGACCCTCGTTGTCCTCGTCCTCCTCGTCAGCGTCGTCGTCGTTGCTGTCGAAGTCGCTGAGATTCCCCGGCCAGGGGCAGAAGCGCTTGGCCGGCGGTTCGTCGGAGGAGGTGTCGTCCTCCTCCTCCTCCACAGAGGAGGTGAAGTCGTCCCAGGGAAAGCGATCGTCATCGCTCTCCTCCTCCGTTTCCCCGTCGGCGAGGAAGCGGAGGTCACTTTCCCCGTCGGTCGAGGACTTGTCGTCCTCAGACCAGACGGAGAAGTCGTGACTGGACTCCTCCCCGGCTGTGATGGCGCGGCGGATGTTGGCCGCGTGGACCTCCTCCGGGCCCCACTCCGGCGTCGGCTCGCGGGAGGAGGAGGACTCGATGGAAAGACCCGATGAAGCAGAGGAGGAAGAAGACATGGTGGCGCAGGAGGGCTTTTGGAGTGCTAATGCGAAGAGGATGAAGAAGCAAACTGTTTGGAACGGTTAAATAAAAGGGGATATAGTGGAGATTCAATGCCACAACAGTTTCCGAGGAAGTGGTGCCCAACAGAAGAAATTTTTTTTTTGCCAGGTCACGCGGAGAAGTGGAGGAGGCAAGGCATTGATGTCTACGGGAGCTTCTATTCTTGTAGACAGTGTTGGGCCTCCAAGAGCAGAGGTTTGTAGAACAGCAGCAAGTTTCCCTTAAGTGGATACCCAAGGTTTATCGAACTCGGGGAGGAAGAGGTCAAAGATATCCCTCTCATGCAACCCCGCAACCACAAAGCAAGAAGTCTCTTGTGTCCCCAACACACCTAATAGGTGCACTAGTTCGGCGAAGAGATAGTGAAATACAGGTGGTATGAATAAGTAGTAGCAACAAGCACCAGAAAAGTGCTTTGCCCAGGACATTAAACAAGCAGTAGTAATGCAGCAGAGTAGTAACGCAAGAAAACAAGAAACAAGCAGCGATAGCAGTATTTAGGAACAAGGCCTAGGGAATAGACTTTCACTAGTGGACACTCTCAACATTGATCACATAACAGAATAGATAAATGCATACTCTACACTTTTGTTGGATGATGAACACATTGCGTAGGATTACACGAACCCTCAATGCCGGAGTTAACAAGCTCCACAATAATGCTCATATTTTAGTAACCTTTAGTGTAAGATAGATCAAAAGACTAAACCAAGTACTAGCATAGCATGCACACTCGTCACCTTCATGCATATGTAGGAGGAATAGATCACATCAATATTATCATAGCAATAGTTAACTTCGCAATCTACAAGAGATCATGATCATAGCATAAACCAAGTACTAACACGGTGCACACACTCGTCACCTTTGCACACGTGCAGGAGGAATAAAACTACTTTAATAACACATCACTAGAGTAGCACATAGATAAATTGTGATACAAACACATTGCAATCATAAAGAGATATAAATAAGCACCTCACTATGCCATTCAACAGTTGAATAAGTATTCTGTGAAATATAGCCTAAGAGACCCACACGGTGCACACACTCGTCACCTTTACACACGTGGGACAAGGAGTCTCCGGAGATCACATAAGTAAAACTCACTTGACTAGCATAATGACATCTAGATTACAAGCATCATCATATGAATCTCAATCATGTAAGGCAGCTCATGAGATTATTGTATTGAAGCACATAGGAGAGAGATGAACCACATAGCTACCGGTACATGCCCCGAGCCTCGATGGAGAACTACTCCTTCCTCATGGGAGCAGCAACGGTGATGAAGATGGCGGTGGAGATGGCAGCGGTGTCGATGGAGAAGCCTTCCGGGGCACTTCCCCGCTCCGGCAGGGTGCCGGAATCAGAGACTCCTGTCCCCCGCATCTTGGCTTCGCGATGGCGGCGGCTCTGGAAGGTTTCTGTGGGTTTCGTTCTTCGTATCAGGGTTTTCGATCCAGGGGCTTTATATAGGCGAAGAGGCGGCGCAGGAGGGTCGAAGGGGTGGCCACACCATAGGGCGGCGCGGCCAGGGCCTGGGCCGCGCCGGCCTATGGTCTGGGGGCCCGGTGCCCCCTCCGGTCCTTCCCGGGTGTTCCGGATGCTTCCGGTGAAAATAGGAACCCGGGTCTTGATTTCGTCCGATTCCGAGAATATTTCGTTACTAGGATTTCGAAACAAAAACAGCAGAAAACAGCAACTAGCACTTCGGCATCTTGTTAATAGGTTAGTTCCAGAAAATGCACGAATATGACATAAAGTGTGCATAAAACATGTAGGTATCATCAATAATATGGCATGGAACAAAAGAAATTATCGATACGTCGGAGACGTATCAGGCATCATGATGAAGGATACTGCGGCGGTTTTGCTCTGCCACGACATGACCCGACGAAGTAAAAACAGAGTGATTTTGGAATTGTCATTTCCAAAACCAGGGGGGCATGTGTTATCACCAGAATTTGACCGGATCAGAGGTGGGCCGCGATTGAAGATAGGCTTGAAGAATATATATGGAAGAAATACATGAATCGGCCTTGTATACCAAGTTTGGACTAGTTTGCCCGTGTATCTGTAACATAGTAGGATACGTGTCGGTTAGATGGAGTTTGGGCTCGTGCCCGGTTGGGATTATTCCCACGTTAGAAAGTCTACGGACTATAAATATGTATCTAGGGTTTATGAAATAAACAACAATCACGTTCACCACAAACCAATCTAGGCGCATCGCCAACTCCCTCGTCTCGAGGGTTTCTTCCGGGTAAGCACCATGCTGCCTAGATCGCATCTTGCGATCTAGGCAGCACACGTTTATTCGTCGTTCATGCGTTGCTCGTGCTGAAGCCTTTTTGATGGCGAGCAACGTAGTTATCATAGATGTTTTAGGGTTAGCATTGTTCTTCGTATCATATGCTATCGTCGTGCGACCCTTAGACATCTAGCCTCCCTTACACCTATCTTGGGTGTAAGGGCAGCACCCCGCTTGATCATTATTTAGTAGATCCGATCCGTTATGATTGCTCCTTGTTCTTCAAGGATTAGTTTAATATATGCATGGTTAGGCCTTACAAACGGGTTGAAGGATCCAGTGGCGCGTAGGGTGTAGTTTGCTAGCCCTAGACAGGATGTTCCGAGGATCAACTTCGTGTTGGTTTTTAGGCCTTGTCTAGGGTCGGTTTACGATCACCGTGCGTGGCCGCCAGGCTCAATCACGAGTAGGACGTTCCGATTATGCGGTGAAAACCCTAAATCGTAGTAGGTCGTTTTAGCTTTATTTTGATCAAGCAGGACCACCATCCGATCGTACACCTCGTACGCATCATGGGTGGATCGGCTCCTTGAGCCGATTCACGGGACAACCTCGCCGATCGAGGCTCGTATTTAATGTTTACGTGTATGCCATGCAGAAACTAAGCGAGGCACATCCAACACCTTCCCGACCGGTATAGGTCGGGTGGCACGCCCTTGCATCAGCATCGGGCGTGCGTGCCGAGGCTTTGCGGGCCGTCGCTCGGAGGGACCAGGGCCAGCCGCAGTCCTGGGAGCCTCCCGGCTCTACGGTGTTGCCCGTCGCTGCCCGCCGGTGGGTTTCTGACCGCAACAGACATTAATCCTCAAATCTCTTATGAGAATATTATCTGTTGTTGAATGCTTAAAGCATAAAAGAGGAGTCCATTATCTGTTTTCTATGTTGTCCCGGTATGGATGTCCTCAAGTTGATATCTATCAAAATCGAGAAATCAAATGCGATTTATCTCCTTGGACCTTTGTACATGTGGCATAGAGGTACCCCTTTGTGACACTTGGTTGAAACATATGTAATGCAATGATAATCCATGGAAATCCGAGCTAATTAGGACAAGGTGCGAGCACTATTGGTATTCGATGCATGAGGCTTGCAACTTATAGGAGGTTCTATGCATAACACATATGAATTATTACTACCGTTGACAAAATTGTTTCCATGTTTTCAAAACAAAAAGCTCTAGCACATGAGTAATCCTCGCTTCCTCTCGCGAAGGGCCTTTCTTTTACTTTATGTTGAGTCGGTTTACCTACTTCTTTCTATCTTAGAAGCAAACACTTGTGTCAACTGTGTGCATTGATTCTTACATACTTGCTTATTTGCACTCATCATATTACTTTGTGTTGACAATTATCCATGAGATATACATGTTGAAAGTTGAAAGAAACTGCTGAAAGTTAAATCTTCCTTTGTGTTGCTTCAAAACCTTCTATTAAGAATCTATTGCTTTATGAGTTAACTCTTATGCAAGACTTGTTGATGCTTGTCTTGAAAGTACTATTCATTAAAAGTCTTTGCTATATGATTCGATTGTTTAGTCATTATCTTTACTATTGCTTTGAATCACTTCATTCATCTCATATGCTTTACAATAGTATTGATCAAGATTATGATAGTAGCATGTCACTTCAGAAATTATCCTTGTTATCGTTTACCTACTCGAGGGAGAGTAGGAACTAAGCTTGGGGATGCTTGATACGTCTCAAACGTATCTATAATTTCTTATGTTCCATGCTAGTTTTATGACAATACTCACATGTTTTATATACACTTTATATCATTTTGATGCATTTTCCGGCACTAACCTATTAACAAGATGCCAAAGCGCCGGTCCTCGTTTTCCGCTGTTTTGGTTTCAGAAATCCTACACAGAAATATTCTCGGAGTTGGACGAAACAAAAGCCCACGGTCTTATTTTCCACGGAGCCTTCCGAACACCGAAGAGGAGACGGAGAGGGGGCACGAGGTGGCCACACCATAGGGGCTCGACCCCACCCCGGCCGCGCCGCCTTATGGGGTGGGCCCCTCGAGCGTCCCCCGACTCTCCCCTTCGCCTATATAATCCTTCCGTCGCGAAAACCCTAGTACCGAGAGCCACGATACGAGAAAAGTTACTGAGACGCCGCCGCCGTCAACCCCATCTCGGGGGGTTCTGAAGATCGCCTCCGGCACCCTGCCGGAGTGGGGAATCATCACCGGAGGGCTTTACATCACCATGCCCGCCTCCGGACCGATGCGTGAGTAGTTCATCCTTGGACTATGGGTCCATAGCAAGTAGCTAGATGGTTGTCTTCTCCTCTTGTGCTATCATGTTTAGATCTTGTGAGCTGCCTATCATGATCAAGATCATCTTATTGTAATGCTACATGTTGTGTTTGTTGGGATCCGATGAATATGGAATACTATGTCAAGTTGATTATCGATCTATCATATATGTGTTGTTTATGATCTTGCATGCTCTCCGTTGCTAGTAGAGGCTCTGGCCAAGTTGATACTTGTAACTCCAAGAGGGAGTATTTATGCTCGATAGTGGGTTCATGTCTCCATTGAATTTGGGGGAGTGACAACAACCCCTAAGGTTGTGGATGTGCTGTTGCCACTAGGGATAAAACATCAATGCTTTGTCTAAGGATATTTGTATTGTTTACAATACGCACAGTACTTAATGCAATTGTCTGTTGTTTGCAACTTAATACTGGAAGGGTGCGGATGCTAACCCGAAGGTGGACTTTTTAGGCATAGATGCATGCTGGATAGCGGTCTATGTTCTTTGTCGTAATGCCCTAAGTAAATCTCATAGTAGTCATCATGATATGTATGTGCATTGTTATGCCCTCTCTATTTGTCAATTGCCCAATTGTAATTTGTTCACCCAACATGTTATTTATCTTATTGGAGAGACACCACTAGTGAATTGTGGACCCCGGTCCATTCTTTTACATCTGAAATACAACCTACTGCAATCATTGTTCTCTGTTGTTCTTTGCAAGAAAGCATCATTCTCCACACCATACGTTTAATCCTTTGTTTACAGCAAGCCGGTGAGATTGACAACCTCACTGTTAAGTTGGGGAAAAGTATTTTGATTGTGTTGTGCAGGTTCCACGTTGGTGCCGGAATCCCTGGTGTTGCACCGCACTACACTCCTTCACCAACAACCTTCACGTGGCCTTCATCTCCTACTGGTTCGATAACCTTGGTTTCTTACTGAGGGAAAACTTGCTGCTGTACGCAACACACCTTCCTTTTGGGGTTCCCAATGGACGTGTGCTTCACGCGTCATCAAATACATACCTGTAACTCTGTGAAGGAGTTATTAGAAAGGTAGATAGAGCCATAGGAGCTGTTATATGCGGGGTATGTACATGGGCCCGCCATATTCCCGCAAGCTCGGCATTGGGATGGTGAAGGAAACATGGGAGGTACTACTGGTGCGTAGCATTGAATGTAAGTGGAAGAATTAGGTTGTGTAAAGTGCATAGTTCAGAGCAATGCAAATGTTGACAAGCGAGTGCATAACACTATGTTACAAACTGAACAGTCAAAATTTAGTGTATGATGAATATAAGCATGCTAATTTGGCGTTTCCAAATTCCAAAAAGCATCAGACAGAGTGTAGCGGCCCAGGAAAACCCCCATATTAGATTTGTTTCTTATTTTTCTTTTTGTGCATAACCGTGGCATCATGCATATTTTAAACCTCAAAATTATTTTTATTAAACCCTATTTTGTTGTTAATAATAATCCCCTCTCTTATTTCAAATTGTATCCCTTTCTCTCTGTTTAATTTCATTTCTAAAATATATTTATAAATAATTTTAAAACAACTAGGAAAACAAATAAAAGGAAAACTGTTTTAAAATAAAAAGGGAGACAAGCTCCAGCCAATCGGCTAGGCCACCCAGGCCCAGCCGGCAGCCACCCCGCATCCCTTCCAGCCCACCTGGCCCATCCCGGACCAAACCGTAACCCCATCCGGATCCCCTGGCACTTTTGAAAAAACACCCTCCCGCCGCCGGCAAGTTTTGCCATCGGGTCCTTGCCCCTCTGCTGCTCCTCGCTCGAGCCCGACCCCGAGCTCCTCTCGTCCCGCACGCGACCCCGACCTGCGCTCCTCTCTGCCTCGCTCCCGACCTCGCCCCCACGAACTCCGGCCGCGCGCCCCTCTCCTCACCACCAGATGCTGCCGGTGCCGCCCCTGTTCCCCTCCTTTTCCAAGCGCCGCTGCTTTTCCTTCGCATGGCCGCGCGTCGACGACCTCCTCCTGGATGCCCGCGTTCGAGCCACCGCGTGGCCCCGTCGCCTCCACCTCCCTGCTCAGCCGCGCCGCCAGGACCGCCCCGCGCTCGTGCTCGCCACGGTCCCCTGCTGGACACCTCACGGCGCGCGCGACCCCTTCTTCCGTCTGCGCGTGCACATCGCTGCTCGGCATGGCGCGCGTGACAACTCCCTCCTGGCAGCACTCCAAGTGCATCCCTGTGATCTCTGCTTTTTGTTGATTCCGGTGGCCCTGCTCAATTTGGTTGCCCTACCGTGGTGCGAGAAATCTTGGTGTTGTTCGGTTGAAGTTGGTGATGTACTGGTGTAATGCTGTGGTGGTGCTGTGATGGATCTGTGGTGTTGGCGTGATACTCCGACGCGACGCAAAATAATCTTCAAGATCCTCTCCGAGATGAAACCGAGTACGCCGAACACCGACGCAACCAAGATCAGCATCAACGCCTCTCGAAGACCATCGATGTCTATTTCATGATTGCCATCGACAATGGGAGCCGAAGCCCCAAGGCGCCAAACCAAGTTCGCCACCGACAATCCATGTTCTCCTTCACGGATTCAAAGTCCGAGACCTCGCTCATCTTCTTCCTCTCCGAACCCGAATCCGGCGACCATCCTTGTTACCGTGAGCCCCCGAGCCTAACCAACCTATTTTATAAATGCCCATATAACTTGTTGCATCTATCTTATGCATCAACATCAATCATATCATGTTGCATCGCATTGCCTATGTGGGTTTGGATAAATAGTGAATCACCTAATTAAATATGGAATTATGCGGGATTGCTTAATTTGTCCCGTTCCATTTAATTTTTCCCATAGACCACCCATGCCATGTCTTGCCATGTTAACCAACATTTAATATGCTGGGTAGATAAATAACTCGAACCTAATAATTGTTTGTCCGGGGTTCCGATTCCGTTTAATTTGAATAAGTTGCATTGCACCATCTTTGCCATGTCATGCATATCATATCATCTTGATCATGCTGGATCTTCTTTATCCGTATTAGTAAGATTTGCATACGTTGTTTGTCCAGCATTTTCTTCTTCCCGGATAGGATCGCGAAGTGGTGTGGTGAGATACGACAAGTTATCCGGATGTTCCTCAGCAAGCTTTAACAGGCAAGCATTTTCCCCTATACTCCTGCCCCTGCAGAAGTCGCTCACCTATTTTATTTTGCCTTCTCCCTCATGCTATCCTTGAGTTGCGTTCTTGTCACGTGTCCTTTCCACTTGTTACCTCAAGCAGTCCATATTGCCACCACCAACCACCAACCTCCTACAGCTGTTGTTTGGTTATCGGGTCTGCCTTGCGAGTCGTAGTGCATGCTAGTGCTGTTTATATCTCGTTACCGTTACTGCTATCTTATCGGGTTATCTGTTGGGGAATCATGACTCATGGTTTATGGATATATCTGTTGAGGGTATCATGGTTACTTGTTAACGGTCGTTAGCGGAGACATCGGTGGGTCAGCTGATCGTTTTGTGACGGCTCACTTGTGTTTCCTTAAAACCTAGGACCCCGAGTTCTTGTTATCTGTTCCGAGACTGAGCGCTCTAACCACACGTGGGTATGCTTATGGGTCTCCCCTTGACCACTGCCGGAATCTACAGCTTTGTCCAGTGGCCACAACTAGTTTGCAATGTTTTACCATTTGTTGTTTGCGTGCATGCCAGCCTGTTACTTATTTACTCTGGGAAGCCCCTGGGTGCCTTGTATCCCTTGTTTCTGGTATGCACGTATAGGTCGCGGAGCCGCTGCGAAGTGGTTTATCGCCCCAGTGTGTGTTTAAACCACCTAGTACGCTGGCGCAACAGCTAGGTCCGCTTCGAAGATACGGCCGGACTACGATACGGGTTCAACTTGGTTAGGTGGCTTCCTGGACATTGTTTTCGTGAAGGAGAGTGCGAGCCGTGATGTCCACCTGTCGTAAGTGGGTCGAGCGGTGCGTGTGGGTACATTTGGGCAACCCCTGCAGGGTGTACATCTTATCGATAAGCCGTGTCCGCGGTTATGGACGACTTGGAGCTGTATGACTCGACCATAGACAACTTACACTTGTTGTTTCAATACTAATAACTTGCATAGTAAGATAGAACAACTTAAATAATAACTGGTTAAAACTTGACAACCGTGTGAGTGCCCTTGTAAGTACCTCCTTGCGAGGGGGGAACGCATCGGCAGTGTTATGTTTGCAGAGTATAGAACTGTTAGTTTATGTGCTCTCTCACCTTCTCTGGTTAGACGAATGTTGTAGAGTGTCTCTATAGGTTTTTAGTGCATACGCGCTGCCGCTTAACCCCACCCTATTGCCTATGACGTTCCTCTTGCGTCCTCTAAGTCCCCTGCGTGCCTCAAGTACAAAGGACGACTGGTTGACGAATGCCTATACGTCTTGAAGTCTTGTTAAGTATGAACCCGTACTTATTGCTGCTTCTACGGGATATAACCGGGCAGGTATGAAGATATGTTTGATGAAGACGACGCTAGCAAGGTTACCCTTCCGGCTTGGCCTGGGCAGGGTTATGGACGCCACTGGTTATCTTCAGGACTCTTAGTCCAAATTTGTATCTTGTCCGTACTCGGATGTATTTGATCTTCTGTATGATTTGGATCTTTGTATTGTATATTTGTATCTTGACTCGTTGGAGTCGTTGTAATATATGTTCTTGTGGGCTCTATTGTAATCCTGTTGTAATGTTACCGCTCGTGTCAATTCCTCCGGCATCACGTGTGTGATCCGTCGCGCATGTCATGTCGGAGGGCGTCTCAGAATCGATATCGTGCGGATTTCGGCGGATTCGCTGGGATCCTCATGGTACCGATTTTTGGGGCGTCACAAGTTGGTATCAGAGCATCAGGTTGTCGATACCCCACTAGTCCAGCCCGTAGGATAACCTTGCCAACGGTCGTTGAGTTTAGAGTGTCAAAACCTATATTCTGAAAATTCATTGGATAGATCTGATTAGCTCTGATTTTTCTCCTTATCTATATTCTTTCTCCTCTTACCTATGCGAGTTTTGAGTTTTGTCTCTTATCTGAGTTTTCTGAGTCTTAGGTCTCTACTCGGGTTGGATGATCTTTGCCTTTATCCTATTAGGTTCTATCTTCGGAGGATCCCGACGAAAGCGCATCATCATCAGCGGAACAACGACTTCTTGTTAGTGGTGTCGACCGATCAGCATGGAGCAAGAACTCTTGTTAGTGGTGTCGAGAAGATCAACACTTCGCCAGAAGAAGGTTCCACGCCGTGGTCGGGTGTTTGTCAACATGGTATAAGAAGACTCGATAGTTTAACCAACTCCCCTTAGGTTGACGTGGAACCTCGGGGCGAGGTTCCTTGTTAGTGGTGTCGATTGTAGCGGCCCAGGAAAACCCCCATATTAGATTTGTTTCTTATTTTTCTTTTTGTGCATAACCGTGGCATCATGCATATTTTAAACCTCAAAATTATTTTTATTAAACCCTATTTTGTTGTTAATAATAATCCCCTCTCTTATTTCAAATTATAGCTCTTTCTCTCTGTTTAATTTCATTTCTAAAATATATTTATAAATAGTTTTAAAACAACCAGGAAAACAAATAAAAGGAAAACATTTTTAAAATAAAAAAGGGAGACAAGCTCCAGCCAACCGGCAAGCCGGCAGCCACCCCGCATCCCTTCCAGCCCACCTGGCCCATCCCGGACCAAACCCTAACCCCATCCGGATCCCCTGGCACTTTTGCAAAAACACCCTCCCGCCACCGGCAAGTTTTGCCATCGGGTCCTTGCCCCTCCGCCGCTCCTCGCTCGAGCCCGACCCCGAGCTCCTCTCGTCCCCGCACGCGACCTCGACCTGCGCTCCTCTCGCCTCGCTCCCGACCTCGCCCCCACGAACTCCGGCCGCGCGCCCTCTCTCCCTCACCACCAGATGCCGCCGGCGCCGCCCCTGTTCCCCTCCTTTTCCAAGCGCCGCCGCTTTTCCTTCGCATGGCCGCGCGTCGACGACCTCCTCCTGGACGCCCGCGTTCGAGCCGCCGCGTGGCCCGGTCGCCTCCACCTCCCTGCTCAGCCACGCTGCCAGGACCGCCCCGCGCTCGTGCTCGCCACGGTCCCCTGCTGGACACCTCACGGCGCGCGCGACCCCTTCTTCCGTCTGCGCGTGCACGTCGCTGCTCGGCATGGCGCGCATGACAACTCCCTCCTGGCAGCACTCCAAGTGCATCCCCGTGATCTCTCGCTTTTGTTGATTCCGGTGGCCCCTGCTCAATTTGGTTGCCCCGCCGTGGTGCGAGAAATCTTGGTGTTGTTCGGTTGAAGTTGGTGATGTACTCGGTGTAATCGCTGTGGTGGTGCTGTGATGGATCTCGTGGTGCTGGCGTGATACTCCGACGCGACGACAAATAATCTTCAAGATCCTCTCCGAGATGAAACCGAGTACGCCGAACGCCGACGCAACCAAGATCGGCATCAACGCCTCTCGAAGACCATCGGTGTCTATTTCATGATCGCCATCGACAATGGGAGCCGAAACCCCAAGGCGCCAAACCAAGTTCGCCACCGACAATCCATGTTCTCCTTCACGGATTCAAAGTCCGAGACATCGCTCATCTTCTTCCTCTCCGAACCCGAATCCGGCGACCATCCTTGTTACC
>NC_061511.1:63663909-63721001 GCF_022539505.1 Lolium rigidum
AGAGGGCGACGTGGTTGCTGATGGCGAGCACACTGTTCGGAGAGATATTGTGAGGTTGGAGCCCATATGTCTTCAGAATCTCTCGGAAGAAGTCTGAAGGCGGAAATGAGAATCCGCGCTCCACCAGTGCCTTCGTCAGCACCATCTCGTCGTCCCTGGGAGCCGGAGATGGTTCAAGTGGAACTGACCTCCAGCTTCCGGGTTGCAGGAAGCCCTCCGCCTCGAGGTTCTTCAGCTCCATTTCGGTGGTGGTACAGGGCCACCACTTTCCCTTGGCTTCGGAGTCGCGCTTCCGAGCCTTCGATTTCTTGGCAGCCTCTTCCGTTTGTTTCTCCGTCTGACCCGCCTCGGAGGTTTTTTCCGGGTGAGCGGAGGTCCCCTCTGCTTCCTTGCCGGAATCCTTTAAAGGATCCAGCCTGACTGGAGCGAAGGGAGGAGGGGCGGAGGAGATAGGCGTAGCCATGATGGGTTCCGAGTTCGGAGGCGGAGTTGTTGAAGACATCTGAAAAGAGGGGTTTGGCGGAAACTTTTCTTAGTCGGATCCCACATCGTCTTCCCCAAGTTCATCCCTACCAACTACGGCGCGAAAGTGAAGCTCGAAGGTTTACCGTAATGGCGTATGGTGGTCGGAGTTGCGGTGGCTCGCCGGAGTTATGAACACGAAGAACACCACGGTGGCGGGTTCACTCCGGTGATGCTCCGGTGACTTTCCGGCGGGTTCCGGCGTGGCGGAGGAGGAGCTCTCGGGCGGCGCTCGGCAGAGAGGTGAGAAGGGGGTGAATGAGGGGTAAAGGGGTCGACGGCTGGTATTTATAGGCTGAGGGGATAAGATTCGTGTTCCGCATCCTGTGGTCGGAACGCAAGCGTCGCGCCGTTGGATGCGTGACACGTGTCCTAAACCTTAGTAGTAAAAATGGCTAGAGATAAGTTACCGCGCGAATCGCGCGAAAATGGCGCCAGAATTGGCGGAACCGTTTGAGTCTTTTAAGATTCCGGGTAATTGCGTGATAAATTGGCTATCGTTTGCAAGCGTGGAGTAACCCGGAAATATTCTTTGGAATGTCGATGGATGAAGTCCCGCGAGATGAGAGCATTTTCCGGCCGTAAGTTGGAAAAGGAAGAAAATGCAAAGTTGGAGCTCTTCAAGTTTCTCCGCGTTGCCGACGATGCCGGAAACCCGAGGAACAAGCATGGCGGAAGCTGCAGGGGAAACTCGGAGAACTCGGGGGCTACCGTTGTGGGTATACTTCATGGGTGTACCATCGACAAGTGCCTAGATCCGGCAAGCCCGGGTGGCCCACGGACGGTGATGAGGCATGTGGCCCATCGGGCGGCCCGAGCTTGCCGTTGATCATGAAGGAAGAAGTCCAGCCCAGGATCGTAAGCCGGATCCGTACCGACATAGGAGTGACCCGGATCCATGGAGGCCCATGAGGGACCCGGATCCAAGCACGACGTATATGGAAGGCGGATCCATGACGTGCACGGCAAGATATTGTACCGTAGTTAGGCTATCCGTAATCCGGCTAGGACTCTCCATGTAAACCCTAGATCCGTGCGCCTTTATAAGCCGGATCCCGGGAGCCCTAGAGGCACAACCACAACTCATTGTAACAACGCGAAAGCGCCCGGATAATTCCGGACAAGCAGCAGTAGGGCCCCGTCATCGTGCAGGAGTTCCGAAGCTGGGTAACTCGCGTACCACCGTCCCGTGTGCACTCCGCCCTATGGCCCCTACTTCTTCTCCCCCTCGTGAGGATCCCTCCTCCGAGGTACCGTCGATTAGGCAACGACACTAACAAACTGGGGATTAATCGTGTCCTTCAATCACTGCCACCTAGTTACAAGAACTTTGTGATGAACTACAATATGCAGAACATGAACAAAGAGTTACCTGAACTCTTCTCCATGCTAAAATCTGCTGAGATTGAGATACAGAAAAGAGCACCAAGTGTTGATGGTCAACAAGACCACCAGTTTCAAGAAACAAGGAAAACCCAAGAAGGGCAACTTCAAGAAGGGTGGCAAGAAAGCCGCCGCGCTCCTGAGAAGCCTAAGGGTGGCCCTAAACCTGATACTGAGTGTTATTACTGCAATGGGAAGGGACACTGGAAGCGTAATTGCCCCAAATACTTGGCTGATCTGAAGAGCGGCCTTGTCAAGAAGAAGAAAGGTATATATGATATACATGTTATAGATGTTTATCTTACTAGTTCTCGTTCGAGTGCCTGTGTATTTGATACTGGTTCGGTTGCTCACATTTGTAACTCGAAACAGGAACTACGGAATAGACGAAGCCTATCGAGGGATGAAGTGACGATGCGCGTTGGAAATGGATCCAAGGTTGATGTGATCGCTGTCAGCACGCTCCCTCTACATCTACCTTCGGGATTAGTTTTAAACCTCAATAATTGTTATTTAGTGCCTGCGTTGAGCATGAACATTATATCCGGATCTTGTTTAATGCAAGAAGGTTATTCATTCAAGTCTGAGAATCATGGTTGTTCTATTTTTATGAATAATATCTTTTATGGTCAAGCGCCTGAGAAGAATGGTTTATTTCTATTAAATCTCGATAGTAGTGATACACATGTTCATAACATTAATGCTAAGCGAATTAAATTGAATGATAATTCTACTTATATGTGGCACTGTCGTCTTGGTCATATTGGAGTGAAACGCATGAAGAAATCCATTCCGATGGACTACTTGAGTCACTTGACTTTGAGTCACTTGATAGATGCGAAGCATGTTTAATGGGAAAAATGACTAAGACTCCATTCTCTGGTATTATGGAGCGAGCTACAGACTTATTGGAAATCATACATACCGATATGTGCAGACCAATGAGTGTAGCCTCACGCGGTGGTTATCGTTATGTTCTAACCTTCACAGATGATCTGAGTAGATATGGGTATATCTATTTCATTAAACATAAATCCGAAACTTTTCAGAAGTTTAAGGAATTCCAAAGTGAAGTAGAAAATCAACGTAACAAGAAGATCAAGTTTCTGCGTTCTGATCGCGGAGGCGAATATCTGACTTATGAGTTTGGCATGCATTTAAAGAAATACAGAATACTTTCACAATTGACACCGCCGGGAACACCACAGCGTAATGGTGTGTCCGAACGTCGTAATCGAACTCTCTTAGATATGGTTCGTTCTATGATGTCCCTTACTGATTTGCCGTTATCATTTTGGGGTTATGCATTAGAGACAGCTGCATTCTCTTTAAATATGGCACCATCTAAATCTGTTGAAACGACACCGTATGAATTATGGTTTAATAAGAAACCTAACGCTGTCCTTCCTAAAAGTTTGGGGTTGCGAAGCCTATGTAAAAAAGTTACAACCGGACAAGCTAGAACCCAAAGCGGAGAAATGCGTCTTCATAGGATACCCTAAGGAAACCATAGGGTATACTTTCTATCACAGATCCGAAGGCAAAATCTTTGTTGCTAAAAACGGAGCCTTTCTTGAGAAAGAATTTCTTACTAAAGAAGTGACTGGAAGAAAAGTAGAACTCGACGAGGTTACTGAACCTTCTCTCGTTGATCAGAGTAGCGCAGTATCGGAAGATGTTCCTGTACCGCCTGCACCGGTAACAGAGGAAGCTAATGATAATGATCATGAAACTTCGAGCGAGATATCTACTGAACCTCGCAGATCGACAAGGGAACGTGCCACTCCCGACCGGTATGATCCTTGTCTAAATGTCATGATTGTGGACAACAATGATGAGGACCCCGCGACGTATGAAGAAGCGATGATGAGCCCAGATTCCAACAAATGGCAAGAAGCCATGAAATCCGAAATGGGATCCATGTATGATAACAAAGTGTGGACTTTGGTAGACTTACCTGATAGCCGCAAGGCTGTCGAGAATAAATGGATCTTCAAGAGAAAAACAGATGCTGATGGTAATATTACTGTCTATAAAGCTCGACTTGTCGCAAAAGGTTTCCGACAAATTCAAGGTGTTGACTACGATGAGACTTTCTCACCTCTAGCGAAGCTAAAGTCTGTGAGGATTTTGTTAGCAATAGCTGCATTTTTTGATTATGAGATTTGGCAGATGGATGTCAAAACGGCGTTCCTTAATGGTGACATTGAGGAAGAGTTGTATATGGTACAACCCAAAGGTTTTGTTGATCCTAAAAATGCTGACACGGTATGCAAACTTCAGCGTTCAATTTATGGACTGAAACAAGCATCCAGGAGTTGGAACCGACGCTTTGATAAGGTGATCAAAGACTTCGGGTTTATACAGTGCCATGGAGAGGCCTGTATTTACAAGAAAGTGAGTGGGAGCTCTGTAGCATTCCTGATATTATATGTAGATGACATATTATTGATTAGGAATGATATAGAACTATTAAGCAGTGTAAAAGGTTATTTAAATAAGTGTTTTTCAATGAAGGACCTTGGTGAAGCAACATACATTTTAGGCATCAAGATTTATAGAGATAGATCAAGACGCCTATTAGGGCTATCACATAGTACATACCTGGACAAGATTCTAAAGAAGTTTAGAATGGATGAAAGTAAGAAAGGATTCTTACCTATGTTGCCAGGTAAGGTCTTGAGTAAAACTCAAGGTCCGGCTACGGCACAAGAAAGAGAGAGGATGAATCAGATCCCCTATGCCTCGGCAGTAGGCTCTATCATGTATGCCATGCTGTGTACTAGACCGGATATAGCACATGCAGTTAGTTTGACTAGCAGATATCAAAGTGATCCAGGAATGGAACACTGGACAGCGGTCAAAAATATCCTGAAGTACTTGAAAAGAACTAAGGATATGTTTCTTTGTTATGACGGTGACCAAGAGCTCGTTGTAACCAGTTACACCGATGCAAGTTGGAACACTGATCCTGATGACTCTAAGTCTCAGTCTGGTTACTGATACGTCTCAAACGTATCTATAATTTCTTATGTTCCATGCTACTTTTATGATGATACTCACATGTTTTATACACATTATATGTCATTATTATGCGTTTTCCGGAACTAACCTATTGACGAGATGCCGAAGGGCCAATTGCTGTTTTCTGCTGTTTTTGGTTTCAGAAATCTTAGTAAGGAAATATTCTCGGAATCGAACGAAATCAACGCCTAGCATCCTATTTTTCCACGAAGCTTCCAGAACACCCGAGAGCCACCAGAGGGGAGCCCTAGTGGGTCCAGATGATAGGGCGGCGCGGCCAGGGCCTGGGCCGCGCCCCCTGTTGTGTCATCGCCCCGTCATCCCTCCGACTCCGCCTCTTCGCCTATTTAAAGGTCCCTGACCTAAAACCTCGATACGGAAAAGCCACGGTACGAGAAACCTTCCAGAGCCGCCGCCATCGCGAAGCTAAGATCTGGGGGACAGGAGTCTCTGTTCCGGAACGCCGCCGGGACGGGGAAGTGCCCCCGGAAGGCATCTCCATCGACACCACCGCCATCTTCATCAACGCTGCTGTCTCCCATGAGGAGGGAGTAGTTCTCCATCGAGGCTCGGGGGCTGTACCGGTAGCTATGTGGTTAATCTCTCTCCTATGTACTTCAATACAATGATCTCATGAGCTGCCTTACATGATTGAGATTCATATGAGTTTTGTATCACTATTCATCTATGTGTTACTCTAGTGATGTTATTAAAGTACTCTATTCCTCCTCCACGGTGTAATGGTGACAAGTGTGTGCATCGTGTAGTACTTGGCGTAGGTTATGATTGTAATCTCTTGTAGATTATGAAGTTAATTATTGCTATGATAGTATTGATGTGATCTACTCCTCCTTCATAGTGTGATGGTGACGAGTGTGCATGCTATGTTAGTACTTGGTGTAATTGCAATGATCTATCATGCACTCTAAGGTTATTTAAATATGAACATCGAATGTTGTGGAGCTTGTTAACTCCGGCATTGAGGTGCTCTTGTAGCGCTACGCAATTAGTGGTGTTCATCATCCAACAAGAGAGTGTAGAGTGGTTTTATTATGTGATCAATGTTGAGAGTGTCCACTAGTGAAAGTATGATCACTAGGCCTTGTTTCTAAGCATCGAAACTCCGTTATTTACTGTTCTGTTGCATGTTTACTCGCTGCCATATTTTATTCAGATTGCTATTACCACTCATATACATCCATATTACTTGTATTTCACTATCTCTTCGCCGAACTAGTGCACCTATACATCTGACAAGTGTATTAGGTGTGTTGGGGACACAAGAGACTTCTTGTATCGTGATTGCAGGGTTGCTTGAGAGGGATATCTTTGACCTCTTCCTCCCTGAGTTCGATAAACCTTGGGTGATCCACTTAAGGGAAACTTGCTGCTGTTCTACAAACCTCTGCTCTTGGAGGCCCAACACTGTCTACAAGAATAGAAGCACCCGTAGACATCAGTTACGTGTTTATATTGAATGGTGCTGCAGTAAGCTGGTGCAGCTCGAAGCAGAATACATAGCGGCTTCAGAGGCTTCATCGAAAGCGGTATGGATGAAGAGGTTCATTGTTGAGCTTGGTGTGGTTCCTAGTGCATTGGACCCACTAGTCATCTATTGTGACAACATGGGTGCCATCGCCAATGCACAAGAACCAAGGTCAAACAAGAAGCTGAAGCATATCAAGCTGCGTTTTCATTCGATTCGCGAGTACATCGAAGATGGAGAAGTAAAGATTTGCAAAGTACACACTGATCTGAATGTAGCATATCCATTGACTAAAGCTCTCCCTAGGGCAAAGCATGACCAACACCAAAATGCCATGGGTGTTAGGTACCTTACAATGTAATCTAGATTATTGTCTCTAGTGCAAGTGGGAGACTGTTGGAGATATGCCCAAGAGGCAATAATAAAGTGGTTATTATATATCTTTGTGTTTATGATAAATGTTTATATACCATGCTATAATTGTATTAACCAAAACATTGATACATGTGTGTTATGTAAACAATAAGAAGTCCCTAGTAAGCCTCTTGTATAACTAGCTTGTTGATTAATAGATGATCATAGTTTCATGATCATGAACATTGGATGTTATTAATAACAAGGTTATGTCATTATGAGAATGATGTAATGGACACACCCAATTAAGCGTAGCATAAGATCACGTCATTAAGTTATTTGCTATAAGCTTTCAATACATAGTTACCTAGTCCTTCGACCATGAGATCATGTAAATCACTTATACCGGAAGGGTACTTTGATTACATCAAACGCCACTGCATAAATGAGTGGTTATAAAGGTGGGATTAAGTATTCGGAAAGTATGAGTTGAGGCATATGGATCAACAGTGGGATTTGTCCATCCCGATGACGGATAGATATACGCTGGGCCCTCTCGGTGGAATATCGTCTGATTAGCTTGCAAGCATATGAAAGGTTCATAAGAGACCACATACCACGCTACGAGTAAAGAGTACTTGTCATAAGACGAGGTTGAACAAGGTATAGAGATACCGATGATCAAACCTCGGACAAGTAAAATATCGCGTGACAAAGGGAATCGGTATCGTATGTAAATGGTTCATTCGATCACTAAGTCATCGTTGAATATGTGGGAGCCATTATGGATCTCCAGATCCCGCTATTGGTTATTGGTCGGAGAGAAGTCTCAACCATGTCTCCATAGTTCGCGAACCGTAGGGTGATACACTTAAGGTTTGATGTCGTTTAAGTAGATATGGAATATGGAATGGAGTTCGAAGTTTAGTTCGGAGTCTCGATGGGATCCAGGACATCACGAGGAGTTCCGGAATGGTCCGGAGAATAAGATTCATATATAGGAAGTCATTTTATAAGTTTGAAAATGATCCGGTGCATTTATGGAAGGTTCTAGAAGGTTCTAGAAAAGTCCGGAAGAAATAACTATGGAAGGCGGAGTCCCGGAGGAACTCCACCTAGCATGGCTTGCCAACCCTAAGGGGGAGGAGTCCCAGGTGGACTTCCCCATGGTGGCCGGCCACCCCCTTCCAAGGGAAGGTGGGAATCCCACCTTGAGTGGGAATCCCTCCTTGGGTAGGTTTCCCACCATATGGAAGTTTTTGGGTTGGGGTCTTATTCGAAGACTTGTAGTCCAACACTTGGTGGTTCCACCTATATAATGAGGAGCAAGTGGAGGGGGCCGGCCACACCAAAGCCTTGGCCGCCCCCTATAGTGGCCGGCGCCCCCCTCTCCCCAAACCCTAGCCCCCCTCCTCCACCACCTCTCTCGCATACGCTTTGGCGAAGCCCTGTCGGAGATCTCCACCACCACCGTCACCACGCCGTCGTGCTGCCGGGATTCCAAGGAGGATCTACTACTTCCGCTGCCCGCTGGAACGGGGAGAAGGACGTCTTCATAACACCGAACGTGTGACCGAGTACGGAGGTGCTGCCCGATTGTGGCACCGTCAAGATCTTCTACGCGCTTTTGAAAGCGGCAAGTGATCATCTTCTGCAACAACGAGATCTAATCTCGTAGGCTTTGGAAATCTTCAAGGGTTAGTCTTATGATCCCCTCGTTGCTACCATCTTCTAGATTGCATTTTGGCTTGTTTTTCGTTCTTGCGGTAGGAATTTTTTTGTTTTCTATGCTACGAATCCCATCATAATATTTAATAAAATACGTGAGTGTGTTTAATAAAAATGCAATGCTTCATAAAATGCGGTATGTGAGTTTGGTTGGAGTGGTGTTGAATAAGCATGAGACTGAGCTTCAAAAGCGGCATCGCGCAGATGAAAAGCAACGTCTTGCGTAGCTCAGAAGGGATGTCACACATAGCTAAAAGTCAACGTCTATTGTTTCGCGCCACTGAATCGACAAATCGACCGATTGTCAAGCCAGCTGGTCAGGGTGTGGATCAACCAACTCACACGAAGTAGTTGCAAAAAAGATCTATTGTTTTCTTTTGTGTCACAACGATGCATATTGGCGTGGATCAGCTGGCTCACACGAAGTAGTTGCAAAAAAAAATCCTTTTTTGTGTCACAAGGACACATATTGTCATGATTTAAATGGAGATGGCATATAAATCTTGTGTTTTATCTATTATTGCATTTTCAAAATCCAATAAATCGTACAGGTCCTAAGTTTCATAGAAAATAGTTCAATGGAATGCCATAAAACTTTTATAGGAATTCCATCCTTGGAATTTTTTTAAATGGAGGCCGATCTACATGTAATCTTTATTTGCAAACACTCAAAATTCGTGTTTCAAAGTTTCAAAAAAATCTAAATAAAATTCTATATATAGCCAATGATGTATGGTACAATATTATATAATATCAATGCAAACTAATTTATATTGTAGCCTAGGCGAAATTGCCAGAATCCGTTAAATTTTATAGTTTTGAAATATGCACTATTCACTATAAACATGCATGGGCCCATAGGAGTGCGGCCCAAGGCCCCAATTTTTTACGGGCCCAAAATTTCTACTTGGTCTTTTATATAGAATATATTCGCTTTCTTTCGAAGTTAAGCACAAAATGATTCAGCTCAACTGTTGTTGCATTTAAATTGTTGCTGACAGCTGATCATGATGTCGCAAGTTCCATTCCCTCAACTGCTTGGTTCTTTTCTTTTCTCTGACCGTTCCCTTTTCTAATTGATGCATTTTATTTTGTTAGCATCGAATAAAACTCAGGCAAGCTGGATGTATAATTATAAATCACACCATGCCTACTTTTGAAATAAATTTCTAGTTCATGTATTAAACATATCCGCTGCGACATCTCAACTTCTCATATATAAATTAAATAATAATCACTATGATTTTAAGTTATGGAGACCTCATGGGGATAGTTCCGATGATGGGATTATCTATGTATAAGTAATTATTGGAATAGCTTTACATGCTATAAGCCTTGGTGATTCTAAAAGTATTTTCCTAGTTTCTAAAACCCAAACAATTTAAATGCATAAAAAAAAAACAATTAGATGTAGGTTTTCTTTGGTTGGACCATTGGTCTGGTCGGGTTTTTAAACTATGTATGTTTCATGTTAAAATAATTTTTAAGTCGGTCTTACCAGGGATCCGAGAGGGATTTTTAGTTTGAAATTCATGAGTTATATTTCTCTAGTGGGATGGGGTCTTCTTTTAGAGTTCTGCACACAACCCCGGATTTTGCCGGCCCGATCCAGACTATACAATTTATCAGTATTTACGTTAGATGCATTGTTTGATTAATCCTTAGAAATGCATATGATTTTTCATGTAGGATTCCATTGCATTATGTTTTAGAGGTAAATTTCCATCATCGAGACCTCATGTTACAATTTCTTTGTCTTTCCTGTGAGTCAAAAGCTACTTCAAGAAATATACCCGTAGGTTCGCGATCCTCTCAAATTGAACTGCATATGACATTCCAATTCTGCGGTTTTTCTATTCCTATGTTTTAAGAATCATAGAAAACAATCAAGCACTAAAAAATCTACCAAAATCTATTTTTAACAAGAAATCCATCAAAATCAATACCATAAAAAATTCAAAATATTTGTTTTCAAAGAACTAATTTTCTGATAAATTATACTCCATCTGTTTCATAAATTATTATCTTAAATTTATTCAAATTTAAGTTTATCTAGACACATCTTTCATATCTTGTCTTGTCTTGAAAGAGGTGTGTCATTGAGGGTGTGTTTGGTAGCCCGGGCTACTCAGAAACTCTCCTCCCAACCGAGATTTTGAGCGAATCCAGTGTTTGTTAGGCCGGCTCTTCCCATCTGAGTACTGCTAAGCAGATACGGAAAACGGCCCAGAGCCGGGATGAGGAGCGAAGCTCAAATCGAGCTTCTCTGCTCATCCGGGATGAGCTAATCCCGCAAAGCACTGTAGCGGGCCGAGCCCCGCCCCCCCAGACCCCAACCCCACCTCTTCCTCTCCTCATTCTCCCCCATTTTCCTCTCCCGTGGTGGCTCCAACCCGCCTTCCTGCCTCCCGCCGGCGCCGTCTCGCCCAACAGCGTCCATTCCTCCCGCCGGCGCCACCACCTCCTCTCCTTGCCGTCCCGCCCGTCGAGCGCCGCCTCCCTCGCGCAGTCCTCTCTGCCCCTCGCGCCGCCTCCCTGCGACTCCTCGCGCCGCCACCGAGCGCCGCCCCCTGGCGACTCCTCGGGCAGCCGCCGAGCGCCGCCTCCCTGCGCAGCCACGGCGGACGACCCAACGCCGCGAGGGCGGTCGACCAAGCGCCGCCTGGGCCGATCATCGCGCCGCCATCCTGCTGCTTTCCCACACGCAAGCATCCATGGAGAGAGATAGGACCTGATTGCTTTTTATTTTTCCGCTCAAGGTTCTTTGTGTGAAAAATAGGACCTCTTTGCAAATTACTTTTGTTGTGACTGGTTGAGCTCAGATTGGATCACCAAACAACATCTTGACTCAACATGGGTGAGCACACCCGAGCTACCAAACATGTGTAAAATCTCAGCTCAACTTGTATGTGGTTAGATTATCTCATGTGGAAAAGGCTTTCTGAGTAGCCCCAGGCTACCAAACACACCCTGAGGCTGTCTGTGTTCGCCGCTTGTCACGACTTCAGGCGACACGCGGCACGCGGCACCGCCCCTGCTGACCAATACTCGACCTTGTGTCAGTCTCCATCTCTCCACTCTAAAACCTCGCTCGCCCGTGAATCCTCCCCCCTCCCTCCACCTCGCGACTGCCTCCTCTGGAAGCTTCTCCCGCAGTCCACTGCTTCTAGCTGCGGCTTACATGGGGGGCGGGATGGAGGTGAACCTGACCCACGGGGCGGTGGCGGCGATGTCGCGGATGGTGCAGAGGCTGCGGCCGGTGCTGCAGTTGGCGGAGGCGCCGCGGCCAACGTGGATGGTGGGTGGCCACACGGAGCTCTACGGCCTCCTGCTCTCCGACGGCGTGCACTCCCAGAAGGGGCTACTCGCGACCTCCTTGAACGGCCTCGTCAAGGCCGGCCTCCTCCGCGGCGGCTCCGTGGTCCGCGTCCTCGACTACGTCTGCAGCAACTCCGTCGAGAACCCGAGGTGATGACGCCTGATCGCTTGCTCTTCCCCATCCTCCCCGCCTTGATTCTAGAGAGATCGATCTGGGTGTTTGGTGTGGTTAAAGTTTGGGGGAATGGGGGATACCTATGCTAAATTTCCGTCATTTTCTGTTACTCTTTAGGTATATACTCGGGGGAGATCCATGGCTGTATTTTTATGGTTGGTGCATGCATGCAAGCTTAGGATCCGTAGATGATTCCTTGTATAGTGGTATTTTATAATAATGTGCTCTTCTGACTTTTGAGTGTTAGTTTTGCTATGATGTCTACTTCCCTGAACTTTCTTTTAGTTTGTGTAAACTGTAATAAACTTTCAAATGAACATAATAAGTAGTCAATACTCAGAACCAAGGTTAAGCGTCTACTCAACTATCTAATTCATCTGGTGGAGCTTCCAAATTCAAGCTATATCAGAACCTTGTTTACGATTCTGGATTAAATAAGATGATTTTTTTAGTAAATTGGAATTTTTATTAGTACCAGAAACTATGTTTTGGCACATAGGTGCATATGAACCTATAATATAAAATACAGAATAAATATAATTTAAAATGTCAAAAAATTCTGAGATAAAATTTCGCATATACATATGAACATTCTATTCGCACACAAGTTTTTGGGAGAAACGAACATTTTATGTGGTCTATATAAAAAAGAAAAAAAAATGTCCTATGAATAGTCATGTTTTGAACATAAAAAATTGTCTTTTTTGCACGGGATGCACAATTTTGTTTCAGAATTTTTTGACATTTTAAAATGTGTTTTTACATAGTAAGTTCATATGCACCTGTGAGCCGAAATGAATATCCCCAGAAACTATAGGACTTGTGCATTTGCACCATGTACATTAGTATTAGATTTGTCTACTTTTAGAGATAGACCTAGATTGGTATTGAGCGTTTGATTCAATTATTGAAGTGTTTATTATGTGTATATCACATATACCCTTCCACATCCACTGCCAAATGGATGGTGTTTCTTTGCTGCGCATGAGACAGGACTGCCTTTGTTCGTTAGATAAAATCTTTGTTTTTCCTTACTTTCTGCTTGAAGGTTTGCACTTTTCTGATTTTGTGGTTTTTTCTCGGCACCCCTGGCGGTGGTGTAACTTTATGGCATTTTCTAGATCTTGTAAGCACATAACTTACACTTTGATTTGTGAGAAAAATGGATATTGTTTTAAAACCCCTTCAATCAACCTTTTAACATATCGACTAGTATATATACATATAAATATTTGGATTGGCCATTGGTCATCTGGAAAGTGGAAATAATTGGTCTGTAATGATAAATGCTTCCGTATTACTAGTATTACATGCCCCTTTTTAAAACAAAAACTGGTACTATCATTTGACTAGAAAAAATGTGCCTATTGGAGATTATGCTATTTGAGGCAAGGAACCATCTATATTATAAAAATGTAGTACTCTTTAAGAGCTGATATGGATTGTATACTTTTTATAACATCTATATCTCATTATGTTGATTCTAGATTTCTTTAGGATTATATGTCTCCGACACTGTAACTCAAGTTTTTTTTCACCAAACTCCTCCCAGAACCTTTTCTATATCGATGTTGAATTGTTAATGTGGGAACTTTCTTTCAATTGATTACCAGGAATAGTTATATCATTTTATTTTCAAGTTACCTTGTTGCCTTATATTCATATTGTCTTGATTTAGTGAGATTAATACGAGGTACCGTAGAGACTACGGTTCTACCAGGTCTCGGGCGTAGATTATAGGGATGGAAGTGAGGGCGGTGAGGCTGGAGGCGCAGACGCCGGCGGCTGGGCGCCGTCGCTGCGAGAGGGAGGAGGCGGCGGCTAGGGCAGGGTGCGGCTAGGGTTTGGGGCTCCCGTCTCCTGAGGGAGACGACAACAGTATATGTTTATTGTCTGATTATAATCGAAGGGGTACATGTGTTTATATAGGAGAACAACTCCTCTAAACCCTAGATAACTTGGGCTAAGCCCCTAATTCGGCCCACTATTGGGCCTCTTCCGTGCATACTGGAGCCCGACCATAACATCTCTCCCCACCTTCTCAAACAGCTCGTTCTCGAGCTGAACATCTGGAAACTACTGGCGGAAATCATCGAGCTTCTCCCAAGTCGCCTCCTCCTCGGGCAGGCCGGCCCACTGCACCAAGACATGCCACACGCCGCGACACTTCTGCGCCTGCATCACCTTCGCCACCTTCGCGGGAGCTGGCAGAAGTCGGCCATCCGAAGTAGGAGGAAGGGCCGGGTCGCCGCAGGAGGGTCCCACCGGTAGGCCTTCAGTAAGCCGACATGGAAGACGTCGTGGAGGCGAGAACCAGCTAGCAGCTCAAGGCGGTATGCGAGTGTGCCAACACGCTCCAGCACACGAAAGGGACTGGCGTAGCGGGGTCCCAATTTGCGCTTGGAGCGCGGGTCTAGGGCTGCGTGGTCCTGTGAAGGAGGCGCAGCCACACCCAATCGCCCACCGCGAACTCCGCCTCGCGATGATGAGCATCATAGTACTTCCTGGCCAGCTGCTGTGCTTGGAGAAGACGCTGGCGCGCCTCAGCCAGGATCTCGTCGCGGGTGCGGAGTAAGTCGCCCGCCGTCTCGGACCGAGCCGTGCCAGGCTCATAAGGAAGCATCGTCGGAGGTGGGCGCCCGTAGACCACCTCGAAAGGCGAGGCATGCAGGGCAGTGATATGAGGTGTACTCCGCCCATGCCAACCAGTCCACCCAAGCTCGTGGACGATCACCTGTAACACATCGCAAATACATGGCGATCACCTTATTGACCACCTCGGATTGGCCATCTGTCTGAGGCGGCGTGGGTCGTGACTCGCGAGAGGGGAAAGGAGGGGGGTGCACTCAGCTTTTCCCACGCTTTTTTCTCTCGTAAATTCGTAATAAAGCCACCGCCCCTGCTGACCAATACTCCACATCTCCACTCCAGAACCTCGCTCGCCCGTGAATGCTCCCCTCTCCCTCCACCTCGCGGATGCCTCCTCTGGAAGCTTCTCCCGCAGTCCACTGCTTCTAGCTACGGCTGCCATGGGGGGCGGGATGGAGGTGAACCTGACCCACGGGGCCGTGGCGGTGATGTCGCGGCTGGTGCAGGGGCTGCGGCCGGTGCTGCAGTTGGCGGAGGCGCCGCGGCCAACGTGGATCGTGGGTGGCCACACGGAGCTCTACGGCCTCCTGCTCTCCGACGGAGTGCACTCCCAGGAGGGGATGCTCGCCACCTCCTTGAACGGCCTCGTCACGGCCGGCCTCCTCCGCGCCGGCTCCGTCGTCCGCGTCCTCGACTATGTCTGCAACAACTCCATCGATAACCCGAGGTGATGACGCCTAATCGCTTGCTCTTCCCCATCCTCCCTGCCTTGATTCTAGAGAGATCGATCTGGGTTTTGGTGTGGTTAAAGTTTGGGGGAATGGGGGATACCTATGCTAAATTTCCCTCATTCTCTGTTACTCGGGGGAGATCCATGGCTATATTTTTATGGTTGGTGCATGCATGCAAGCTGCGGATCCATAGATGATTCCTTGTATAGTGGTATTTTATAATAATGTGCTCTTGTGACTTTTGAGTGTTAGTTTTGCTATGATGTGTACTTGCTTGCCGTTCACTTTCTTTTAGTTTTGTGTAAATTGTAATAAACTTTCAAATGAACATAATAAGTAGTCAATACTCAGAACCAAGGGGGGTAATTCATCTGGTGGAGCTTCCAAATTCATGCTATATCAGAACCTTGCTTACAATTCTGGATTAAATAAGATGATTTTTGGTGGTAAATTGGAATCTGTATTACCAAAAACTGTAGGAGTTAATTACTAGATTTGTCTACTCTTAGAGATAGACATAGATTGATATTGAGCATTTTATTCAGTTACCAGAGTGTTTATTATGTCTATATCATCACATACACCCCTCCACATCTACTGTGAAATGGATGGCGTCTTTGCTCCACATGAGATAGGACCGCCTTTGTTGGCTAGATATTTTTCCTTACTTTCTGCTTGATGGTTTGCCCTTTTCTGATTTTGTGGTTTTATCTCGGGGCCAACCCTGGTGGTAGTGTAACTTTATGGCATTTTCGAAAGCTTCTAAACACTTGACTCACACTTCGATTCGTGAGAAAAGTGGATGTTGTTTTAAAACGCCTGTAGCCAAAACATTTGACACATCTACCAGTATATACATATAAATATATTGATTGGTAATGGTTCATGTGGAAAGTGAAAATACTAGATCTGACATGATAAATGCTTCCGCAGTAATAGTATTACGTGTTCTGTATTAGAACTGGTACTATCATTTGACTAGAAAACAATGTGCCTATTGGAGACTGCTATTTGAGGCAAGGGAACATCTATATTATGAAAACGTAGTACCCACTAAGAGCTGATATGGATTGTATACTTGTACACCATTTGTAATTCATAATGTAGATTGTAGATTTCTTTAGGAATATATGCGCCTGACACAGTAACACAAGTGTGACTTTTTTTCACCAAACTCCTCCGAGGTTCTTTTCTTTATCGCCGTTGAAGTGTTAATGTGGGAACTTCCTTTTAATTGATTACCGGGAAGATATGAATCATTTTATTTTCTAGTTACCTTGTTGCCTCATATCTCACATTGTCTTGATTTAGTGATTGAGATTAATATGAGGTACACTCATGCAAAACTCTAATTAACCTTCAGTTTTCAACATCAGTAGATCAAAAGAACATGATCAAATAACGCTATTTTCTGCTTCTGAAATTGTTGTATCATGTGCAAATTCTTACAGGTTTTAGTATTAAATGCCATGTCTAACTAATGGGATAATATATGGAATACCTTGACTTAGTTTAGGTTCTTCTTTTGGTGATTTAACTTGTTAACTGCAAGTTGCGTACCTTCAAATTAAGTTTTCATTCAGTTTACAATATTTACTTTTTTTTATCATAGTCACAATGCTGGTTCTGGTGCTGGTCTTATGTTCTTTGTAACTCCGCTCTTGTTGATTTACCTTTAAGCGTTCTATTAGTTCTGTAAAACTGCAAAAGCAGTCCAATCCTTGCAACTTTTCTTCAGGTTAGACCTACTTGGTAATGTCTTATCCCATTGACAAATGTGTAATATGTGTTGTGTATTTGATTTCTTATTCAGGGTCATTGCTGTTATCCAACTGGAAATACTGCAAACTGAGTGCACGCTGATTGGGAATCCCACATTCTTTGATGCTAATGCCTCTCAACCTAAGTTGAGATCATATTCTGATAGGCTGGGCATCCATAGCCATTGTATGATCTCGAGGGCTGAACAAGGTGTTACCAACATAGCATGCTCTCCTGACCAGAGCTTGTTGGATTCTTCTAATGCTGCAAGGGTAGAGATTATGCAGCGACCTTATGGTTTAGTGCCCACACCGAACACAATAGATGCCAAGATGCAGCAGCTTTCACTGAAATCTTATCAAAGCCAAGTTCCTTCAACAGTTGGAGGCTTTGACAGTCCTGGCAATACTTATGGGCAGCCTGTGCAGTCTTTGTGTGAACAAACACCTCCAATGTATTTGAATCAACGAAAAAAATAGCGCGCTATTTCACGCTAATAGCGACGCTATAGCGTATTTGCGAGTTGAACGCTATGCTATGCATTCTAGGCACGCTATGACGCTACGCGCGCTAAAGACGCGCATTTCATGCTATTTGGCGCTATTCGCTATTCCGCATAGCACGCTATTTTGCAGAGTAGTTTTTTAGTAGCTCATTCCACATTTTGACCCACTTGCGTATCTTAAATCCCTAATCCAGGCAACCCTAGACTAAGAAACTCAGATCGCGCACTCCCCAACTCCTTGTCACCTGCTCTGCCCGGCAGGCGACGGCGTGACGGCGCAGCTCCGCCCCACCCCCCCTTCTCCTCTGTCAATTTGTGGTAAGCGGCCACGCCTAGCTTCACCTTCATGCCTTCACCCCGTGCCTCTGTTCCCCTCCTTCAATCCTTCTAGTTCAGGACAATGTGAATGTGAACTATGGTTTGTGATTTTGAGACTATGTCATATCAAGTTATGGACTATGTGAACTATCTCTGGTTGATGTTTGGCTGCAAAATATCATATCCGAGATTTTATAGCTGCAGAGTGCTATATCTATTATTATATATATGCTAAAATCCTGAATTTTCATTTTTTTTTTGTTAAACGCTATTTTGAAAAATAGCACGCTATTAGCACGCTATAGCGTCTATAGCGTTTTTCTGAAGCCCACGCTATTTGTGTTAGCGCGCTATTTTTTTCATTGATTTGAATAGATACCCTGTCGTTAACAGTGAAGCTCATCTCATCCCAATTTCTGCGTTAACTCCATACCAAGGCAGATGGAAAGACCAAACCCGGTTACTTAGGCAAAGCAAAAATCTTCTCTTTTGATCTGCTTGATGCAAATGGTGGACAAATTCGTGCAACAGGTTTAAATTCAGCCATTGACCTGTTCTACGACAAAATTGTGCCTGGAAATGTGTACTTGATATCTGGAGGATTGGTAAAACCTGTACCAAAGATGCTCAACCCTTTAAACAGTGATTATCAGATTATTCAGAGATGTAAATGAACAAAAAAATATACAGTACAGGGGATGAAGCCTCGCGACCCAACCGCGGCCGCCGCGGGGTAAGAGCGCCGCCGCCCTGATCTCCCTGCTCCGGCCACTCCCGCTTCGGCTGAGATCAGATCCGGGTGCTCCTCCACGCTCTCTGTCCTTCCTCCCTGCAGCCTTGCGCCTCGGCCAGCGGAGTCGAGACTGCCGAGCTCATCTCCCCGCCAAGCTCGCCGGCATGTGCTCCCACGACCGTGCCCCCTCTGCCCAACCCTCTCCAGCGGATGGCTCCAGGGCCGCTGCCGCCGTCTCTCGCCCGCGGCGGCCTCCCCCTGCAGGGAGATTTCGGAAGGAGAATGGAGGTGTGCTGGCCTCGCGCTCGGCCATCCCCATGGCTATGGCGGCGGTCGCCCCGGGCAAGGCTTCGTCCCCGTCCCCTGCTACCGTGAGTCCAGCGCCGTGCGTGCCGCCGCTGCCTCCGATGGGCCGGTCCACTCAAGTTTCTGGAGGTGCTGTGCAAGTGCCGGCTGCTACGGCTATGCCCGCAATGCTGCCGGTGCTGTGGGCCGCTGCCGCTGTGGGTGAGGAAGAAGATGACGAGGAGGAGCTGGCTCCCCAGACCCCGCCTCCCGCGCCGGTTGCCACGACTCTGCCCGCATTACATCCGGTACTGTGGGTCGCTGCCGCTGTGGGCGAGGTTGAAGTTGAAGACGAAGACGTAGAGGAGCTGGCTCCCCAGATCCCGCCGCCTGCTTCGACTCTGCAAGCGACCGCTGCTGCTCCGGGGCCTACTTCGTGGGCTTCCGTTGATGACGACGATGAGGATGAAGATGAAGAGGAGTTGGCCCCCCGGACACCACCGTCGGCTGCCCCCATGACCCGCGCTGCACCTGATGTCGTCGGAGGCAATGTGGTGGTGTTGGCCTCGCCGATGCTCTTGGCTGCCCCCAATGGCCTTGTTTCTTGTGGGTTTGCCGAGGCCTTCGATGCAGCCAATGCCGTGGATGTCGAGGATGAGCTTGCTCTCGAGACGACGTGGTCTGTTGCTCTCGGAGGTTTTGAGGTGTTGGTCCCCCAGACGATGCCGGCCACCAAGACCTTCATCGATGCTGCTCCTGTTGTCAAGGAGCGTGATGGCTGGCAGGAGGTGATGCTGAGGCGTGGCCCACGCCGCTCGACTCTGCCAGCCCCGCCGGTTGCTCGTCGTCCAGTCACTGCTTGGCTCAAGGGAAGATGTTGCAGATGCCTGGTTCTTGGTCACCGTGCTGCTGTTTGCTCTGATCCCTTCAGGTGCTCTAGATGCCTTGAGAATGGTCATCGGGCCCGTGACTGTCGTAACGCTTGGCGTCCTCTCAGCTCGTTGGCAGGCCCTACCGTGTCGTCGCCCTGCAAAGAACATGCTCCTCGCCGTGCCCAGGTTGAGGTCCCGCTCCCGTCCAATGTGCCTCCTTATCGTCGGTCTTGGGCATCAGTTGTTTCTGCTCCTGTTGGCTCTTCGACCTCGGCGGATATGCAATCCGCCTTGGAGAAGCAAGCTGCGTTGTTGCAGGAGGCTGTCCGTCCTCTTCTCGAGGTTGTTGACTCCTTGCACGGTTGGGTGCTTGCGCTTGGAGGCTTTCTGGAGCGTGCAGCTGCATTGGGTAGGCTCTCCCGGACGCCTGACGATCCTTTGGTTTTGCCTGATGTTGGTAAGGTGGGCGCTAGCAGAGCGGACCTCTATGGTTGTTTCTCTCCTCGTGTTGGGGCATGCTCGGCGGTCATGGCCCCAGTCATCCAGGTCATGCCTGAGCTCCAGAAGTTGTGTGGTGATGTGGTTATGCCTCCTTGCGCCAAGGAAGTGAGGAGTGATTTGCACGAGATCTCAGTTGTGGCCTCTCCGTCGAGTCAGGCTCTTGGCTCTGAGAAGAGTGATGTTGTTGACACTGCAGTCGACATGCTTGTAGCCCCTTTTGGTGATGGGGTTGCTAAGTCAGGGTTGTTGGCTACGGTGCCCGATGCCATCGTCGCCAGAGAGGTTTGTGACTTTCTTGCCACGTTGGCTACTGCATACCCTGGATCCACAGTTGTTTGATGGGCCTCCCAATGTCACGGCCAGTCTTTGTTGGCGCGGTGATGGAGTGTTGGGTAGTGAGTGTTTGTTTGGGTCACATTGTGGTCTCTTGTGTTCGCTTGAGTGGGTGGGGCTTTGTTATTCGGGTCTCTTGTTAGTCTTGGTTGCGGGTGTGTGTAAGTGTTGCATGTGTGGGCTTGGCCCTGTGGTTGTAGATTTTTGCCCGGTTTTCTCCTAAAAACTGGGCACCTTCTTCTTAATTAATGAATGAGGTAAAGCTTTTGCGTCGGTTTCAAAAAAAATTATCAGATTATTCTGGTTCCTACAACATCTATAGAAATTTATTCTGGTGATGATAGCGGCATCCCTGGATAGAAACACAATTTTAGACAGATCAGTGAAATAGAAAATATGGAGAGTGATGCCATGGTAGATTTGCTTGGGGTTGTTACATCAGTTAGTCCTTCAGTTACAATAGTACAGAATGCCTTAAAAACCCATAAAAGAACCATTCAGCTGAAGGACATGAGTGGTCGGACTACGGCGATAACTAGCGTTGTAAATGGTACGGATAATTTCCGCTCCGAATCCGCATCTGCATCCGTTTTTAAGTATACGGTATGCAATTTTTTAAATCCGATGGATACGGACACGGATAAGGATATTGGTCATGCGGATATCCGGCGGATGTGGTAGCGGATATGGTATGGCTATTATCTGACGGATATGGATTATCCGCAGTTTTTTGCGGATTATCCGGCGTGTTCAATTAGGATAATCCGATTATATTAGCCCAACCCACTAACCTAAGTATCCAATTAGTCTTGATGTATATTATAACCTAGCGTCTAGGGATTACATCACGGAATCACCGCTAAAGTGATCAGACGATTCACATCCTTGTTTTCCCATCCTGCGTACACCAGCGCCGCCTACCGTCCGTCGCCAGAGCAAAACGCATCTCTCCGGCGATCCGGCCGGCATGATGGACAAGATCGATGGTGTTGGTAACCACGCTGGAGGTGAGCACTGAAAACTTTGCAAATTTGTGAATTGTACTTTGTAGTTTCAAGATCCAGTGTAACTTACAATACACATCAATACATGCATGGATTAGCTCACCGAGCAGTCTGTTGGACTAAAAGTAATACTATACGGATATAATAATATGCGGGTCCCATTCATCTCTCATTCTCTTTCCCATAATTTTCCCCATTTTCTTTCTCCAACGACCGATGGATCCATCATCCATATCCCCTAGTTCCCTCATCCCTGCTTGCTCAAACGCTGGTCAATTCCTCATCCAAATTAGATGTCAGGGATGATTAATCTAATGTATGAATTCCGGTAGCCATCGCCATGGAATTCTATGACTCTGCTGGATCTACCCTGTCTCGTCCGAGACTGGCAGGATTTGGGTGGCCATCGCCATGGCTGCGGCCCGGTGCTCGCATCTTGTAGTCACATGGCGATGGCTGCTGTAGCAGTACCAGTACTCCCGCAGGTCCCCATATTTCCTCACCATTTTCATCTTTTTCCTCTCGCTTTTCTTCTCCCAGTAGTAGTGTGCATGATTGCTTTATTGCCTGTCTACTTGAAGAACGTGTTCAAATGATGCATGTATCTGGAACACTTCAATATATATTGTCATTTGAGTTGAGCTCTAATGAAGTCCAATTCTGTTTGCACATGAGTGTTGATTTGAACTACAGAGCATATTTTACTACATCTTTCTTTAATATGCTACACTTGTAAATCCACATATCTAAACTCTGAAGTAAATGCATATAGTTGAGAAGATCTACTTCTTCATTACATATTTCCATTCTTAGCCTTTTTAAGAATGGACAAACATCTTCAGACCGTTTATATATTGTTTTTCAGACCGTTTGAGAATGATATTGGGGAAGAGAGGTCCATCTTCAAGAACTAGTGCAAGTTTAAGCTAGACTATGGCTGTATCACCCTCAGCTAGAAGTGAAGGAGCAGGCCTGCATCATGAAGAAGAGACACCAAATCTAGGCACTGGCAATCAAGTTGAAAATGAAGTTATTAACGTGGAGGATGCGAGAGCAGATGAGCCCTCAGGGAAGAGAGGGAAGAAGACCACATCAGAATGTTGGGACCATTTTTATAAGACTACCAAGACGGTGGAGGTAGATGGCAAGAAAGTTGTGGAACAATGGGCCAAATGCAAATATTGCAATTATGAAGGAAAGCGTAATAGCAGGAATGGGACAACAGTCTTCTTGAACCATATTAAGATGCATAGTGTGAAGTCAGGGCAGCAGCTACTCAAACTAGAAAAGAAGGAACTTGATTCTGTCTCTGTTGAGACATTTAGGTATGACCAAGAGAAATCATTGAAAAAGTTCCGCTTGTCAATAGTTATGCATGAATATCCCTTTAATATTGTGGAGCATGAATACTTTCGTGACTTCATCAAGTCCCTGCGCCCCTCATTTCCTATGAAGAACCGTAACACTTAGAACTGAAATAATGGCCATGTATCAAGAGGAATGGGATAAGCTATATGAGTATTTCAAATCAATTAACTGCCGCTTTAGCACCACAATGGACATGTGGACATCTAATCAGAATAAGGGGTATATGTGTGTCACAGTGCATTGGATTGATGAGGACTGGAGTATTCAGAAAAGGATCATCAAATTCATGCATGTAGAAGGCGACATACTGGTCTTAACATGTCTGAAGAATTTCTTGCAAGCATTTTGCGATGGTTTATTGAAAAGAAAATGTTTTCTCTTACTCTGGACAATGCATCTTCAAATGAAGTTTGTGTTAATCATGTCATTAGTAAACTGAAAAAGTATGGCCCTCTAGTATGTGATGGTGAACTCTTTTATGTTAGATGTGCAAATCATATTCTAAATCTGGTTGCTAGAGATGGTCTTGCTCAAATTTCAGATGCAGTTTGTGGTATTAAGGCATTTGTTTTAGCAGTAAAGTCGTCTCCTCAGCTGGAGGAGGACTTCTATAAGTGTGCAGCTGAGTGTGGGTTGCAAAAAAATAAGGGCCTCCATCTGGATGTTCAAATGAGGTGGAATTCTACGTACTACATGTTGAGGGATGCACTATTTCATAGAAAGGCTTTTGATAGGCTACATGAGATTGATAAAAAAAAGTTTGACAAGTTTGCTCCAACAGCCGCTGAGTGGGAGATGGCACTGACTCTTTGTAGATGCTTGAAAAAATTTGATGATCTAATCAAGCAAGAATTAAGAAGGAAATCCCTTCCCTCTTGCCCGGCCGTGGGCAAAAGGCCACCGGCCGGCCTTCTCGCGCCCTCGCAGCCCTCTCTCTCCCTCCCAAACCCTAGTAGCCACATAACACTTGGTATCAGCTTCCCGGGTTCGATCATGTCCAGCCCTCCACCGAGTTCTTCCCACCCGCCGCCGCCGCACTCCGCCGTCTCCGCCGTTCTCTCGGCGGAGATCACCGCAGCCCTCCACAATCTCACCACTGCTATCCAGGAGATCCGCCTCTTCCTGGCCGGTCCCTATGGGCCGCCGCTGGCGGCGGCGCTGCAGCCGTGGCAGCCGACGCATCAGGCGGCCTCTGCCGCGATCGCCGGGCCGCTGCAGCCAACGCTGCTGCTGTCGTCGCCGCCACCCGATGCCGGGCTGCTGCAGTCCCCACTACCGCTGTCCACCATCTCCGGGCCGGACCCTACCTCGGCGTTGGGGGTCCCTCTTCTTCAGCAGCCGGCCACCTTCTTCCCCACCGGGACGCTGCAGCAACAGCAGCAGCTGCCGCCGCCACCAACACCGCCGATGCAGCTGTTGTCCTCACCGATGCTGTCCCTGTCGTTCGGTGGGCAGAGCTGCCGTCGCCACCAACACCGCAGCAGCAGCGGCTGCTGCCGTCACCGACGCCGTCCCTGCCTTTCGTTGGTGTGGGAGCGACCTTGGCCCCGGGCTCTACATCGACACCGCCCGGGATGCCCTTCCACCAGGTCCTTTTCCCTCCGTCACCGTCACCGCTTCCGTCTTGGATCGCTATCCGCCACGTGTCGGCGGCGGTGAGATTGCAGAGCCGTTGCGCGCGGTCTCCTAGTGCGTCGGCATGTGCGGGAGATGCGTGATCTGCAGCTGCAGCTCCTCCAAGTTGCGCTTCGTTGCGCAACGGACCTCGATCCCGTCCGCTGCGTCGGGGGCGGCCATGCTGTTTTTCCCACGGGCAGCGACCTCAAAGTCTGTGCCATCGACAGTCATCCGGCGGGGAGAAGGCATGGTGTCACCGACAGGAGCACACCACGTAGCACCACCGCATTCCGCCGCCGGTCGCCGCGCGGGCTCCTTTTGTTCCGTTGGTTTCCATGGGATCCAGGTGGTTGTACAGGTGCACATCCGACGGGCGGATGGTGTCCACTTTATGTTCAGGAGTCAACAATAAAGTGTCCCAGCCTATTTCAGGTTGAGAGTAATAAAACAAGCCGAGATGTAAAAGGCTCGTTTTTAGGTGTTAGGGTTATGTTGCGTCGAGTCATGGTTTGTTTAGGTTGCAGCTCGAGGACGAGCTGCATGTCCAAGTGGGGTGTAGTGTTAGAGTACGTCATGGGCCTAGGCCCGTTAGTCTTATGGTTTGCTTAGGGGTCAAGTAAGCCTTGCTTGGGAGCCAAGTAAACCTCTCTATATATGGAGAGGAGATGTATCAATCTAATCAAGCAAGAATTAAGAAGGAAATCCCTTCCCTCTTGCCCGGCCGTGGGCAAAAGGCCACCGGCCGGCCTTCTCGCGCCCTCGCAGCCCTCTCTCTCCCTCCCAAACCCTAGTAGCCACATAACAATCTCACTAAACTATTATCAGGTAATCAATATCCAACAGCAAATTTATTCTATAAAGGCTTCTGTGAGATCAAGGCTTTAATATCTGGCTGGTGTAGAAGTAGCGATGCTACTATTAAAAAGATGGAAGTCTCTATGCAAACTAAGTTTGATAAGTACTGGCATAAGTCAAATCTTGCTCTTGCAGTGGCCTTCTTTTCTAGACCCTAGATACAAGAGACATGGAATAGAGCATTATATGAGGAAGGTTCATGGAGATCTGTTGTATCGTGGTAAAGTAGAAGAGCTGCTCGTTGTTGTGAAAAGGATGTATCTTGCATATGCTTCTAAGTACTCATAGAGTACGTCTGGCCCTAATTCTACTGCTACTGCCCAAGAGCATGCTACTGATTTTATGGAAGAAGATGAAGGTGATTACTTTCAGTCCCATCAGGGCACTTATGTGTCTAACGAAGGTGATTCTGATACTGACTTGGAGAAGTACATGGCAGAAAAACTAAAGCTTTCGAAGGACGCTTTTGATAAGTTTGATATCTTATCATGGTGGAAAACTCATCAAGATGTATATCCTGTTCTGTCATTGCTTGCTCGTGATGTTTGGCCATTCAGGTGTCCACGGTTGCCTCAGAATCAGCTTTCAGTGCTGGTGGTCGTGTTATCGACCCGTTTCGTAGTTGTCTTGACCCCCATGTGGTAGAAGCTTTGATCTGTACCAAAGATTGGGTGGCTGCAGCTAGAAAAGGTGACACTAAAAGAGGGGCTGGGCTTGGTTCTATCATGAATGATCTGGAAGTTGTGGAAACACTTGTTGCTAATATGAATCTTGAGGAACAACTTGACGAAAAGGTATGACTCTATTTCTTTAATAAAAACTTAATAAGAAATGGGAGAACCTTTACTTAAGTACTATTTAAGTACGACCTTCGTCTTTATAATAAGTACTGAGATATTCACACTGGTGATATTTTGAACTATCTGATACTCTTTGTTATTCTTTTGAGGAACTTTTTGTTCATATATTTGCAATGGTGAAAATATGTCTTTGTGCGCGTATCTATCCGATATATTTTGTCCGTTTCCGCTCCGAATCCGTTATGTTTCCGATCCGAATCTGATATAATCCGCATCCGCTCACTATCTGCTCCGCTCCGAATCCGGCAAAAAAATATGGTAAAGGATATGGAGAGAGCATTATCCGATCCGATCCGTTTACAACCCTAGCGATAACCCTCTGGAGAAACTCTTGTAGTGCTGAAGGCCAGTAGCTGGAGCTGCAGTTGAAATCTGGTTTGAACCCTATACTTTCCTTGAAGTGTGGCACTGTCGTCAGTGGATTCAGTGGCAAGTCTGTGGGCACAACCAGCTCAAGTCAGCTAAAAATAAACCCAGACTTACATGAGGCAGAAAAGCTAAGGCAATGGTATGCAACTGTGCCGAAGAACAATGTTTGCAGAACCATTGCGCAGATCAAGGAGAACTTTGGGATGTTAGGTCAACCTGACATGATCACTGTTGTGGCTTCAATTTCGTATGTACACACCGATGCCTGCTGCTACCCAGCTTGCACCTTCATGTTTAATGATAAACAATGCAATAAAAAGCTCACAGCTAATGGTGATGGGTGGTGGTGCAAGAGATGCCTCCGGAGCTCGTAACTTGTGACTATAGGTACTTGCTTCTGTGTCAGATCCAAGACCACAGTGGTTCTTGCTACGCTACTGCCTTCCATGAGGCGGCTGAGGAGATAATTGGCCATAACGCACAAGAGCTTTATATTTTTTTCTCGAGAATACACCCTGGAAAGGTGCATCAATCATATAGAAGAGTGCGAAGATGGCAAAGTTTGCGCTACCACAGGGGCGGCAACTCCCCAAACACACGCCTACTCTCCGTGCTGCCACGGTACAACGGTCGGATCAAGAAAAACAAAGAAAGTTCCATGGAAAAGCTTGGCTAGGCGCCACCGCTCGAACTCCTCCCGCACTTTGTTGATGGCGTCATACGAAGCCCCACCGCTCCGTTGAAGACCACGTCGTTCCTGTGCCTCCAAATGCACCAAAAGACAAGTATGATGGCAGTCCACATGTCCCGTCTGTGAGCTGTCGGACAAGCCCGGGACGTCCACCACTCCAGCAGGTCGGTGTCTGGTCCGGGAGCCACTCCTCCTTGCCCCAACAACTAAGAGCCCATGCCCAGGTCTCCCGCGCCACCACGCAATCCAGCAGCAAGTGCTGCAAGGTCTCCGGCTCCTGATCGCAAAGCGGGCAGGCCGACGGACACGACAAGCCACGACGTCGAAGCCTATCCGCCGTCCAACAACGGTTCTTCGAGGCCAGCCATGTGAAGAACTTGCAACTGTACGGCGCTCTAGACCGCCAGATCTCCTTTGAGACGGGGGCCCTCACCTGGCCCGCAAAGAAAGCTCTGTACGCCGACTTGGCAGAGTAAATGCCATCAGTCGACCACCTCCACAGAAGCACGTCCTCCCGCTCCGGGACTAGCTGGACGTTCGCCAGCCTCTACCACAACATGAAGAACTCCGGGAGGGCTGCCTCATCCATGTCCGGCCCACAGTCCCTCAGCCATTGGCCGGCCAGGCCCTCTCTCACCGAGCAAGCGGTGACCCTCCTACGCGAGACCATCTTGGCCACATTTGGTGCAATCTCCGCCACTCTCAAACCATCTAGCCACCGATCGGACCAGAACCGAGCCCGCTCGGCATTGCCCAGAACATAACAGGTGGCCGCATCGAAGATAGCGGTGCAGAGGCTGGGCAGCTGAATTGTAAACTCCGCCCAGGCCTTAGAGGGGTCCACCTTCTGTAGCCAGGCCCACCGGCAGTGGAGAGCAAGATTAAGCAAGCAGAGGTTCGGAATACCTAGACCGCCGAGGTCCTTCGGGGAGGTCACCTTGTCCCAAGCGACCAAGCAGTGACTGCCCTTGACCTCCTGCCGCCCTTTCCAAAGGAAGGCCCGGCATATCTTGCGCAGCGCCTCAACAACCTTCGGCGGGATGTCGAGCGACATCATGGTATGCACTGGGATCACCGAAAGCGTACTCTGGACGAGAATGGTCCTACCCCCACGGTTGAGGAGTTTGGCACACCACGGTGGCAGCCTGCTGGCTGCGCTATCCACGATCGGCTGCGGCTGGGCTACCGTCACCTTTCTAAGCCCAAGAGGTAGGCCCAGATACTTGAACAGGAAGGAGGCAACCTCGCAACCAAGGATAGAGAACTAGCCAGAGCCACCTGCTCCTGCGAGCACCGAATGGGGTGGAGCGAGCACTTGGCCAGATTGGTGCGCAGCCCCGACGCCACCCCAAAGTCCTCCACAATCTGCGTGCAGGTGCGTAGGTCTACCTCGGTGGGTCTGATGAAGGTAACCACATCATCGGCATACATCGACATGCGATGCCGGAAGCCACTAGCCAAGAGCTCGGTGAGCAGGCCCACGTTCGCCGCCCTCTCAAACATGAGGTGGAGAACATCCATCACCGTGTCAAAGAGCAAAGGGGAGAGAGGGTCACCCTGTCGCAGACCCCGGCGGTTGTAGATGAGCTCCCCAGAAGCACCATTCATCAGCACGCGGGTCGAGGCGGAGCTGAGCAGCCCCCCGACCATCGAGATCCACTTCCGGCCGAAGCCCAACTTGGCCAAAACCTCGAGGAGGAAGGCCCAATCCACGGCGTCGAAGGCTTTCATGATATCCAACTTGAGGAGGATGGCATCCCGCTTGAGCGCGTGGAGCTTCCGAGCCGTAAAGTGCACCAGCTGTAAGTTGTCATGGAGACAGCGTCCACGGATGAAGGCACTCTGCTATGGGCCAACTAGCTCAGGCATCCTAGGCGCAAGGCGAGAGAAGAGGACCTTGGCCATGAGATTTGCCACGCTATGAATCAAGCTGATGGGGCGGATATCCTTGACCTCCACGGCGTCGGCCCGCTTGGGGAGCAGGGATACCAGGGCCTGGTTGGCCACGTGTAACCCCCTGAAGTCGCCCTCCCAGAAGAACCGGAAGGCCTCCATCACATCTGGCCAAGTGCTTTATATGATACAAAATAACGAACAAGATGATGCAAAAGTTGAGGAAATCATGCAGGGGATCCTTTGGCATAAATATGTGTTCAAGTTGAGAGTCAAGGAGGGAGCCAGGCACGGTGTGAAGCTCGGCATAGTTAAGGCTGAGAAGTTTGACCCGTCGGACACATGAGTCGTCATGTCCTCGGAGAGATTGACAACCTTTTGAAGGGTAATTCAACCTCAGCTTCAGGGACACAAGGCATCGTGACCCCAAGTGTCGGTCGCACCAATTTGCAGGCCGGGTTGACTGCTCAAACCTCCAACAATGCCTCTGGCAGCACGGCCATCGGTGGCGCAAGTTCGATGATCCAGTAGGCAGTCCCGTGTCTGGGTGCCGCCATAGTACTCCGACTTGCACAAGTTCGATGGAGTTTGCTTCGGTTTAGTGGTATGGTATGGTGAACTTTGTTATGTACAGTACCTGTGTTTGTGTCATTGTGTGGACTACCTCCCGCTGGGTTTAGTATGACCTCAGCTTCCCTGTTCTAGAACTTGTGCCGGTAACTTTAACTATGTATCGGTCAGACTGTCAGTATAATTAGCGTATGATTTTAAGCTTACTATGTGTCTTAAGCTGTCGGGATCCTACTCTCTTAACGTGCATTATCTGTGTTTTTTCATTCTCGACATGGATATGAACGTCAGTTGTTCTTCTGTCCTACATGGATATGAACGACATGGATATAGACCAGCAGTCTTCATTTTATGTGTAGAATTTAATCATTTCAGAACCATAACATATATTCCATAGTAGTACATATTTTGATTATTTTCCAATCAAAACGGGGCCACGTTCTGATTTCCAGGCTGCTTGCTGTGTAGCGTTCCCAGTCCGTAAGAAATTTTTGTAACAATCTGTCCGTACGTGACTTGTAATCACCTCATATGGTATTTGGTGACCGTCCAGATTGATATGTACAGTCACGGTAAAAACCAGTTTAGGTAAAACCTCCAGAGTCCAGAGAGTCCAGAATCCAGATTGATGCACAGTTTCATTTGTGACGTGGCACCACGTCAAGAGGTAAAAATCCCAAAACCCTAATTAATTGGTTATAGTTAAGTTTGTCACGCACGATCTTGCCGAGGTCAGAACTCAAAAGTTTGCCTCAGGGAGCACGGCCGGCAGCGAGGTAGCGAGATGGACCACATCAGCGACCTCCCCGACGAGCTTCTGCACGGTATCCTCAGCCGCCTTCGATCGTTTCCGGCTGCTGTCCGTACCAGCGGGCTCTCCCGCCGCTGGCGCCGCGTCTGGGCAAGCGTCCCAGATATCACCCTCGTCAGCGACCTGATCCATCATGGCACCTCCTTCCTCGACATGGTAGACGCTGCTCTAGCCGCCTACAGCGCCGATCGGCCCGTCACCCTCCGCAACGTCAAGATCATCATGCCCTACCACAACGACCAGGCCGGCCGCGTCTCAGCGTGGCTGCTTTTCGCCTCACAGCGCGTTGCCGGCAAGCTTGACCTCCGCGTGGGTCTCGCCTACCATAAACAACTGCCGGACGAGATCGATCTGCCTCCGTTCGAGCGGACGATGGGCATAGCCCTCACCCTCGGAGAACACTTCCACCTCTGTGTCCCGCCAGTCGGCGTGTTCGCGGAGCTGGTTGACCTGAACATAGCTCTAGCTACCATGGACGCCCGGGCGCTGGAGGTCCTCGTGTCCTCTCAATGCCCCCGCCTGAGGAACCTCACCCTGATGCACGTCATGCTGGTCACCACGCTCCGGTGTCTCAAATTCCATGCCCCGGTGAATGGCTCCGACTTATCCATAAGCTCCGCCACGCTCCGGTGTCTCAAATTCCATGCCCGGAAGACCCGCCGCCTGGATGTCTCTGCCCCAAACCTTGAGGTGGTGAAAGTACGCTACGTCGCTGACGTCCACATTGCTGCACCGAACATGGCAGAGTTGGTCTTGGCCAGCATAGGGCAGTTTGTGTTCACCGACGCGGTAGGCCATCTCCGGGGGCTAGAAGTCACGCACTGCTCTGCAATGGCGCCGCTGATGCGGCAGTTGGACACGATCGACGAGCTGCGACTGCAGGCACCCTTTGTGCGTATATTACATCCTTGATTATCACGAGCTTACATATACACGTGTCGATCAAAGTCCTTTGTAGACACGATCTAACTATGTCTTCGATCCATGGCTAATTCCATTGTTCTCCATTTTCGAAAAATTCAATTGTTCTCTTTGCTGATTTTGCCAGGGAGAAAGGAGTTCAAGAGATTCATGGACGACACAAACAATCTTCCAAAGTGCGACTCCCTGTTGGTATCTTCGGATCCCCACCGCACTCTGCCAAGTGTGTTGCATCTCCTGAGGAGAGGCAGCAGTATAAAGAAACTTGTAATTTTATTGCCCCATACAACGGTAATGTACAAGTCTATTTATTTTTATTTTGAATGATCAGTATTTTGAATTTTAAAGCTGGAGCAGAGGCGTCATAATACTATAATATGCTTGTTTGCTTATCTTGTACGCTCCTGATAATTGCTCGTTGGCTTGTGCATGTCGTTCGCCGCATAACGGCATGGCGCATGACATCACCCTTGAGTCAGTAGAAAATATAGAGTTCCATTTATCTGGAAGAGGAGAGGAATATGTGGAAATCCTCAACCACCTGCTATCCATCCCCACTGTTATTAGAAAGCTTAAGAGTGTTGAAGTTCACGTGTCATCTGCACGCCATCCTGCCTCTTTACGCAACAAAATATCCAACAAGCTCCGCCGTATGTGTCCTCCAAATATCAGAGTCGAAATAAAATGTGTTTCCAAATATGATGTATGAATATCAAACCAAGCCTTGCAGGAGCTAGTATTATATACCCCTGGCAAATATTGGAGTACTATTTAGTACGGAAAAATTGTAACGTTCTATACTGGTTATGTGGTCTGATAATAAATGTCTCTGATGTTGGTCTAATAATAGTTGTCTCTGATGTTGGTCTGATGCATCGGAAACCAGAACCCGAGCTTAATGCCATCGCACCCAGCGGCTCTCTGACACACCACCATGCCATTGGATCTTGTCCGTGATGGCCAATGTCGATGAACGGTGAGTGGTTAAAGTTTCCGTAGGACAGTAGGACGGCGACATGCTGATACGGGCATGAAGACCGATGTGAAGCCCAATTTCAGGACTCCACCAGCATAGTTATCTTATTTTATGTATTTTATATCTATGGTCATATGTGGGCCAATTAGGGATTTTAATAAGTTGAATCAGTTTTGATTTGGGCCTGTCTAAACCAAGTTAGAGAGGCCCAGAAGGGCTGGCCGGCCACCACCCCCTCATATAAGGGCTATGTGCGGCTAGGGTTAGGGAAGAACTAGTTTGAGTTAAGATTAGACGCTATCGCGTGTGTGCTTGGTGAAGCATCCCTCCGGGGACGGCGTCGCCGTTTATCTATTATAGTTGCTGCGGAGGTTCTTGTGTTCATCAAGGATTGTCGTGCTTTGGTCTTGAGGCGTGATGATCTTCATCACGTTGCTTGCTGGATTTATCCCCTACTTCAGGTTGCGTTTCGCGCGTAATTGGAGGTATCTATCTACCCGGGTTCTCGCTGTGAAAGATCGGGCAATCACCGTAGGAGGATCCGCTGGGATCCCCCTTATCATGTGGTATCAGAGCTCTGGGTTGCTCACGGCGAGGTTGTGTTGATCGATCTCATCGGATCGGTTTGCATCAGAGGAGATTGGCTCAAGGTTGAAGGAGGTTGAGGTGGAGGAAGTTTGGTGCTGTTGGGGCGCAGTTTTTCCACCGTCTCGGGCTGTTTTTGCTGGCAAAATCATGAATTTCAAGGTTTGGAATCGGGAAGAACATGCAGTTTCGGACATCATCCGGTGCCAGGCCCGGCCAACCGGCCCACCCGGCCCACCACCGGCCGTCCTGGCAAAAACCGGCCTGTACGCCGGTGCCAACCGGGGCGATGTACTGAGAGCTCCGCCCATCCGCCCGGTCTCAGGCCTGGTCCAACCGGCTGCTAGGCCGGACCACCCGGCCCCAGGCCCGGTCCAACCGGCTGCTAGGCCTGACCGGCCGGTCCCAGGCCCGACCCAACCAGCTCCCAGGCCGGACCACCCGGTTCCCAGGCTAGCGCAACCAGTTCCCAGTCTGCACTTTCTGATATCCAGGCTTGCACTTCCGCAGTCTACCGCGATGCATTCATTTGAAGGTGATTATTATGGGAAGAGGTGTGTTTCAGGAAAAAGGTCTGGAGATGTCTTCAATGATTTCCTTGATATATTAGACGGTGTGTCATTTGCTGAAACTACGGTCAAGTGGAAGCTTCATAACTATGCATCGGTTTCAGATCATGAGTTGTGGGAAAGTCATATATATCAGGGTTTGCAAAGGTGTGGTACTTATGAGTTCTTGGATGATTCTACACGGTTGGCACTTGCTGTTCGACGTGTGGATGAAGATATACACAATTGGTGGAACAAGGAGATGCGTGTGAAGGGCATCATTTCTGCAACTTGGTTTGATTTTCGGGAATTCTTACGTGCGTGTTTTGTGTTTGGTAACAAGCCTAGAATGCATGTGAAGACCCTCAAACAGCCACTTCGGGTTGTGTCGCCACCGGCTGAGGTTGGCAAGAGGTTGCAACTATGTTCCAAGGAAGCTATGGTTGTGTCTAGTCCGTCTCCTACAAAGAAGGTTCCCAAGGTTGTGCCAGTGCAGACAGTCACCGAGACAGTGGCGATATTGTCAGAGGAGAAGGAATCTGGCTCTGATACCATGAGCACTACTGTGACTATGGAGGAGGATGTACCATTGAGTGGGCTGAATATGCAACTCAAGAAGGTACAAGATGATGCTTGCAAGATAGTTTGACAAGGGTCAGCGATGGAGTTTGTTTCAGACTCAGTGCATTATAAAGGGCAAGGCTTGCAAGTTGATGATTGATGGTGGTAGCTGTACTAATGGCATAAGCAAGGCGATGGTGGCAGCATTAGGGTTGTCTACATGGCGTCTTCCTGAACCTAAACGTCTTGAGTGGTTGAATAGTTGTGGTATGCTGAAGATTACTCATAAGGTGCATGTGCCATTTATAGTTGATGAATATGTTTATGAGATAGAGTGCGATGTGTTGCCATTGGAGGTGTGTGGATTGCTACTTGGGCGTCCATGCCAGTATGATCATAATGTGACACATGCTGGGAGAGCAAATACATATTCTTTTATGCATGGTGGCAAACAGCGGACTTTGAAGCCTATGGGTGATGATCATATCAAGTCCGATGTGGAGTTGGTGGTATGCAAGGAGAAGTTGCACAAGTCTAAAGTGCAGCATGAGGTGCATGATGTTCCAAGCGTCGATGTTGGTGATGTTTCAGCCATGCCTGTAGATGACAAGCCAGTTCTTGTTGGTGACAAGCCGGATGAAGCTACACTTGTTGTTGATGTGGATGTTGCAGCATGTGCTACAGTTCCAGTTTGTGTTGATGCCAGTATACAGACTGATGATGTTTGTGCTGATGATGTTTCAGTACATATGGCGCAGATGCGCGTGGGAGGAGTGGGAGGCGAGCGCGTCAGTGGAGACAGTGGACAGCGGCACTACCGTGATATGAGTACTGCAGTCCAGTTTTCCGCGACACCGCGGATGCATAGAGGCAATGATGGTCGTGTTCGACAGCTTTGTGGCCCAGGCATTACTCGTTTGCAGGGTTGCACAAAGAAAGTTCATATTCAGCAACACATGGTTCCATCAAGACCTCATAAGAAGAAGTTATTGGCGCCGAAATCCAAGCTCATGTGGCGAAGAAAGGAGGCGCCAAGTGATGTATCAAGTCAAGCACGCCGAGAGAGAGGATGTGGTGTGTTACGCAGACAAGACTTGAAGACGGCGCGGACGTGTGATGTTCATATCACGTCACCTTTTCCAGAAGACCCTCACGCGTTGGGAACAACGCTTCTTGAAGGGGGGAGGATGATACGGGCATGAAGGCCGATGTGAAGCCCAATTTCAGGACTCCTCCAGCCTAGTTATCTTATTTTATGTATTTTATATCTATGGTCATATGTGGGCCAATTAGGGATTTTAATAAGTTGAGTCAGTTTTGGTTTGGGCCTGTCCAAACCAAGTTAGAGAGGCCCACAAGGGCTGGCCGGCCACCACCCCCTCATATAAGGGCTTGGTGCGGCTAGTGTTAGGGAAGAACTAGTTTGAGTTAAGATTAGACGCTATCGCGTGTGTGCTTGGTGAAGCATCCCTCCGGGAACGGCGCCGCCGTTTATCTATTATAGTTGCTGCGGAGGTTCTTGTGTTCATCAAGGATTGTCGTGCTTTGGTCTTAAGGCGTGGTGATCTTCATCACGTTGCTTGCTGGATTTATCTCCAACTTTAGGTTGCGTTCCACGCGTAATTGGAGGTATCTATCTACCCGGGTTCTCGCTATGAAAGATCGGTCAATCACCGTAGGAGGATCAGCTGGGATCCCCCTTATCACATGCGACAGACGATGGCGAGAAAGGGACGGTGATAGCGATCGACTCACCAGGTCGACGGTTGGCTTGGCAGAAATGCGGGGTAGGGTGTGCAGAGAGGCTTAAGGGGAGAAATTATAGTCTGAAGATGATGTGACAAAAACAAAAACCCCTCTATGCTTGGACTCATTTGCCATGTTGTTGGAACAAGATGCAAAATAATTCCCCACACAACAGACGAGAGTTGAACCGGCGACCACCTAGATGTGTGAGGGGAAATTATACTAGGCATTTTTGTAGACGAGGGTAAACGACGCGAATATTATGAGAGTTCATATTTCAAACGACACGGTAAATAGTGAGAATGTAGAAGTAGAATGGCCAATAAATACGTAAACACTTTTTGATAGAGTAACCATTTGCGATCTATTGCACAAAACCGTGTGCTATGAGCCATGTCCAAAATGATTTTATTTGCAACAATCGTGGGTGATAGAGAACAACCGTGTTTCTATGTATATATAAATTTACAAATTAAAAACTAGAAGCACATATACTTCTACTTCTCATCGTCGTGACCAGTGGTGACTCCCAGAGCATCTCGTCCTCCTCTTTTTTCTCGGCCTACCGCTCAGGCTTCAACCACCATTCGAGCTGAGATGACTCATCTTCCGGTGTCGCATCACCACGTCCTCATCATCCTCAAAATTCCTTTCGTAGTCGTCATCTGAGGACGACCAACCGGAGTACGAGGGGAAGGAGCCGGTTTCATGGTCCCAAGTTTGGAGGGACATGTACTCTTCCACCACCGGACATGTTTTCTCCTCCTCCACCACTCAAGATGCATGCGCAACATGACGACATTGCGCAGGCGGGCACTATCAGACACAAGAGAGGAGAGTGATCTTCTTGCTACAAGCCATATCGAATTGTGTGTGTGTCTCCTGCAGAGCTGCTATGTGTGGCAAGAGGACGGCCACACGAGTCTTTATACAACACGTACAAGGAAACTGCATCGTGGTGGAAGGCAGACGTAAAACAGGATATCAGAAGGAACCCTAGAAATCGGCTAGGAGTAATGGTTTTTTTTTTTTGCGGGGAAGGAGTAACGGTTTTGGTAAGCCTCTAGACCATGTGCGAATTGTAGGTAGACTTGTAAAGTTGTAATCACCTAATGGTATTTGGTAACCCTCCAGACTGATATGTATATATATAGTCACGATACGAAACCCTAAATACTTTCTTAAACACAGTCACATTGAAGCACGATTCGGTCGAGATCAGAACTCGAAAGTTCGCCTCATGGAGCACGGCCGGCAGCGATGCGGTAGGGAGAGGGACCGCATCAGCGATCTCCCCGACGATCTTCTGCACGGTATCCTCAGCCACCTTCGCTCGTTCCCGGCCGCCGTCCGCACCAGCGCGCTCTCCCGCCGCTGGCGCCGCGTCTGGGCAAGCCTCCCAGATCTCGTGCTCCCCAACGACTTGAACCATGACGGCGCCTCCTCCTTCCTCGACATCGTAGACGATGCCCTCGCTGCCTACAAGACCGATCCGTCCGTTCATCTCCGCCGGCTAGAGATCAGCGTGCCCTACGAATGCGAGAACGTCCCGGCGGCGCGCCGCCTCTCGGCGTGGCTGCTTTTCGCCTCGCGGCGCCTGGTGGGAGAGCTCGACCTCCTCGTGCCTATCGGCCTCCTCTCCGCCCATAAGCCACCGCCGGGCGAGATCGAGCTGCCTCCCCTCTGTTGGGGCTGGCCTCGGCGACACACGCCGAACCAGCCCCTCCGGCGACAAACGCTGGTGCTCTCTCTCTCGCTCAGACGAAGGTGGAAGAAGACACAAGGTTTCCGGCCGGCGACGAACGCCGCCACGGGCGCACAGACACCCTACTTTGTTTATTTCAGCTGGCTCGTACCAGTCTACCAAATCGATCAGTACATAGAGAGGTATTTATACCCAGGGCTAACACACAGGCCGCACGCACGCTGCCCATCTCGCTCCCGCTGCGCGCACGACGCGCTCCACTAACTCCATGCTCTATCAGCTGACTTGATCCTCTTCACCCGGACGCCACTCCTGCCACTTCGCACGCACGGAACCGGAGCAGTCCATGTTGATCGAGTCTCCTGCTGTGCTGCCGATTCTCCAGCCGCACCCACACGCGGCTCATGCATGAAGACTTCGCCAGCAACTGATCGGACGGCCAGACGTCTACTGCAGCTAACTACGTACACGACGCACACACGAACCCGACGGACACACCCGTCGTGGTTTATTTGCTAACACCCTCGAGCGAGCGACGAGCATGTCCCTCGTTCTCGGACACAGGTTCCTCATCCGCCCCCCTCCAGCCGGCGTGTTCGCGGCTCTTGTTGACATGGACATAAGGCTAGCCACCATAGACGCCCGGGCGCTGGAGGTCCTGGTCTCCTCGCAGTGCCCGCGCCTGCAAAACCTCAGCCTGCTGTTCTTCAAGCTGGTAAATGACTTCGACGTATCCATAAGCTCCGCCTCGCTCCGGCGCCTCCGCTTCTATGGCCGGAACACACGCCGCCTCAACGTTGCCGCCCCCAATCTCCAGGAGCTGCGTGTATCCCTCTTAGCTGAGGTCCATGTCGCAGCCCCGAACCTGGCCGAGCTGGCCTCGGAAAACATAGGGCAGTTCGTCTTCGCCGAAGCCGTACGCAATCTCCGGCGGCTAAAAGCCGCGGACTGGTCTGCAATGGCGCCGCTGATGCGGCTGTTCGACACGGTCGACGAGCTGCGACTGCATGCCGACGTGGTGCGTATGCTGCATGGAGTATCACCAGTTTACAAATTTATTATTCGTGGTGATCAAATTATGTCTTGCGTCGATAATTAACCAGTTTGTTCTCTTTGCTGATTTTGCCAGAAACGAGATGAGTTCGTGAGATTCATGAACGACACGACCAATCTTCTAAAGTGCGACACTCTATCAGTATCTTTGAGATGTAATCCCCATGGAGCTGTACCAAGAGTACTGCATCTCCTGAGGAGGGCTAGCCGTGTAAGGAAGCTTGTAATATCATTGCGGCATCAGACGGTATTTCGAAGTTTATTTGGACTCCTGCCTAATCTTTTTCGCGGTGGGCTCTTCAGTCTTGACTAATTACTTGTTTTGTAGTACCACCAGGTTTATGATAAATGCTCGTTGGCTTGTCCATGTCGTTCGCCAGAGAGGGCCGTGGCACATGACATCAGCCTTGATTCAGTGGAAGAAATGGAGTTCCGTTTAATCGAAAGAGGAGACGAATGTATGGAAGTGATCAAGCAGCTGATATCCATACGCAGCCTCAGTAAGCTTAAGAACGTGAAAATTGACGTGTGGGACATGTGCGATGCTGCTTCTTTATGCGATGATGTATACCAGGAGGTCCGCCGCATTTGTCCTCCAAATATCAGACTAAACGTGTCTCAGTGTGGGAGGTGTCAAAATCAAAACTAAAATTACATGAGCTAGCATAGGACATCCAACAATAATCTGGCTTTTAGTTTTGAACTGACTACACAAGATTATTGTTCTGGCTCCGCCACACTGATAATATGATTTGTTTGTCAGGGAAAAAGTAACATTTCTATGGCAGTTTTGTGATGTTGGTTGGTTATAATTGCCTATGTAATGAGACTATTCTTATGAACTTTACATTTCCATATAGGCAGGTATGAACTGTGTTTGTAAGACAATTTATCATCTTCGGGTTGACTTCTTTTTTCTTCAGTTTGACTTCTTGATTGCTTACCTGCAGATTCGTATACACATGCATGTAACACATTTGAATTACGGCTAAATAAATATGATATGCATGCATGCGGACCTGAAAATTATGCGTGTTGATCAGTTGATGCACACAACCAAGGAGCGCGGCGTTTCTAGAAGACAACGGGTGCGAGCAGAGTGGCTCTCGAGTCGCTGCGTTCATGCAACTCTCGGGGTGAAACTATAACCATCGCTACCACCTTCGTCCTCTCTTGTCTCTCCCCTCGCCTCCACTAGGTGGCAAGCGGTATGCAGATGTTCTGGTAACCCTCCTCAGCTGTAGATAGATAAAGGCCACAGCATGAGCCCTCTCTAGCACATGCCAACCCCAACTATACCTGGTCATGTCTCGGACCGGACCGGGCCTCGGGCCATGCCGAGGAAAGCCCGACGCTCGAAATTCAGGCCCAAGCCCGGCCCGCCCAACCAAATACCCACCAAGCCCATTGGGCCGTCAGGCCGCGGGCCAGGCCGTATTGTAAAATGGCATTTTCAGGCTACCTAGGCCCGGCCCGGCCCGGGTGTCGGGCCGACATTTCTAGGCCTAGGCCCGAGTTTTTTGGGCCGGACTTCGGGCCGGGCCTCGGGCCGGGCTGCCCATGGCCAGATATGACCCCAACACATCATTTTCGTGTTCACATTGAATCAACATATCTATATATAGTTGATAGTGTTGTTGACGTCGGGAAATGGACTGCACAAGAAATCCCAAGTTGATTTCTTTCCACATTAATGGAGAAAACCTCTTCTCTAGGCCAAGCCAAATTGCATTGAAAGACATCAAGATCATGTACAATCGAGAAGGACGTGGTGGCTACTTTCTAGAGGACATGACACCTGGGTAGTCCGACTAAGAACAAAAGTGACCCACAAGGCATAGAGTGGCCGAACTCGGGGACATATGCGTCCGAATAAAGCCCATGGTGCCATATCATCTTGGAGTACATGCAAGGCAATGTAGTTGATCCAGAAGCTTGTGCTACGATTGTGATGTACTCATATAGGGATTTTTTATTAAATATTATTATCATTTTATTAAAATTCACAAATAATACCGCGAAATGAACTATAGCCGCTTTTCCAAGGGGAAGGCCACTAATCATCCAATAGTCACTGATTCTCTCAAATGCAGGGGATCGATCAAATTTTTGATGGATGGTTTTACCCAAATTTATAGTTCGACACAATGGGAGCAAACGAGAATATCAGTAAGACTTTAGCAATTGAGACGCCACTCTCAATCACACAGGTGTATCAATATTCTCAAAAATCAAATGGTGATTATTGCAGTTCAAACAAAGCAGTAAATAAAGTAGTAAATAGTAGCATCAGATTCTCAGCTTTCACCAGAGGAGAAAACTTGTAACTTTCAGTGATTAAAAAGCGTAGGCATGAGGTAACTAGCGGGGTGCTGCACGAATAATATTGATCATATAATGCAAATATAAATAACATAAGTTTATCTCTAATTCTTTGTGTGTAGGTGTGTGTTCCAAATTTAGTTATGCGTATTAGCCAGGAGAATTTGCAATACATCTATTGTCCAACCTGCTCATTTCACCGGGTCCAACTTGGAACCACAAATAATTAAGGTCTACCCTTTCGAATAGCTCGGAACAGTGCATTAGCACTTCATGAACACACATTATCCTCAAACTAAAGCATATCCCCCTTGATATCTCCATATGTCACCTTGGGGTCGCAAGATTAACATAATATAGCAGGTAATACACTTTGCATATAGATATTAATACTCATAGCAATTGGAGTTCAGTACTGAAATCATGTCACTCGAACCTAGTAACAAGCACTAAACATAACATTAGTGCATCAATACCCATACAAGAATATTCTCAATACAAACACCTCAAATCTTGACTTCTATGAATTATTACATGACCAATCTCATCCAATCCCCATGCACCTCACATGCCTACAGAGAACCACTGACACATGGTGATGGAGAAAAAGCAGATGGTTGGTAGAGATGGTGTTGGCGATTATGGCGGTGAAGAAACCCTCGAAATCCCCCTCTTCAACATGGAGAGCAAGATCAATCTGACTCCGAAAACGTAGATCGTGGTGTTGGTAGCCCTCTAGTTCGCGAAAAGCTCTATCCTCCTGGAGGCGTAGGTTTTTTGGGTATATAAGTACGTGCCTCAATGGAGATGCCGAGTCGACGTCCGAGGCAGAAACGGGCATGGGTGGCACGGTCCACCTCCTAGGCCTCACCACCTGGTATCGTTTGCAGGCCGTGTGGCCCCCAGTCTCCGGTTTCTTCTCAAAATCCTTCTTTTCCGTAAAAACTTAATTGAGATTTGATGGTGTGGGGTCATTTGTTGAGCACCGCATCACAGATGCATGCTCGACATCACACCGTTTTTGTATATACTGAGTGTGCCACTCAGTACATACAATTATTTTATTGCTAAAAATAAATAAATAGTAATGATTTTTGTTTAATACATATATTTTCAAGTAGAGAATATTTTGAAAACCATGGCTCAAATTTGGTTTTGCATGATCCTAGGACCTACCCGAACACAAAAAAAGTGAAAAGTTCCATGGTTACCCCCGCCCCTTTTTTTTTAAGCCGGTCAAAGTGGTAGGAGGTGAGGGGCCCACGGATCAGGGTTTCGCCCAAAATGTTGCGAGGGTTGTCTGAATCCCTCCCAAATTTGCATATGGTCTTAATATATCTGTATAAGGTGACGTGAAGTGGAGAAGACAAATATCAAACTCTGAACTGTGACCCACCTCACAATCCTGTGGAAACCCCACTTTGGGTCCACACTCACTGCCTGTTTTTAACTTATAGTCAATCGTGTTCGAAGCCGCTCATTGCCCAACCTCGGATAGTGATGGTTCCGTAAACCATGTGGACTAGGCTTTTTTAATCGTGTGTGATTCTTTGTACTCCCTCCATCTATAAATTGATGTTTGAGGTTTGTCTAGATTTGGATGTATCTAGACACTTGTCTAGATACATCTAAATTTAAATTTAGAAAAATCTCATACGTTTTATAGACAGAGGTAGTACTATTGTTTGCTTTTCTTCTTTCTTTTTTTGCCTAGCTTGTAAGCTATTCTTTAGCACCTACCCATGATTTGTACCTGTTTATGTCTTGTTAGTTTAAAAACTGGCTTAATGTCTTTTGTCTAATTTGTCTAAAAAGATCAAATAGGAAGCAATGTATGGTAGAATCTAAATGGTAGAATGTCATTTCTGTGTACAAGATTGGATGCTATTTAATCTTTACTTAGTCCAGAAATTTTATTAGTTGGTTACGCGAACGGAAATCAGGGATTTATTAAAATACCGAGGACAACAAAAGCAGACCATGTAAGCTATTTTGGATGATTTTTCAGCGCTCATGTACTTTTAGTCATTTCGTAACCTCCGATGCTTAGTTACTAGCTTGGACTTCTAGTTATCACATCAATTTCAATCATGCAGTGCTCAGTGATGCCACCTTAACTTTGTTTCTGTTTCTCCTCTTGGTGGCACACTGGCCGTCACCCGTTTCAGGAAGCGCTGGAACCTGACACTTGGAACAAATTCTTCAACCTGTTCAGGACCCTTTATTTAGATAGCAAGCTGCTACCTGCTCTTTGTAGCTTGATATGATCTATACCTAGGCCCTGTGACCACTGAAGTCTGTATCAGCCACTGATAGATAATTATTAGAAAGAACCTTCCTCTGCATGCTCCTTGCAGATTGATATGATAAATACGTAGGCGCTCTCGTACCAATGAAGCTTTTAGCTACCCTAGATGATAGATCATAGATTCTGCCTACACTTCTACCATGAGTATTTTCAAAAGAGCATATAGTTTCAGAAGAACGAAGTTGTTGGCGGATCACTTTGATTCCAAGCAAGTGTAACACCTCATTTACCAATGTTATAAGTCTTCCCGTCCGGAACGCATCTGATGCACACACACTGCTTTTTGCTGCTTTGAAAATTTCATTAGCTGATGATCCATACGGTACGTAGGTTGCAGATATATCGACCATAATTGCTCCACACAAACGTGGAGCTAGCTTATGCAGAGGCTGGGTGTAATGCTTGAACATTTTGTGTAATGAAGCGCCTTTTATCGGTAAAAAAATGTGGAGCATATAACTGTGTGGTTCACCTTCGAACTGACACACAGTGCAGTTGCTCATTGTAGTCTGAAAAACATGATTTTTGTTACTCTGAAATTGACAATTGTTTGGTTTCAGATAGGCGATCCCTTCCAAAATGCAACTTTCTGCTCCACCTTTCTTTTATAATAGTCCACGTAAGGAAAATTCTTGGGAGCAAAACAGATGAATCACAGAGGAGAAAGAAAGAAGAATTGATACTGTTGTAGTTTGGTTTCTGCTTCAGATTTGTTAGCCCCATATTCCCACAGGAGACAGGAGATATTTGATTGAAGTAGTGTGTATAATTACACTATGTAGTACTAGCTTAACCCCAACTATATTACTTCCAGGTGTTTATCACGTTTGTGAACCGTGTAATCAACAAGAATGATGTTTTTTCCTCCACAGAAGACAAGGAATTTCTCCTACCTGATTAGTTTGGCAGTGGAATCTTCTGGTTAGCCGCAACAACTCACAGTATCGTAATACAATATTATCCTTGAGTACAAGTCTTTCACCATGTTACCTACTTTTTTCGTGTGTGTGATATTCAGAATCCACTAAGTAAGGAATCTATGACCAAGAAGGTAGATTTTTTTTCAAAATGGGGGAAATATCGTCCCAGCTTCTGCATCTAAGGGATGTACACGGCTTTTTATTAGATTATTCACAACATCTTCCAAGAGCAATACAAAAGATCAAATTCGAAGCCACCTCGCTAAACCTACAGTGGGATGAAGAGGGTGACAATTAATACACCAACTCACATCATCCAAAAAACCAAATGCCTTCTCAGGCCGCCCAATAGCAGATGAGAAACACATCCAGTCAATCAAACTCTCAGCGCTCGCCAATGCCCACACCACATGAGCTGTTACCGCCGTCTTCCTCGACTCCATCTTCAAGAGGGATCATCGCATTGACCTTGCCAGGCCTGCCATCGATGCCGCCACGACGCCAGACGACACCGCCATCCTCCACGCGTCCATCACACTGCGTCCGTCTCTGAGACACCACTGCACCATGCCGCGGAGACTCGATGACGCCGACACAGCAAAGAACACCGCTCCACCTCAGCACCACCACCATCCGTTGTCTGCTCCAAAACGATGCCCCCAACAGATAGAAGGTAGATGCAAAAACATGCAATGAATTGGTCAGTTGTGTTCTGAACGAAAGATGAAACTTCCCAACTAATACCTTCACTTGAAAAGAAGGCGTATAATTTTTCTCTGAAGTTAAAGGGTGTATTGTTTGATCGAACTTATTGAATATGTTGGATAATTAGGCACAATTTCCATGATTAATTCCAGAATATAAAACATAACGACAGCAGCTACTAACATGTGAAACTCGAACATACTAGATGCATTAATCAACATGAGTAGCAGCAGCACAAACGGTAAAACATCCATCACTAAACAGATCAAGATATGTCGCACGTACCGATCTGGTGGCGGTGGCGGTGAAGGTGTAGCAGATGATGTCGCAGCAGTAACGTTGTTGATGACAACGTTGTTGACGACAGGGAAGATGGGTCGAAGTAGACGGTGTTGAAGACGACGGTAGGCAGCACCGCCCGACTTGGACGGAAGGCGATCCGTGGTGAAGAGCTTGAGCAGTCGCGCAGAGCGCTTCCCAAAAACCTAATTCGCCCTCTCCCGTACAGGATCGCAAGGACGAGTGGTTCCGGAGACCTGCTCTCCCGTTCGCCGATGCACGTCGGCGCGCGGGATGGAGTAGGTTACGATGGCGGCGCAAGCAGAGAGAGGTGGAAACCCTAACTCGTGTATTAGATGTGTTTCTGCGGTAGCCGGGCAGGAGATTATATAGGCTCGGGAAACCCTAGGCAACGTGGGCCACGCCCACGTCGCACGAACGTTTCGAGTCGGTTACAGATAGCCCACGATCCGGGAGCGACCCGAACCGAGTAAGGAAAGTCTCGGCTCGAGGCTCAATCCACTCACCACGAGCGCGGTGCGCGCGTCGTGACGTGACGTGTCGAGTCGAGACGAGCGAGCGAGGAGGAGGAGGAGCGCGCGCGTGTAGCACTCCTTTTCTCACTCACTTACTAGTGGTGGAACAACCCACCTTATAAGGTGGTCTAACTTCCTCCCAACTTTCCATGTGGGACTAAACTTCCCACCTCTTGCCACTCCCTAGTGAGCTGCCACCAACTTGGGCTCAAACTCACAAGGCTTCCACTATGTGGGCTTTGAGATTTGTAGGGAAAATCTGAAATCTAGTATGGGCCACAAAATGTGGTCCCAATTTTTCAACAATCCCCCACCAGATCTCAAATCCCATTTAGAGATTTACCAATACTCGCTGCTTGTTTATATACCAGTGTTTCAGCGGAGACTGTTAAGTTGAACTTCCGCCTAGAACCTTAAGCTACATCCACTCACACTTGAACAATGGACTAAGCCTTGAATTGCAAGTTTTGCGTGAACAGGGTTTCACTCAAAGTCATGACCAGTACATGGCTGCCAGTAGTCTACCCCGCGGGTGAAGCATATGCGTCATACTTCATGGTCTCTTCATGAATTTACTAGAGATCACCCAAATCTCATAGATTGTGACGTTTAACAATCGGACTCATATAGGTGTGTTATTTCAAGAATGCTTTGTAGGACAGCATCTTTGCTAAAATAGCCAACATAAACACATTAAGGCTTGTTGCCAACCTGCCTTACAAGCAATTGAGAGTTGTGCATCTTCACATAGAGAGGGTTACATAATACTCTCCTCAATTAAACCACTAGTTTGTTCTTCCCAGGTCCTAATTCACGGGATCTCCGTTCACAAAGGTTGGGTTACCACTATGGCGTAACATCAACGGGTCTCAAACCCATCTCCCTCGATGCACTTTCTATCACATTACGTGATAGTCCCTTTGTAAAGGGATCTGCCAGGTTTTTGTCTGTTTGAATATATGTAACAGCTTATTACTCCGGAGTTTCGCAATTTCCTGACGGACTTCAAACGTCTCTTGACGTGTCTTGATGACTTCGCGTTATCCTTAGAATTGTTCACTTTGACAATTACGAGTTTGATTGTCACAATTCAAAAGGATTGCCGGAACAGGTTTTTCAACCACAGGCAAGTCCATCAAGAGCTCACGCAACCATTCCGATTCAACGAGTGGTTGTGTCTAAAGCGATAAGTTCTGCTTCCATAGTTGACCTCGTCAATATGGTTTGCTTGCAAGATCTCCATGATACTGCGCCACCTCCAAAGGTAAATACATACCCACTTGTGGCGTACGGATCAGCTATATCAGAGATCCAATTCGAATCACTATATCGTTCAAGCACAGGTGGGTGCCCAGAATAGTGAATCCCATAACTCATTGTACCACATAGGTAGCGCATGACCCTATCAAGTGCATGCCAATGATCAGTACCCGGGTTTGACATGAACCTACTCAACTTGCTAACAGCAAAAGAGATGTCCGGTCTAGTCGCGCTCGCTAAGTACATGAGTGAGCCAACAATCTGAGAGTATCTCAGTTGATCTACGGCAATCCTCCGGTTCTTGCGTAATGTCACACTGGGGATCATAAGGTGTTGGAGAAGACTTGCTATCAATATAGCCGAACCGGCTCAAGATCTTCTCAACATAATGGGATTGCGTTAGAGTAATCCCACTCTCATTCTTAATAAGCTTGATGTTCAGAATTACATCAGCTTCTCCCGCATCTTTCATATCAAAGCACTTTGACAAGAAAGACTTGACCTCGTGTATTACTCTCATGTTTGTACCAAATATCAGAATATCATTCACATACAAACACAAGATAACACCTTCGCCCCCACCATGGCGATAGTAAACACACTTGTCAGCCTCATTGACAACAAAGCCTACGTAAGTCAAAGTTCCGTCAAACTTCTCATGCCATTGCTTAGGTGCTTGTTTCAGGCCATATAAAGATTTCAGCAACTTCCACACCTTTCTTTCTTCACCTTTTACTACGAACCCATCAGGCTGATCCATATAGATTTCCTCTTCCAACTCTCCATTAAGAAAAGCTGTCTTTACGTCCATTTGATGAACGATAAGACCATAGGAGGCAGCCATGGACAGTAGTACTCGAATGGTGGTAAGTCTAGCGACAGATGAATAGGTGTCGAAGTAATCTTCGCCTTCTCTCCGTGTGTAGCCTTTAGCTACAAGCCGCGCCTTGTACTTCTCAATAGTACCATCAGGTCTTAGCTTCTTCTTGAACACCCATTTGCAGCGCACGAGCTTGCATCCATGGGGTCGTTCCGATAGCTCCCAAGTTCCATTAGAAAGAATCGAGTCCATCTCATTATGGACAGCTTCTTTCCAGATCATCCGCATCCGGAGATGCATATGCCTCTGCAATGGACGTGGGAGTATCATCCACAAGGTACACAATGAAATCATCACCAAATGATTTTTCAATCCTTCGTCTCTTGCTCCGTTTAGGAGCTTCATTGTCATCCTTCTCAGTAACATTCTCATGTGATTGTTCAAAATACTCATTAGATGTACTAGACTCAGGAATTATCTCAGTAGAAATTCTAGCAATGCTATGCATATCTTTCATAGGAAACATATTCTCAAAAAATGTTGCATCACAAGATTCCATAATAGTATCAACATGCATATCAGGTACCTCGGATTGAACTACTAAAAATCTATATCCTACACTCCGAGGAGCATAACCTAGAAAGATACAATCCACTCGTCTTTGGTCCAAGTTTGCGCTTCTTAGTAATTGGAATATTGACTTTCGCCAAACATCCCCATGTGCGCAAATACGAAAGTGATGGTTTTCTCCCAGCCCACTCCTCGTAAGGGGTTTTATCTTTATTCTTGTTAGGAACTCTATTCAGGACATGACATGAAGTCAATAAAGCCTCCCCCACCATGCCTTAGATAAACCAGCGATGGCTAACATGGAATTCACCAAGTCGACTCAGCGTGCGGTTTTTCCTCTCGGCAACCCCGTTTGATTGGGGTGAATAGGGAGGCGTCCTCTCATGAATAATGCCATGTTCCTCGCAGAATTCATCAAAGATTTTAGGAAAATATTCGCCACCACGATCCGACCTAAGACGCTTGATCTTTCTCTCTAGTTGATTTTCAACTTCGGCCTTATAAATTTTTAAAGTAGTCTAAAGCTTCATCTTTAGTTCGCAACAAATAAACATAGCAAAATCTAGTCGCATCATCAATCAATGTCATGAAATATCTCTTTCCACCTTTTGTCAACACACCATTCATCTCGCATAGATCAGAATGTATGAGTTCTAGAGGTGCCAAGTTTCTCTCCTCGGCCGCCTTGTGAGGCTTCCGAGGTTGCTTTGATTGCACACAACTATGGCACTTAGAACCTTTGGCAATGGTGAAATTCGGAATTAAACTTAAACTGGATAGCCGAGACATTAAACCAAAATTAATGTGACATAAACGAGAATTCCAAACACTGGTATCATCACTAACATTGCCACAAATATGGTTCACAGACTTATTACTGAAATCGTAAAGCTGAAAAGCGGAACAAGCCTCCGCACTCATAGCCTTTACCAATAAATTGTCCAAACTTGGAAACAACTACTTTATTCGACTCTAAAACAACCTTAAACCCATCTCTCGCATAGAAGGGAGCCGCTAACGAGATTCTTGTTCATAGTAGGGACATGCCGCACGTTCCTCAGCCGCACGATCTTCCCCGAAGTGAACTTCGGATCTACCGTGCCAACACCACGAACAGAAGCATGTGACCCATTCCCCATCAAGACGGAAGAATCCCGGGCGACCTGGTAAGAAGTGAACATGGATATGTCAGCACACGCATGAACATTAGCACCTGTATCGATCCACCAACATGGAGATTGAAATACCGAAAGAACAGTAAAGAGATTACCGTACCCATCAACATTGCTAGCGGTCACCGTGTTGACTTGCCTCGCCTTTTTCTTGCGGTCTGCCCTCTCCGGGACAGTCCTTAGAAAAGTGGCCAGTCTCTCCACACGTAAAGCAGCTCAGATCTGCTTTGTTTACCATCTTCTTCTTCTTGAAGGTTGTAGTCTTCATATGCTTATTGAAGGAGGGCTTGTTATTCCCTTTGTTCTTGCTGTAGGGTTTTCTCTGCACCATGTTGGCGCTAGACTGACCCTCTCCTTTCTCAGTATTATCCTTAGCCCGAGCTTTCTCCTCAACATCAAGATATGCTATCAGATTTTCAACTAATATCTCCCGTCTCTTGTGTTTGAGAGTTGTGGCAAAGTTCCTCCATGAAGGGGGCAACTTAGCGATGATGCATCCAGCCACAAACTTGTCAGGTAAGGCACACTTAAGGAGTTCAAGCTCTTTCGCAATGCACTGTATCTCATGAGCTTGTTCGACTACAGAACGGTTGTTAACCATCCTGATGTCATGGAAGCTCTCCAAGATGTACGAGTTCATCGCTCGCATCGGTTGCACCGAACTTAGCATTCAGTGCATCCCAGAGCTCTTTACCATCTGTTAAGTGCATGTACACGTCACACAGACGATCAGCAAGAATACTTAGAACGCATTCGACGAAGAGAGTATTGTTTTCCTTGAACTTGTTCTGATCTTGGTCAGATATAGTTCCTTCAGGTAAACCATCAGTAACTTTGAACACTTTCAGATGAGTAAGCCAGAGCATGGCCTTATACTGCCACCTCTTAAAGTGCACACCGGTAAACTTATCCGGCCTCAGTGCATCGGAAAAATCAGCCATTGTTAACTCAGGAAATTGCCTACAATTAGATTTTTAGATTGTTGGATAATTAGGCACAATTTCCATGATTAATTCCAGAATATAAAACATAACGATAGCAGCTACTAACATGTGAAACTCGAACATACTAGATGCATTAATCAACATGAGTAGCAGCAGCACAAACGGTAAAACATCCATCACTAAACAGATCAAGATATGTCGCACGTACCGATCTGGTGGCGGTGGCGGTGAAGGTGTAGCAGATGATGTCGCAGCAGTAACGTTGTTGATGACAACGTTTTTGACGACAGGGAAGACGGGTCGAAGTAGACGGCATTGAAGACGACGGTAGGCAGCACCGCCCGACTTGGACGGAAGGCGACCCGTGGTGAAGAGCTTGAGCAGTCGCGCAGAGCGCTTCCCAAAAACCTAATTCGCCCTCTCCCGTACATGATCGCAAGGACGAGTGGTTCCGGAGACCTGCTCTCCCGTTCGCCGATGCACGTCGGCGCGCGGGATGGAGTAGGCTACGATGGCGGCGCAAGCAGAGAGAGGTGGAAACCCTAACTCGTGTATTAGATGTGTTTCTGCGGTAGCCGGGCAGGAGATTATATAGGCTCGGGAAACCCTAGGCAACGTGGGCCACGCCCACGTCGCACGAACGTTTCGAGTCGGTTACAGATAGCCCACGATCCGGGAGCGACCCGAACCGACTAACTGCGACGCGTCCGTCTAGGACTCTGTTCGTTTTCCTGAGCTGCAAAAAGTAAGGAAAGTCTTGGCTCGAGGCTCAATCCACTCACCACGAGCGCGCGTGTCGAGTCGAGCGAGGAGGAGGAGGAGCGCGCGTGTAGCACTCATTTTCTCACTCACTTACTAGTGGTGGAACAACCCACCTTATAAGATGGTCTAACTTCCTTCCAACTTTCCATGTGGGACTAAACTTCCCACCTCTTGCCACTCCCTAGTGAGCTACCACCAACTTGGGCTCAAACTCACAAGGCTTCCACTATGTGGGCTTTAAGATTTATAGGGAAAATCTGAAATCTAGTATGGGCCACCAAATGTGGTCCCAATATTTTAACAGAATAAACTATCTACATTTACCACGTCAAATCAATATAATATGAAAGTATCTAATTACCATGATTTTTTGCCTACACTTTTACCATGAGAATTTTCAAAAGAGAAAATGTTGTTTCAGATGAATGAAGTTGTTGGCAAATCACTTCGATTCCAAACAAATATAACACTTCATTTACTAATGTTATAAGTTTTTCCGTCCGGAACGCATCTGATGCACACACTGTGCTTTTTGCTGCTTTTAAATTTTCATTAGCTGATGGTCCATATGGCACGTAGATTGACTAGATATATCGATTAGAATTACTTTACACAAATGTGGAGCAAGTTGTGCAGCACGCAGACGTGATGTGTAACTGTGTGGTTCACCTTCTAACTGCACTTCAGCTCCGGTGCTTCTTTCCTGAATTTTTTTTGGGCGCGTTAAACACAACAACGGTGGAGATCTTTTCATATATATTCATAAGCTGGAGCACGGTAAATTCAGTGTAAGTCCACCATCCGTACAGCTTGTACAGACCTATATAACCTATTATGTATACTTCGTTTTTGTACGTATCTACGGTCACGTGCGTGTACCAAAATAGAAATGTCCTATAAAGATTTTTTTCATGTGACTTTTTTCTTCTTACGCGACATATACATACCGTATCAATACAGATGGGTATACATGATCTGGATATGGATTTCGGCAGAAAAAAAACCAACTATAGCCCTTCAACTTCGTTTAGGGGGAGCACCGGAGCAGCCCTCTTCTAACTGACAAACAATGCAATTGCTCATTGTAGTCTGACTGACAACCATGATTTTTGTTACTCTGAAAATGATAATTGTTTGGTATAAGATATAGGCAATCCCTTCCGAATGCGAATGAGACTTTCGGCTCCACCTTTCTTTTGTACTCCAGTATATAAAGGCCCGTAAAGGAAAATTCTTTTGAGCAAAGCAGAGGAAACACATGAAGAAAGAAAGAAGAATTTATGCTACTGTAGCGTGGTTTCTGCTTCAGAGTTCAGATATGTTAGCCCCATATTCCCACGAGGCAGGAGATATTTGATTGAAGTTCGTATAATTAAACTAAGCGCTAACTTTAGGGCAACTATAATTACTTCCAGGTGTTCATCACGTTTGCGAATCTTGTAATCAACAACACTTCTTTCTTTTCACGTAAGAAAAGGCGCCAGCTACTTTCTCCTTCAATATGCTAGTATGGAATCTCTGTTACCAGATTAGTTTGGCAGTGGAATCTGCTGGTTAACCGCAACAACTCACACTATCAATAATACCATATAATCCTTGACTACAAGTCTTTCACCATCCCAGCGTTTGGCGGATCGCGACCTCTTTATGAAGGTATCTACACGATTGAAGAATACGGCCACGGAGTTTATTTCCCAATATGGGTGGCTGCATAATCGGAGGATTGAAGCCAACGGAGTGTTATAGTAGTTGGGTTGTTTATATCTTCTTATGTATCTTATATTGATGGTTTCTGAACATCTAAACGGCTGTGTGCATCCTGGTTGTACAGATATTAGGTGTAATACTTAAAACTTTTTGAGTAATAAAGCGCTCCTTATCGAAGAAACAAGTCGTTCATCAAGTGTGTTACCTACTTTTTCCATGCGCGTGATGTTCAAAATCCACTAAGTAAAGAATCAAAGACAAAGAAGAGAGATGAAAAACATGCAACAATGAATTGGTCAGTCGTGTTCTGAACGAAAGATGAAACTTCCCAACTACTATCTAAGAGCATCTCCACTCGTCTCCCCGAGAAGCCCCCCACGAGCCGTTTTTTACATCCGGACGGCGAAATCCGGCCCAGTCGCGCCCCCGATTCCTCGATTTCATCCGGATTTGGGCCTAAATTCATCCGGCGATCCCACGCCATCCCCGGCCCCCCGGGGAGCGCTCGGGGACTCCGGATGGAGCAAAACCAACCGCCCACACCCACGTGTCTCCTCTTTCGTCCGGACTCCCCGGGCCATCCTCTTTTTCCCCGAGAAACGCCGCTTGGGAAGCACACGACTGGAAATATACTGCCTCCATGCCAAAAATTGATCCAATCCGGACGAAAATTTCGCCGGATTTAGGCTTAGGGAGCGCCAACGAGTGGGGATGCTCTAAGTAACCTGCGTACCACAAAAGGGCAAGTCTCCAGGCGAGTGATCTTAGCACATGATTCGATCCCTTTGCCTGCATCTGCCAATGATGGGCATATCTTTCCCCTCAACCGTCTCTTTACCCGTGCATACAATTGCCATACGCAGCCGGACACCATCAGACAATCGGGTCATTCCAATGTTTGCCGCGTGTAAGCCCAACTCCCAGCACCCGATCTCCTCCTAGCTTTAGTGGAGGAACGTATATCTCGTTTTGACACCTATGATGGAATCACTCTATAACGTAGAGATACAATGTGCTGTCGCAATGGCAGAAACTTGAAGTGACACAAAAGATAAAGATTCTCTCCTGGTGGTACTTAGGTAGAGTCGCGTTCATGACCGAAAATGGCCATTGCGAAGTATTGAAACGGTAATAAGAAATGTGGTCTTTAAAAAAATGAGATGATTCAACAAGTTTTTATAAGAATGAGACAATTCAAGAAATATCTTTTTTTTACTAAGATAGAATAGTAAATACAGTTGTGCTATTTCACTGTAACACTTTATATAATACATCCAATACACTCAAATTTTTCCTAAAATACACTTTGGTAGGTGTATCATATACTATATAAAAATTGCCAAAAGTCAATTTTTACTACTCCGTTTTCTCACGGCTTTACTCGCTGTCAACAGAGGTAACAGCTCTCCTATCCGGCATCAGCGGAGGAAAGGCAAACGCCTCTCTGTGAAACAAACCTGGACGTCTCCAAGCTTCGTACTCGGTCCTAATCTTCCGATGCACCACCTACGTGGTTTGCGCCGCTCCGTTAAGACCGCATCGTTTCAGTGCCGTGGGAGACACCAAATGATCAATGTGATTCCTATCCAAAGATCTCTCCTATACCTGAGCGGCACCGCCTGCTCCGTGTGCACCAGGCTAGCAGAGGGAGTCCATTGTCGACGTCCGAGCCGGTAAGCGCCAATGCTCCAGGGTGCCACTTTTGCTTCAGCTCTCCCATCATGTTGATTATTGAAGGAAAAGCGCCACTACAAGGCCGACAGAGCAGCAAGTTATGATTGTGTGACTACACAATTAATTAATTACCTACCGTATACACACTTGCTAGTACTGAACATTCCAGAAAGCAAGTGACAGAGTACACCTGCTGCTTACTCATGGAGCCTATAAAATGGAAGTCCCATCACGCACGGCATGGAAGCCAATTTGCAAACTCGACGACACATCCAGATAAGTTCGACCCCATATCCCATAACTTCCCTTCAGCAACAAAAGAACACATGGCTCGCGCCATGGCCGCCGTAGCCGGCAACGGCGAGGTGAGAGTGGAGAAGGTGGACAAGATCAGGTACGTCTACAACGCCGTCACCAGGCCTTCAGTTTACGCCAACCGGGGGCCGGCGACGGTGACGAAGAAGCTGGCGGCCGCCAACGTTGCCATCTCCAGGAAGAACAGCGGGACGACCCTGGTCCGCGGTATTGCCTCGCCGGAGGACATCGACGAGTACATCGCCAAGAAAAAGAGGGAGTTTGTCCTAGGACTGTAGCTCTAACTGATTATGTCAGCCCAAGATGATGTGATGATTACAATGCATGATTTATAGACTGCTCTAGTTAGTTATGTGAGCTTCTTCTTACAAGGTATTACATGTAGATATGTATGGAAGTTGAATACGCATAAACTTCAGTTGGTGTATCGTAAGGTTTCAGCAAGTAAATTTCTTCAAGTAATCTTCTTTCTGCTTTTCGAAAATGGATTCTTCTTCTTTATCGGTTGTCTGAAATTATTCTGATGGTTATCTGAATTTCTGAACGACCTCCGAGCAGTTATCTGAAAATATCTGAATTTCTGAACGACCTGCGACCTTGGTGACAAAAGTACATGAATAGTTCATTTGTATGTTTCGGTTCGACAGGAAAAGACTTTAATTAATCACATCAATTTCGACATGATCAAGCGACGCACCGGATTCTGCTTTTTGTTTTCTGCTCCCTAGAGCAAGAGTTGTTATAAAACTTCCATGCGAACAAATTCCGAGAGATCTTTCGGACTTGATCATGCAAGTAGATTCCTCCTTAGCTGCTCTGGAATGATCTGCACTTCTGTTGGCTGTTGCGTGGTGCTGTTGTGGACATTCCAGAAATATTATATTGGATTTTGCTAGAGCTAGCATGCGCTCCGGCCAAGGGTCAGGGAGCACATGCAAATAGGGATGGGCTAACAATTTTCTCCGCTCGTTAAGACTCGTGATTGTGAAGGCACAGAACGTTAAGCTCGTTAAATCAAGATCAGCTCCGTTCATTATGACCTCCCATGAGCGCTCGCAAGATACTAGTTAAGAAGCTAAAATTGCATACGAGGCACAAAGTTTGCGGATAAAAAAGACGGTAAGCTAGCAGATCTCTATATATTTTTTGAATGGTATCATGTCACTTGTCTTCTTTTTCACGATTCAGAAAATTTTGGTTAAGTAGTACTCTCTCCGTGCCAAAATATAAGCCATGTCTTCTTTTTCACGATATTTAACGTACGACTTAGACTATTAATACTAAATTATGTGAATTTTGAATGTATAAATGGTATCATGTCACTTGTCTTGCAAATCTCTATATATTTTTTGAAATGTGGGGAAGCCCCAGTCTCTGCATCAAACCAGTGCATACGGCTTTTATATATACTTTATTCAACAGGATCTGCCAAGATAATACATAAAAAAACCCGAAGCATCCACTCAACACCTACAAACCCGAAAATGTGTGAAAGCAACATGTCGTTAGGGCATTTGCTCTAAAAACATAAACAAATACCCACCAACTAAAATCCGGGGGCATCGTCCTTGATTCACCCTATGATGAAGACATGAGCTCACAACCGGTTTAGCATACCCTTGGTGAGTACCTTTGCCCTCACTTCAAAAATCGTCACCACCATCCAACTGTCGGTCCATCTTCAGGGTAGAGATCCGCATTAGCCCTTACCAGTTGTGATGTCGATGCCACCATGGAAGATCTATTGTGTGTAGCACCTGCCGAGCAGGCATGACTCAGCGTATCACCTCTCAGTCAGACATCTCCTCACCAGCCTCTCCCCGTCGCTGCTCCACAAACGATGCTCCAAAGGAATAAAATGACACCACAATGTCGCAATCGTGCGGTCTGGAAGACCAAACCAGGGTTTCCCCCGAAGCAGCACGAATAGGTCAACAGTCGTTCCTCATCGATGCCTTCATCAAGGTAACATATATAGTTATGGTGAACATATTATAAGTACAAATTATAGTCAGAGTTGTAAGTTGTTGACCATATAAATTGAAGA
>NC_061511.1:63721101-63952991 GCF_022539505.1 Lolium rigidum
GTAGAGACGGGCAACACCGTAGAGCCGGGAACAACTAGGGTTGCGGCTGGCCCTAGTCCCTCCGAGCGACGGCCCGCAAAGCCTCCCGGTCGCACGCACCGATGTTTATCACAAGGGCGTGCCACCTGACCTATACCTGGTCGGGAAGGTGTGGATGATGCCTCGCTTAGTTTCTCCGCAGGGCACACACGTAAACGTTAAATACGAGCCTCGATCGGCTCTCGGGTTATCTCCGTGAATCGGCTCAAGGAGCCGATCCACTCATGATTCGGACGAGGTGTCCGAATATATGGTGGTCCTGCTTGATCAAGGTAAAGCCGATGAGATCTACGACGATGTGGGGTTTTCACCGCATAATCGGATCGTCCTACTCCAGGTTGGGCCTCGCGGCCACGCACGGTGATCGTAAGCCGATCCTAAACAAGGCCTAAAAACCAACACGAGGTTGATCCTCGGAACATCCTTCTTAGGGCCAACGAACGACACCCTACGTGCCGCTGGATCCTCCCCCTTTGTAAGGCCTAACTATTGCAGATATTAAACTAATCCTTGTAGAACAAGGAGCAATCGTAACGGATCAGATCTACTAAACTACGATCAAGCGGGTGCCGCCCCTACGCCTAAGATAGGCGTAAGGGCGGCTAGACATGCAAGGGTTGCACTACGAAAGCATGTAGCATGAAGAACAATGCTAACCCTAACATGTCTAAGATAACTACGTTGCTCGCCATCAAAAAGGCTTCAGTACGAGCAACGCATGAACAACGTAGGCAGGCTGCGATCTAGGCAGCATGATGCTTACCGGTAGAAACCCTCGAGACGAAGGAGTTGGCGATGCGCCGAGATTTGTTTGTGGTTGAACGTTGGTTGTTGTTTATTTCATAAACCCTAGATACATATTTATAGTCCAGCGGACTTTCTAATGTGGGCGTGCACCGACCGTGCACGAGTAAGATTCTAACTTCTAAACTAAGATGCGATCTAATATGTTACGTATACACGGGCAATTAAGCCCAACTCAGTAAAAAGGCCGATCCATGTATTCCTTCTATATATATATTTCTTCACGCCCATCTTGATCGCAGCCCACCTCCGACTTGGTCAAATTCCGGTGATAACACATGCTCCCCTGGTTTTGGAAATGACATTTCCAAAATCATTACGCTTTCTTTCGTCGGGTCATGTCGTGGCAGAGCAGAACCGCCGCAGAATCTTCCATCATTACGCCTCGCCTCCCGGGCTTCTCTGTATGAACTGTCAATCCCGGCCTCACGTCCTCGAGAACCGTCATGGCATTAAATCTCCACTACACTCTCTTTATTTATCTGTGCCAAACAGTTCACCATTCCATCGCCTTGCTCTGCTCCGTTCACCAAACCAAAAAACCCTTCTCTCCTGCAGCCATGTCTTCCTCTTCCTCCTCTGCTTCAGGCACCTCTCTCCAACCGTTGCCGAAGAACAAAGAAGAGTACGATCTCCACTCCGGGGCGCACCCCATCTCCTCTGACAAGGAGAAGAAGGGAGGAGAAGCGGAGAAGGCCAAGGCCTCCCCCTCCACCAGGCTCCCGCCGAAGAAGCGCTCACGCATGTGGGCAGACAGCGAGGACGACGGTGATGACGAGGAAGAAGAAGATGAGGAGGAGGAAGATGATTCCTCCGCCTCCATTGGGTATCCTCCAACAAAGCGCTTCCGCGGCTGGGCGGATAGCGAGGACGATGATGATGACGAGGAGGAGGAGGAGGCCCCAGCCGACGGCTGGGGCAGCAGCGGCGAGGAGCTTCCTGGGAGCAGCGCCGACGATCTCGACGATGGCGACGATGAGGACAGCGACGACTAGTAGAATAGGACTAGCAGTAGCAGTGCACTAGGCACTAGATCCCTCTTTTAAGAGCCATCGGCTCTTCTTGTAAAGCTGCTCCTTTGAATTAATGAGAATTGTTCTTCCAATTTCTCCTTTTATTAATCCAATTTCCATTCTTCCGCCTGCCACACCAAGACCGATAGTGACGAATCGGGTCATTATTGTTTTTCTCGACCGTGGCATTTTGCAGTCCCGCAACCGATGACTATTCAGCCGATAGTGACCTGGGCTTGATCATGTCTGAGGGAGCTTCTTATGCAGAGCCAGCCGATTTGAACATAAATCGGCTTCTCAAAGCAGAGAGCCTTCAAGGTGAGCTGCCCCCCGAGCCTTCTTCAGTTCTTGCCGGCCAGATCGGCTCATTTCTGTTGGTGGATCTGATGCGATCCATCCTTGACCTGATCCGCACGTCCAGGCTGCTCCTGGCATTGTTCTTGAAGAGAGGATCCAAGCCCTTAGACTACTCCATTGAGGATCTTAAGTCGATGTCTGCTGCATCGGCTGTGCTCGAAAATTTCGAATTTTTGGATTTTTACGGCCGACTCGTGCATCGGCCCCCATACTTTCATACCCATCGACAAAGGATGAGACGCTTCCATTCCATATCCATATCCTCGTGTTCTATCCACCTGGGTGCCCCCCGAGCCGATTCTGTCAATAGATTTGATGGTATCGGCTCTGTTGGATAACGTGCTAAACCCAGACAAAATGGAGGGTGAGGATAATTTTGGCCGATTGCTGGAATCGGCCCCCATGTTGCTTGTTCGATGAAGGTTTTGTAATGTCCCTTCATAAATTTTTGGGGCCGATCACAAGGATCAGCCTCGCCATGCTAGCTTATTGACGAGCCCTTGCTACTCGCTCAGGCCGGTAGACAAAACCAGCCCAATCTCTGATTTCATCCTGCTGGTGTGCTCGCTGTCGCTCATCTTGAATGCATCGTGTGATCGTGGAGCTCTAAGCTTTGCCGGAAGAACGAGCACCATGTTTGTGCCAGCCGATGCTTCATCATCGGCTTTCCTTTGCTTGGGGCGCCACTCCATTTTCCGTGGGCGACCCTCTTCATCCAGGGTTCGCTGAACCTTTGCAGCCGAATCGGGCCTTGCCTTCCTCAATGTATGCAAGTATAACCTCTCGGCTTCTTCCAGGCCGCGCAATCGTTGAACCCTGCGTTTTTGGGCACGGCTGAGTCCGTCAGGGCACCACCTTGGCCGGTGGTACCTGTCTTCTTCTTCCCCCTCGTCTTCTGAATCTTCGAGATCTTCCAACCGAGGGGACTCAGCTCGTTTGCTTTGTGGCGGGAGAGGTCCTAAGAGCTCGAACACGGACACGTTGGCTGCCTCCTTCTTCTTCCGGTTGCATTCTGGGCAATTGCCGATTGTTGGCAATCGGCTCATTCCTGAATCCCAGCGAGTGCTCGAAGAAAGGACAATCCCGAGTGCCTCGTCCTCGTCGTCTTGCTCCCTTGCCTTTCCCTTGGCACAACGCTCGTGCTCCTCCTCATCGCGATTCTGCCGACGATGTCTTCTGGCTTCTCTGGCCAGACGAACTCTTTTATCATCGTCGCCGGACCGTCGGCGTTGGTCGTACTGACTCACATACTTGTTGAGGAGGTGATCAGAGAGAGGTCGCTGATATCTTATGTTCTTCACTTCTCCCTCTGTTACGTAGCGCTTGCCGTCTTGGCGGAGCCGATCGCGTGGAGCGGCTTCCTCCGTTTCTTTGCTATGAGAGCAGCTGCCCTCATCTCCATCCTTGCCAGCGTGGTGTCCAAGATCTACCATGTTGATATTGCACAGGAAACCCGGCCGGCACCCTCGCATGGCAAGCATACTCCACCATGTTCACGGCGGGGAAGGGCTGGGTATCGACCTTCATGGCGTATCGGTTGAAAATTAGACGCCCGTTCTCTATCGCCGCTTGGATGTGCCGACGCCACACCCTGCCAGTCGTTGGTAGCATGGGAGAGCGAGTTATGCCATTTGCAGTATGGCTTTCCATTCAGCTCTTGCGCCGTGGGGAATTTGAGACCTTCCGGTATCTTCAACTGCTTTTCCTTGAGTAGGAGGTCGAAGATTTGCTCAGTCTTGGTCACGTCAAAATCAAATCCCCTGGGCGGGCCTGGTGGCTTTACCCATTTGCAGGACACGGGGGTTCCTCCCCGAGTCCACTCAGCCACTGCTACTTCTTGGTCTCCCGCAGGAACTTCGTCTTCCTCTGGCATCGACCGGGGCTACCGCACGCTTGAACTTGTCTTGGTACAGGTCCGGGTGGCGCTGTTCATATGCTGAAAGTTTCGAACCACGTGCGCCGGCGAGGATAATCCGCTTGGGAGGCCATGTCCTTGAGCCGTGTTGCAAGGCACTGCTACCGCCAACTCGATCGCTTCCTTTTCGGTTATACGAACCGAATAGCATCGGTTCCTAAGATTCCTGAAGCGCTGGATGTATTCTGTCACAGTTTCTCCGCGCTTCTGTCGTAGCTGTGCTAGATCGGCAATGCTAGACTCAGAAGCTTCTGAATGATACTGCTCATGGAATTGCTCTTCCAACTGCCTCCAAGTTTGGATGGAGTTCGGTGGTAGCGATGTGTACCACCCGAAAGCCGATCCTGTGAGGGACTGTGAGAAGAACCTCACGCGCAACTCATCTGACGCTGAGATTGTGCCCAGCTGTGCCAAATATCGGCTCACATGCTCGATGGAGCTGGACCCTCTCGACCCACTGAACTTTGTGAAGTCCGGGAGCCGATATTTGGGTGGCGGCGGGATCGGTTCGTAGCTATTGGGGTACGGCTTGGTGTAGCCGAACGCCTTCCTTTTCGGCATCATACCGAACTGATCTTTCGAATTGCACAGATCTGATCCGCCGTGATGGCCGAAGGTGTCGAACCCTGAAGATTCGCCGGGGTGGCATACTTGACCAGCCATGCTTGCTTTTCCGGTTCTAAGCCAACTGCAGGAGCTGGGCCTTGGAGGTTCGTCGGGGTGGCGTACTTAGCCAGCCAAGATTGCTTCTCAGGATCGGCTCCTGACGTTCCTCCTGCCGTTCCAGAGGCCGCTGATATTGCAGCCTGGTTCGAGAGTGCCCAGGCGTTGCAGTCCGGCACGTATGCGCACGTGTATCCGTGCGGGATCTCCTTAGGTGGCTCAGGTAGGAATTGGTAGTCACTAGGATCACCGCCAACCTTGTAGACGACGTATGCCGATGAGTTCGGCAGTTCCGGTGCTGCCCATGCGAACGGCTGGGGCTGGAGCGGCATCTCTCCTTTGAAAGTCCCCAGAGCCGGTCCCGACGGGGAGTACCGGTGACTCATGATTTCCTCGGACGACGCGCGAGCGACACGCTCCAAGGTGTTCACCAGTGCTCTCGCAGTGGCGGTGCAGCGAGTGAGCCACCATGTAGTTGATCTCCTGCCGCGGTGACCTGGTGCGTTCTTCCGACGGGGCGGACGGGTCCACTCCATCGAGCGCGCCTTCGGGCGTGAAACCTTTCCACCGACGCCATGGGAGCGGGTTCGGTGGAAGGAGCCGATGAGTTCGGCTTCGAGGGTTGCCTTGATCTCGTCATGCTTCTTCTTGAGCTCATCAGGCAGATCCGCGTATGTGACCGGAGTGTCTTCCGCCATCTTGGATGTAGATGGCGATGTCGTGGATGTCGTCGGTGGTCCCACCGGGCGTGCCGAAATGTGTTGACGTCGAAACCCACCGGCGGGTAGAGACGGGCAACACCGTAGAGCCGGGAACAACTAGGGCTGCGGCTGGCCCTAGTCCCTCCGAGCGACGGCCCGCAAAGCCTCCTGGTCGCACGCACCGATGTTTATCACAAGGGCGTGCCACCCGACCTATACCGGTCGGGAAGGTGTGGATGATGCCTCGCTTAGTTTCCTGCGGGGCACACACGTAAACGTTAAATACGAGCCTCGATCGGCTCTCGGGTTATCCTGTGAATCGGCTCAAGGAGCCGATCCACCCATGATTCGGACGAGGTGTCCGAATATATGGTGGTCCTCGCTTGATCAAGGTAAAGCCGATGAGATCTACGACGATGTGGGGTTTTCACCGCATAATCGGATCGTCCTACTCCAGGTTGGGCCTCGCGGCCACGCACGGTGATCGTAAGCCGATCCTAAACAAGGCCTAAAAACCAACACGAGGTTGATCCTCGGAACATCCTGCTTAGGGCCAACGAACGACACCCTACGTGCCGCTGGATCCTCCCCCCCTTTGTAAGGCCTAACTATTGCAGATATTAAACTAATCATTGTAGAACAAGGAGCAATCGTAACGGATCAGATCTACTAAACTACGATCAAGCGGGGTGCCGCCCCTACGCCTAAGATAGGCGTAAGGGCGGCTAGACATGCAAGGGTTGCACTACGAAAGCATGTAGCATGAAGAACAATGCTAACCCTAACATGTCTAAGATAACTACGTTGCTCGCCATCAAAAAGGCTTCGAGCACGAGCAACGCATGAACAACGTAGGCAGGCTTGTGTTGCCTAGATCGCAAGATGCGATCTAGGCAGCATGATGCTTACCGGTAGAAACCCTCGAGACGAAGGAGTTGGCGATGCGCCGAGATTTGTTTGTGGTTGAACGTTGGTTGTTGTTTATTCCATAAACCCTAGATACATATTTATAGTCCAGCGGACTTTCTAATGTGGGCGTGCACCGACCGTGCACGAGTAAGATTCTAACTTCTAAACTAAGATGCGATCTAATATGTTACAGATACACGGGCAATTAAGCCCAACTCAGTAAAAAAGGCCGATCCATGTATTCCTTCTATATATATATTTCTTCACGCCCATCTTGATCGCAGCCCACCTCTGACTTGGTCAAATTCTGGTGATAACAGTAATTCATCTATTTTTGTTAGGAAACCTACATGTTTGTTTGCTTTTCTTATTCTCAGGTGACAGGTTGTGTGCTGGGACCATAGCCGCCGTCTGTTTTGTTCGTTGCAAAATGTTGTTTTATATTCCGCCATTCTGTGCTCTTCTGTGTTCACATGGTTTTACATTATAATTTCCATCTGTTTTGTTGTAAACAATGACGGTAAATGCCAATTACTATTTCCTTTCTGCTATCCTTTTGCCATCCTGTTGTACATGTGTGAACTCATTGCTCTGGTACATTTAAATTCTTCATTGTTTTTGTTCTTCAAGAGCTGCAACCCTAACTCTTTGATGTAATTTCATGTTGCACTATCACATGGAACACAGCAAATCATGGACTGAATCACCCCTATAATCCAGTAAGTACCTTTCATTTTTGTATTGATATGCTTATCGTGCTGGAACCAGTTTGTGTTTAACACATTTACTCTCCATATAGATAGGATAACTGGTTTGAAATAAATCATGCTATTTGTATGACTCGCACGTCTTCGTTCATTTTCCTGCTAGCTTCTCAAACTTGTTCTATTGCCTCGTCTAATCTTTTTTTGTTTGATCTTGATTAAACCAATTTAATTGTTCTGCTTAACTTAAATGATCCGGCATTTTATTCCAGCCACATAATGTTTGATTGCTCATGCACTTCCTCATACCGTTATGTCTTCTGGATTTCTTCCATAATGATAAGAATGTTTTGCTTGGTGAATATGAGTCAGATGATGATTCAATTGGTTATTAGTCCTTGATTCATTGAGTTTATTGATGATTAAAACATATAAACCTTGCGACTATCTGGCATGCTTGTTGTGGGATATAATGAGCATATTTGTTTTTTGTAAGACTTTTTTCGGATTTCACTGTTGATTAATCCAATGCCACCTTCCGTAGTAGGAAATCCACCTTCAGTAGGTATCATAAATAAGATTTGTTGTTACTTTTTGGCTGACCCATCTTTTATTTTTAGGCACAAAATGGTTCATTTGTTTGTTTCTCCTTCCCTTATATTGCGCTCATGGGTTAAACATTGAAATAATATGGGAGTGGCGTTTTGGCACCCGGGAGCATATGCTCCCGGTTTTTAAACTTCATTTTAAATTCTCTTTTAAAATGTTGAAAATTTTGAACACAAAATTTAGTGGATACATCTTGAAATTCTACACGTTCAAAAAGTGGTTTCCCAGAAAACCGACATTTTGAGTGCCATCCGTAAAAAAGATAAAAAATTTGTGTAAAAAAAGGTTGTGTACGAGATGTTTTATTTGTCTTTTTTACACAATTCACAAAAAATATCGGTTTTTCGCAAGACTTGATGTGTGCACGTAAAATATTGATACGTGTAACATCCCAAAACTTCAAAACACAACAAATGAATTTCCCCTAGTTCCAAATTTTGGAACCAACAAAAACTTTTATTAAAGTAAGTATGATACATAGTGATCTTGCTTGATTCTTGTGTTATTGCTATGATTGCTTGTTATTAGTATTTTAAGTAATTTAAAACCCTAAACCTCACCCCTCCTATCACCATACTAGTTAAAATAAAATAAAAGGAAATTAAATAAGAAAAAGGCATAGGTGCCTATGGCTAAAATTATAAATCTTTACCCTAGACTTTACCACTTTATTTAGGGAATTGGAAATACTTCATAAACCTTATATAATACTTCTTGAATCATTTCCAAGTTGAAACCAAGGAAAATAAAAAGAAACCAAAACAATGCCATAGAGGCATATGAGATTAAAATAGCAAATTTAGGAATTTAAGAAAATTAACCCTAGGACTTGTTGTGAATGGTTGGATCACCTCCATCTATCATTTCAACATTCAACAAAACCAATTGGGTCAAACCAAGTCAAATTAAATATCAAATACCACATATGCATAAAAGCATATGTGACACATAGGCATTTCACCAAACATTGACCTAGGTCTCTAAACCTTGACCAAATGGTGTGAAACCATCTCTAAACCTATTATAACACTAAAGGGACCCTAACCCATGTCCAAGTAAGGCAAGAACAACCCTAGTACAAGTTTATGAAAATTTGACACCTCATCTCTTATGTATTAAGGCCAAATTTGCAAATCTTTGAACATGACTCTTTGATTTAGTTTCAATGCTTTTAAAATGTTTCTAAACTCATAAGAATCACATTAGAGTCAACCAAAGTCAAATTAAATGGATAGAAATTAAATAGGGAGAAAATCCCAATTTCACTCACATACACATTATGCCAAAATGCAAATCCTTCACCAAAGCCATAATTGCTTGCTCCCTTGCTCCTAAAATACTTCAATATGATAAACTAACACAATTGCATCAATGAAACCAAAATCAAATGGAGAGAAGTGAGAATGTGAGAAAATATCATTTCTTCACTCACACACACTTAGCCCCTTTTTGCAAAACCTCAACCAAGGCCACTTTGGCTTGTGCCATTGATTTTAAAACTCTAATATATCAAAAACAAACACAATTGACACAAAGAAACCAGAATCAAACCAAAGGAAAAATCAAATCTCAATAACATGTGATAATGGTCATATGACCCCATTTTATTTTCTTCACCACTTTGCACCCATTTATCTTCTGTATCCTCAACCAAACTTAGTCAAACAATGCCATGTCATCCAAGACCAAGTGATGGTGAACAACTTTCATGTTGACCATTAGTGCTAATGTTGACCAGGTTGACCAGTATAGATTTGACAAAATAGGACTTTGAAACAAAGTGTAGATAACCCCATTTTGGAAATCTTGTAAACCTTCACCAAAATGAGCACCACCACCACCATTCCATCACTCTAATTATATAAAAGAGATGCACCAAAAAGAATTTCAAAATTTAAATAATTTTCTCTTGCGGGCATTTGATCAAACACCTTGCTGGCCACTTTTTGGAAATATGAGACTAGCTACTATCCACCAGATTTTGGACTACACCACTTTTGGTTTGTGATCATTGTGACCTCCTGCATCCCCTGCATCTGTGCATGTACTTGCTCATGTCGATTAAAGTGAGGGAAACACCTTTTCTTCACCATGCCGTGAGCATGCACACACACACACAACCCTCCTCTCTGGCCACCATCTTGGCGCCTCTCCTTGTCCTGGAGCATCTATACCCCTCCAGTACCTCGACGGTACACGCCCCAGCGACGCTCGACCACGCTACTGGCCAGAACGCGCGCGCCCATACACGTCCAGTACGTGCCAGTGAGCACGCTCACCATGCGCGGGACACGCCAGAGCGGCGAGCCGGGTCGTCGCCTCAGTCCTCCCCTCGCCTTGCCCTCGTACACGCGCGCCCTACACCGCACCCGAACCCTGCTAGACAACCACATAGACTCGCGGGAACCCTCTAGCCATCGCAATGATCCGAGCTCTGCCGCCACGGTACTGCGAGCACTCGAGCATCGCCAGCACTCCCTTGTCCTTCCCCTGACGTACCTGCACGCTCATTAGCTCCGCCTAGACGACGCCTACGCCCTGCGCCTCCTAGCCTGCCCCTTGGAGCACCGGAGACGCCACGCCATGGACGACCTCCACGGTACCCCCGCAGCACCTCGACCCCCTATAAAAGGAGGCCGCTCCTGGACGATCACAGCACACCAGCCGCCTCCCCTCTCTTCTCTGATCATCCTCGAACACTTCCCCTCCTCAATTAGACGCTAGCTCGCCGGAATTTGATCGGAGTCTGCCGCCACGGTAGCTCGGCGAGGACGACGATTTCGACCACCGCAGCACCTCCCGCGACCCTCGTTCGCCTCACCGTCATCTTCCACGTCAAACGCCCGCCTCGCCAAGTCCTTCCTGAGCCCAGGTACGCCGCCGACGACCCTCGCTGCCGCCGGTAGGGTTAGCTCTCCGGCGAGCTTGGTCGAGGATGAGGACGAACCTCGGCCGTCGATCCACCTTTTAATCCAACGGCGCAGCTTACCCCATACCGCTTCGGTGAGTTTAAGCCACTGACGGGTGGCCCCTCACATGTCGGGCGGCCCGCGTGTGCCGGTCACACTCGCTGGGCCGGCCCAGTCCGTTTAGCCCGAGCTTTGCTTTCCCGCCAAGCCCAGTAGTTTAAATTTGGTTTAATCCATTTTTAGTTCAAATCCAATACTGCTGCCCACTTCAAAGTTGAATAGTTCAAATTCTACAAACTCAAATTTAGCAAATCCAAATGTTCTGGTGAGCTTATGAATTGCCCTAACTAACCCCACTGGATTCAACCTCATAGCTTGTATAGTTTTTGAATAGCAAAAATAACAAAACAGATACTTTTCGAGTATTCAAATAAATCTTAAAAATCAACCATTATGAATTTTGAAGTGAATCCAATTGCAATAATTCACATTTAACAAACTCTAATTTACTATGTAAAAATATGATAGGTGTTCTGTACATGATCATGGGCTAGAATCAAAATATTGGCTATGTAGTCAATACTAGCCCATTTAAACTATTTCAAATTTTAGGAACTTAAACCAATGAGGTGTAGCACCTCATTTAAATCATTCTCACCAGTGATATGAAGTAATTTGTTGACCTTTAAATGCTTAGGCTCATACTTGTTCACTTGTAGAATTTAAATCAACATAGTATTTAAATTGCACTAGTATTTAAATCACATGAGATGATGAATCTCATTTAAACCACTTTTCTCAAATACTAAGTGAGAAGTGTTGACCTTGGTCAACATGGGATCATCCATGGTTATTTGAGAATATGGCATCACCTCAATAATATTTTTTACTAAATTAGTTACAACTATGTGTTAAATCATATGAGAGGTACTCCTCTCATTTAAATCTTGTTCTCAAGTAATTCAACATGAGGTAGTGACCATGGTCTAATAATCTCATATTGAGTTATTTGGTGGCATTAAATCACTAGCATGCTAGTATTAAAATGCATGAGGTATGGAACCTCATTTAAATCATTTTTCTCAAATAATAAGTATGAAGAGGTTGACTTGGGTCAACCTAGGTCATATATTATCCATAAGAGAAATTAAATCTTAAGAAGAATTCAATGAGAGGAAATTATTTCTCCAAACCAAAGAGAAACCCTAATTTCAACTTTCAATGAGAGGAAATTATTTTCCTAATATTAAATAAAGAAACCCTAGCATAATTTGTGAATAAATGTTAAGTAGTGATGCTAGATCATTTGAGTGAGCCATTAAGGCTAATTAAGAGTACTTAAGTATTGTTGGGTGATTGTATCCTCGTATTCGTTTTTAGACGCTAGTACCGGAGACTACCAAGAGGAGGAGGTATTCTACCAAGAGGAAGAAGAAAACTTTGATCACATCACCACTCAAGGCAAGCTATTACCAATGCAAGATAGACTAATGCAAGTTATAATGTTGCAAGCTAACACTCTTGCAAGGTTCCCTTGTGCAAAGCTCTACAAGAGCAAGGCACCAATATCTTTACTTTATGTTTAATACTCCTATCCCAAGTTTTTACTTTACAAGCTTTTCTAAAATTTTGGTTTATCAAAGTTTACCTTTTTGATTCATGATTCACTTGGTTTAGATATAGAGTAGAACAAGAGCATCAAGGTTAGCCTAGAAGCACAGACAAAGTACTTAGCACCCCTCATGACTAGTTGCTAGTGCTAAACAAATAGAATTGACTACTCTAGATGGGATCATGTGAAATGAAATGACTTTGAAAAACCTTGGAATGATGAGTCATTCTATTGAAAGATTTTGAAGGTGAATATGACTGGTGAATGACTTGGTGAATTTTACAAAAACTGATGGTTGGGTTCGGATGCGATACCATTCCAATTTGAAAGTACCCCCACAATACCCAATATGGGTAAGGGCTTAACTAGAAATTTATGTGCTTTAGTATGGGTTCCCTCTGAACAAGCGTCATCGGGGTTAGGCCAAAAAGCTGCCTCCACAACAAACAAAACGATACGATATGACGTGGAATGAGGTGAATGTCCGGCCCAAGCCCTGTGCAGTTCCCGGGTTGACTGCGGTTTTCACCGGGAGGCCAAGCTCATGGGGAGAGGTGCCTATACTAGAGTATGTAAGTGAAAGGTTATGGTTGGTAGTCCGCATACGGAGTATGGTAAATCAGGGCCGATTAACCCCGACGGATTATTGCAAATATTGTGGCACAAGTGTACGACCTCTGCAGAGTGTAGAACTATTCGAGTAGCCGTGTCCACGGTTATGGACGGTTGGGAAGGCCATACTTGTTCCGTCATCGGACCATTTTCAAAAATGTGACATATAACTTGGGACTTGGATTTTGAAAGGTGAATGGTGACTTTGAATTGAATCACAACAGAGTTGTGGGAATGACACTAATGTTCCCACTTGAGTTAGTTTAGCAAATGAAGAGTCTTTTCTAAATGTTTATGAAATAAACTTGGCTTTATGCAAATAAACCTAGAGCTTAGTATCCCCTTACTAAAATTGATAGTACTTACACTAGTATTAGTTTGCGAGTACTTTAAAGTACTCATGGCTTTGTCCCTGGCTATTCAAATGGCCAGACTATGAAGGTGACCAGCAGTACGAGGAAGATGGACAGCAGGACGTCTACGACAACTAGGACCGCTCCTGACGTCAAGCGTTGGCCTGTGGATTAGATAGCCACTACTACTTCGCTTCCGCTATTTGTGATGTTCGTTGATCGATAGATCAACTACTATTGTAATATTGGATCATGTGATCTACCCTTGTAAGACGATTATGTGTTGTAATAAATGATGACTCTATGATATTCAACTGTTATGTCTCGCAACAACAATATTCCTGGGATTGCGATGTATGGCATAATAGGCATCTGGACTTAAAAATCCGGGTGTTGACAAGTTGGTATCAGAGCCATTGTTTGACCTTAGGAGACCCTAGTTAGAATGGACGTCCGAAATACTTAGTTTCAAAACAAAGGAAGTGAATATTTCCGAAAACTTATTCTCACCCTTATCTTAAGATCTTTTCGAAAGAATAAATCCATGCTCTACTTTTCTTTATAATTGTACCTAAAATTTTGCACACGTGATCACTTCATTAACTTACTCATCCTCATTGCTCACAGATGGAGTACCAATGGGAGTTCTATCAGCTTGGTCACGGAGGAGAACTGCGGTTCGAAAAAGATTTGAAGCAACTAGTGGAATACCTAGGCCACCCGTATCCCGAATTCTTCGGAATACCCCTCAAAGCTCAGTTAGGAGAACCACCTCGGTGGGACGTTTCTACTGATCTACGAAGGAAGCCTGATGCCCCGGTATGGGAAACCATCTGGATTTCTGTTACGGGAAACACTTGGAAGGAAGGACTTGTAGAAGCTATGCAAGAAGCAATTTTCCGTCTGTGCGGACAAAATGAGGACAAGGTCAAGAACACTCGCTTCATCTACTACCCAAGACATGATTCCATGGGAAGACCGATGACCATGCCCCCACCACAACCCAAGATGAACCCCTACGAAGCACCGCAGGACTTCAGGCAGTACAAAACCCGCAGAGATTTGGACAACGCCCTCGCCTCTCGCCAAGCACATTACCCGTGAAGACACAGAATTCCACCCTGAAGAGTAGTATCACCCAAGCACTTAAGTAGGTGTGAGTTGTATCAGGATCCCCTTGTATCGTAGAGCGATGAATGGTTCTTCAAACCAACGGTGTGTTAGATTTGTAATATGTGATGCTTGGTATGAATGAAAAAGTGTTGTTGGTTTTACCCCCGCAACACTACTCAAAATTTCAATTTGTGAAATTTTTAAATTTTTTAACAAAACCAACCATAGAAATTTCCCTCTTATCTTATCATCTACCTCAATGTTCGGATGGCCCCACCAACCCGCAACACCACCCAAGATGCCATGATGCAACCGCTGCGGACAATGATGGCAGATCGAGAAGTCGAGAGAGCTGAACGTCAAGCCAACATTACCGCACTGCAACAGATAGCTCAGAACAATCAAGGCCACGGAAACCACGATCACCCTGGATCGAAGCTGAAGAACTTTCAGCACACCAACCCTCCGGTATTCAACAAGACTGAAGAGCCCCTTGATGCTGATGACCGGCTCCGGACCATGGAGAACAACCTTGAAGTTGCGGGAGTTGAAGCCGCGAGAAAAAGTACTGTTTGCCACCCACTACCTGTCAGGACCTGCCGAGCCTGGTGGACAAGTGCCCGTGCAATGAATGCGGGACAGATGATGACCTGGGAAGACTTCAAGCTGAAGTTTAGCAAGTACCATGTGCCCCAAGGACTGATCAAGAAAATGAGAGACGAGTTCCGTGAACTCAAACAAGGAAGGATGTCCGTGGTGGAATACCGCGACAGGTTTCTCACTCTGTCAAGGTACGCCCCGGATGAGACCGACACCAACGAGAAAAGAAAGGAAAGATTTCTGAACGGACTGCATGACGAGATGCAAACTGTGTTAGTGAACATTCCGTTCGCTGACTTGGAAGCCCTCGTGGACTCAGCCATACAGATGGAAGGAAAGCTGCATCAGGCCAATGAGAACCGCAAGCGCAGGATGATGAACCAAAGTGGACCCCACCAGACCCGGAAGCACCACAACAACCACTCCGGAAGATTTACCCCAAGATACAACAAGCCACCTGCTCGGACTTATCGCCCAACTACGCCAACAACAACGAGGACCCCAAGCCCGAGGCAACAACAACAGCCACCACAACAACACCAACCCCAACAGCAACAACAACAATGGGAACAACAACAACACCAACACCGGCCCGAGGATCGGAAGCAATGCCATCCCCGTCACCCCGAAGGACAAGTCCACGGTGAACTGTTATGAATGTGGAGTTGTGGGTCACTTCTCCAATGAGTGCCCCAAGAAGCTTGCCAGGATTGCCGCCAATACCGCAGCACCTGCTCAACAACAGCGTCGCTTCGCAGGCAGAAGGAACCAGAACAACAACAACGGCCGCCTCAACCACATGACTCGCCACCGAAGCTCGTGAAGCCCCCCAGAACACGCCAAGTATGTCTTCCTGTTAATAAAATGCTCAATCTCTCTTAGGAACCTAACTTTTCTTAAAATCTCGGGACGAGATTTGTTTAAGGGGAAGGGTTTGTAACATCCCAAAACTTCAAAACACAACAAATGAATTTCCCCTAGTTCCAAATTTTGGAACCAACAAAAACTTTTATTAAATTAAGTTTGATACATAGTGATCTTGCTTAATTCTTGTGCTATTGCCATGATTGCTTGTTATTAGTATTTGGAATAACCTTAAAACCCTAAACCTCACCCCTCCTATCACCATACTAGTTAAAATAAAATAAAAGGAAATTAAATAAGAAAAAGGCATATGTGCCTATGGCTAAAATTATAAATCTTTACTCTAGACTTTACCAATTTATGTAGGGAATTGGAAATACTTCATAAACCTTATATAGTACTTCTTGAATCATTTCCAAGTTGAAACCAAAGAAAATAAAAAGAAACTAAAACAATGCCATAGAGGCATATGAGATTAAAATAGCAAATTTAGTGAATTTGAGAAGATTAACCCTAGGACTTGTTGTGAATGGTTGGATCACTCTCCATCTATCATTTCAACATTCAACAACACCAATTGGGTCAAACCAAGTCAAATTAAATATCAAATACCACATATGCATAAAAGCATATGTGACACATAGGCATTATCACCAAATCATTGACCTAGGTCTCTAAACCTTGACCAAATGATGGGAAACCATTTCTAAACCTAATCTAGCACTAAATTGACCCTAACCCATGCCCAAGTAAAGCAAGGTGAACAATTTACAAGGTTAGTAAAAATTGACACCTCATCTCTTATGTATTAAGGCCAAATTTGTAAATCTTTCAACAAGACCCTTTGATTTAGTTTCAATGCTCTTAAAATGTTTCTAAACTCAATTAGAACCCCATTAGAGTCAACCAAAGTCAATTCAAATAAAAAGAAATCAAATGGTGAGGAATTCCCAATTTCACTCACACACACATTATGCCAAATTGCAAATCCTTAACCTAGGCCACAATTGCTTGCTCCCATTGCTCATAAAATACTTCAATATGATAAACTAACACAATTGCATCAATGAAACCAAAATCAAATGGAGAGAAGTGAGAATGTGAGAAAATATCATTTCTTCACTCACACACACTTAGCCCCTTTTTGCAAAACCTCAACCAAGGCCACTTTGGCTTGTGCCATTGATTTTAAAACTCTAATATATCAAAAACAAACACAATTGACACAAAGAAACCAGAATCAAACCAAAGGAAAAATCAAATCTCAATAACATGTGATAATGGTCATTATGATCACATTTATAAATTGTTCCCCACTTTGCCACCCATTTATCTTCTCAACTCTCAAACCAAACTTAGTCAAACTATGACCATGTAATCCAAGACCATGTCGATGGTCAACAACTTTCATGTTGACCATCTAGTGCTAATGTTGACCAGGTTGACCAGAATAGATTTGGACAAAGTGGAGACTTTGAAATCTATGTGAAGATAGCCCCATTTTGGAATTCTTGTAAACCTTCACCAAAATGAGCACCACCACCACCATTCCATCACTCTAATTATATAAAAGAGATGCACCAAAAAGAATTTCAAAATTTAAATAATTTTCTCTTGCGGGCATTTGATCAAACACCTTGCTGGCCACTTTTTGGAAATATGAGACTAGCTACTATCCACCAGATTTTGGACTACACCACTTTTGGTTTGTGATCATTGTGACCTCCTCGCATCCCCTGCATCGGTGCATGTACTTGCTCATGTCGATTAAAGTGAGGGAAACACCTTTTCTTCACCATGCCGTGAGCATGCACACACACACACAACCCTCCTCTCTGGCCACCATCTTGGCGCCTCTCCTTGTCCTGGAGCATCTATACCCCTCCGGCACCTCGACGGTACACGCCCTGCGACGCTCGACCACGCTACTGCGCCGAACGCGCGCGCCCATACACGTCCAGTACGTGCCAGTGAGCACGCTCACCGTGCGCGGGACACGCCAGAGCGGCGAGCCGGGTCGTCGCCTCAGTCCTCCCCTCGCCTTGCCCTCGTACACGCGCGCCCTACACCGCACCCAAACCCTGCTAGACAACCACATAGACTCGCGGGAACCCTCTAGCCATCGCAATGATCCGAGCTCGCCGCCACGGTACTGCGAGCACTCGAGCATCGCCAGCACTCCCTTGTCCTTCCCCCGACGTACTCGCACGCTCATTAGCTCCGCCTAGACGACGCCTACGCCCTGCGCCTCCTAGCCTGCCCCTTGGAGCACCGGAGACGCCACGCCATGGACGACCTCCACGGTACCCCCGCAGCACCTCGACCCCCTATAAAAGGAGGCCGCTCCTGGACGATCACAGCACACCAGCCGCCTCCCCTCTCTTCTCTGATCATCCTCGAACACTTCCCCTCCTCAATTAGACGCTAGCTCGCCGGAATTTGATCGGAGTCTGCCGCCACGGTAGCTCGGCGAGGACGACGATTTCGACCACCGCAGCACCTCCCGCGACCCTCGTTCGCCTCGCCGTCGTCTTCCACGTCAAACGCCCGCCTCGCCAAGTCCTGCCTGAGCCCAGGTACGCCGCCGACGACCCTCGCTGCCTCCGGTAGGGTTAGCTCTCCGGCGAGCTTGGTCGAGGATGAGGACGAACCTCGGCCGTCGATCCACCTTTTAATCCAACGGCGCAGCTTACCCCATACCGCTTCGGTGAGTTTAAGCCACTGACGGGTGGCCCCTCACATGTCAGGCGGCCCGCGTGTGCCAGTCACACTGCTGGGCCGGCCCAGTCCGTTTAGCCCGTTTAGCCCAGTTTGCTTTCCCGCCAAGCCCAGTAGTTTAAATTTGGTTTAATCCATTTTTAGTTCAAATCCAATACTGCTGCCCACTTCAAAGTTGAATAGTTCAAATTCTACAAACTCAAATTTAGCAAATCCAAATGTTCTGGTGAGCTTATGAATTGCCCTAACTAACCCCACTGGATTCAACCTCATAGCTTGTATAGTTTTTGAATAGCAAAAATAACAAAACAGATACTTTTCAGTATTCAAATAAATCTTAAAAATCAACCATTATGAATTTTGAAGTGAATCCAATTGCAATAATTCACATTTAACAAACTCTAATTTACTATGTAAAAATATGATAGGTGTTCTGTACATGATCATGGGCTAGAATCAAAATATTGGCTATGTAGTCAATACTAGCCCATTTAAACTATTTCAAATTTTAGGAACTTAAACCAATGAGGTGTAGCACCTCATTTAAATCATTCTCACCAGTGATATGAAGTAATTTGTTGACCTTTAAATGCTTAGGCTCATACTTGTTCACTTGTAGAATTTAAATCAACATAGTATTTAAATTGCACTAGTATTTAAATCACATGAGATGATGAATCTCATTTAAACCACTTTTCTCAAATACTAAGTGAGAAGTGTTGACCTTGGTCAACATGGGATCATCCATGGTTATTTGAGAATATGGCATCACCTCAATAATAGTTTTTACTAAATTAGTTACAACTATGTGTTAAATCATATGAGAGGTACTCCTCTCATTTAAATCTTGTTCTCAAGTAATTCAACATGAGGTAGTGACCATGGTCTAATAATCTCATATTGAGTTATTTGGTGGCATTAAATCACTAGCATGCTAGTATTAAAATGCATGAGGTATGGAACCTCATTTAAATCATTTTTCTCAAATAATAAGTATGAAGAGGTTGACTTGGGTCAACCTAGGTCATATATTATCCATAAGAGAAATTAAATCTTAAGAAGAATTCAATGAGAGGAAATTATTTCTCCAAACCAAAGAGAAACCCTAATTTCAATTTTCAATGAGAGGAAATTATTTTCCTAATATTAAATAAAGAAACCCTAGCATAATTTGTGAATAAATGTTAAGTAGTGATGCTAGATCATTTGAGTGAGCCATTAAGGCTAATTAAGAGTACTTAAGTATTGTTGGGTGATTGTATCCTCGTATTCGTTTTTAGACGCTAGTACCGGAGACTACCAAGAGGAGGAGGTATTCTACCAAGAGGAAGAAGAAAACTTTGATCACATCACCACTCAAGGCAAGCTATTACCAATGCAAGCTAGACTAATGCAAGTTATAATGTTGCAAGCTAACACTCTTGCAAGGTTCCCTTGTGCAAAGCTCTACAAGAGCAAGGCACCAATATCTTTACTTTATGTTTAATACTCCTATCCCAAGTTTTTACTTTACAAGCTTTTCTAAAATTTTGGTTTATCAAAGTTTACCTTTTTGATTCATGATTCACTTGGTTTAGATATAGAGTAGAACAAGAGCATCAAGGTTAGCCTAGAAGCACAGCAAAGTACTTAGCACCCCTCATGACTAGTTGCTAGTGCTAAACAAATAGAATTGACTACTCTAGATGGGATCATGTGAAATGAAATGACTTTGAAAAACCTTGGAATGATGAGTCATTCTATTGAAAGATTTTGAAGGTGAATATGACTGGTGAATGACTTGGTGAATTTTACAAAAACTGATGGTTGGGTTCGGATGCGATACCATTCCAATTTGAAAGTACCCCCACAATACCCAATATGGGTAAGGGCTTAACTAGAAATTTATGTGCTTTAGTATGGGTTCCCTCTAAACAAGCGTCATCGGGGTTAGGCCAAAAAGCTGCCTCCACAACAAACAAAACGATACGATATGACGTGGAATGAGGTGAATGTCCGGCCCAAGCCCTGTGCAGTTCCCGGTTGATTGCGGTTTTCACCGGGAGGCCAAGCTCATGGGGAGAGGTGCCTATACTAGAGTATGTAAGTGAAAGGTTATGGTTGGTAGTCCGCATACGGAGTATGGTAAATCAGGGCCGCTTAACCCCGACGGATTATTGCAAATATTGTGGCACAAGTGTACGACCTCTGCAGAGTGTAGAACTATTCGAGTAGCCGTGTCCACGGTTATGGACGGTTGGGAAGGCCATACTGTTCCGTCATCAGACCATTTTCAAAAATGTGACATATAACTTGGGACTGGATTTTGAAAGGTGAATGGTGACTTTGAATTGAATCACAACAGAGTTGTGGGAATGACACTAATGTTCCCACTTGAGTTAGTTTAGCAAATGAAGAGTCTTTTCTAAATGTTTATGAAATAAACTTGGCTTTATGCAAATAAACCTAGAGCTTAGTATCCCCTTACTAAAATTGATAGTACTTACACTAGTATTAGTTTGCGAGTACTTTAAAGTACTCATGGCTTTGTCCCTGGCTATTCAAATGGCCAGACTATGAAGGTGAACAAGCAGTACGAGGAAGATGGACAGCGGGACGTCTACGACAACTAGGACCGCTCCTGACGTCAAGCGTTGGCCTGTGGATTAGATAGCCACTACTACTTCGCTTCCGCTATTTGTGATGTTCGTTGATCTATAGATCAACTACTATTGTAATATTGGATCATGTGATCTACCTTTGTAAGACGATTATGTGTTGTAATAAATGATGACTCTATGATATTCAACTATTATGTCTCGCAACAACAATATTCCTGGGATTGCGATGTATGGCATAATAGGCATCTGGACTTAAAAATCCGGGTGTTGACACGGTACCAGAGTGGTACTGTCGTAACTAGTTTACGGTACCTGACCGGTACCATGGGCGGTACTACCGCTCGTAAGCGGTACTACCGCTCCAGGTACCGCAGAGGTACCGCAACTCGTACTATGGGACAATTTCAGCGCAGAACTCAGAGCGGTACCGTGGGGCGGTACCTATAGGGGTAGCGGTACTACCGCTACAGTTACCGGTAGTACCGGCCTGGCTAAAACTGGTTTTCTCCCCTTTTTCTTTCCAGCCATGTCACCTCGCGATACACACACAAAACCAGAAAACCTATCAACTACGCTTCAGTCTTCCGATCTTGATGTGTCTAGCAAGGTCACCGTGCACTTGCAAATCTAACAATGATACTCAAGGCACACGGTGAGATTACTCAAGTGTTGTCATCAAACACACAAAACTTGGGGTTTAAACTTTGCTCTTACAATCTCCCCCTTTTGGTGTTTGATGACAACACAAGACTTTACAATAACATATGATATTATGATGAGATACTTAGATTTGCAAAAACTCGACGGAGCTCCCCCTACACATGTGCATATCATGAATATGTATTTGAATACAAATACACATGTTCTAGAGACATCACTACCCCTAGTTTTTACAAACCAAGCACATATGCAACATAGATAATTGACATCTTCAAGTAGCATATGCACAATATGGAGGCAACGTAAGATCATGCAAGGAGATTTGGGTGAAGTTATCGTACCATAGCCTTGAGAATACCCAAACTCACTGTAAGATGCCTCCATAGGGTTGTTGATGTAGCCACAAGAAAATATAAGCAACTAGAACCAAAAGGCTACAAACAACAAAGGTCCCCATCCACATAGGAACTTCTCCCCCTTTGGCATTGGAACACCAAAAAGGAGGGTAAAGAAACTAGAAGGATGGAGAAAAAGAACATACAACCAAGCTTGCAAAAACCAAAAAGGAAAACAAGCTTGAATGAGGTTCTCCAAAAAAAAAGGTAGCAAAGAAGAAGGACAAAAAGAAAGATCACAAAGAAACACAAAGAACCGAAAAACCCCTCAAAGAGGAGGTTGGTGGCCGAAGCCACCGTGTAAGAGTGTAGTAGTGTGAGGTCGCGTAGATGTATCTAGGACTCACGGACTACAACTCAACATGAAGCTCATAAGTCACTCAATTGACAAATAGCATATGTTTTGGATTTCTTTATGCCTTATGGGGGGAGGGATAGCTCAATAGATTTAAACCGCACTCCCCCTATGTTCATGCGTGCCTTTCATCTAGATATATAGTTTGAGAGTGGTATGTGCGCACGACGGTCAAGCAAAGTTCGACGGATCAATGATATTTAGCTCATGCCTCAACTCAATGAAACGCTTCTCGTCCAAGGGCTTCGTGAAGATGTCCGCCAATTGCTCCTTGGTGCCAATGAAGGATAGAACAATATCTCCACGTGCAATGTGGTCCCGGATGAAGTGGTTCCTTATCTCAATGTGCTTCGTCTTGCCATGAAGAACCGGATTGTAGGCGATCTTGATTGTGCTCTCATTGTCACACAAAAGAGGCACCTTGCTATACTCGAGTCCATAATCCCGCAAGGTTTGCCTCATCCACAACATTTGAGCACAACTACTTGTCGCGGCAACATACTCGGCTTCCGTGGTGGAGACGGAGACACAATTTTGCTTCTTCGAGGACAAACACACCAAGGATCTTCCAAGAAAGTGACAAGCTCCGGATGTAGACTTCCTATCAACCTTGTCACCCGCCCAATCGGAGTCGGTGAAGCCAACCAAAGCAAAGTCCGTGTCCCTTGAGTACCATAGTCCGAAGTGTGGGGTATCAACTAAATATTGAAAGATCCTTTTGACCGCCACAACGTGGCTTTCCTTCGGGCTTGCTTGAAACCGTGCACACATACCAACACTTAACATTATATCCGGGCGAGAGGCACAAAGGTAAAGAAGCGAACCTATCATCGAACGGTAGAGCTTGGGATCCACCGCCTTGCCGGTCTCGTCAAGAGAGAGTTGACACTTGAGATGCATTCGAGTTCCAATCCCCTTGGCGTCCTTCATGTCGAAGCGCTTGAGCATGTCTTGGAGATACTTTGCTTGATTGATGAAGGTGCCTTGTCCCATTTGCTTGATCTCAAACCCGAGGAAGTACTTGAGTTCACCCATCATTGACATATCAAACCTATTTGTCATCAACATAGCAAACTCATCATTGAATTTTGTGTTAGTCGAGCCAAATATGATGTCATCTACATAGAGCTGGCATACGAAAAGCTCCCCATTGACTTTCTTAGTAAAAAGAGTGGGATCGATTTCCCCCACTTCGAAACCACGGTCTTCAAGCAACTCCTTTAGATGCTCATACCAAGCTCTAGGAGCTTGCTTGAGTCCATATAGGGCCTTTTTGAGCTTGAAGACATGGTCCGGGAAATGGGGGTCCTCAAATCCCGGGGGTTGCTTCACATACACCTCCTCATGTAGAGGACCATTAAGAAAGGCACTCTTAACATCCATTTGTTGCAACTTGAAGCCATGATGAGAGGCAAAGGCCAAAAGGATATGGATGGACTCAAGCCTTGCAACGGGTGCAAAGGTTTCACCAAAGTCCACGCCTTCGACTTGAGAATAGCCTTGTGCCACCAATCTTGCTTTGTAGCGGATGACCATGCCATGTTCATCTTGCTTGTTCTTGAAGACCCATTTGGTGCTGATAACATTGCGGCAATGATCGGGTCGCTTCATGAGAGTCCACACATCATTCCTCTTGAAGTTGTTGAGTTCCTCTTGCATTGCATTCAACCAATCGGGATCTTCAAGAGCTTCATTAACTTTGAGTGGTTCCACCATAGAGACAAAGGCGTGGTGCTCACAAAAGTTTGCTTGTTGCCTCCGGGTGGTTACTTTGATCTTTAGATCACCAATGACATTACTCAAAGAATGGGACTTGAGGCACAAGTGTCTTGCAATAGGATCTTCACGGCGAGTGACGTCTAAAGGAGTAGATTCTTGTGGGTCCTCTTGGCTTTCATCACGGTTTAGGTCCTCGCCTTGACCTTCATTGTTGTTGAAGTGGGCATCATCATCATGAGATCCGGATGACTCGGGGGTACTAGGAATGGTATTGTCCATAAAGATCATCCCCGAACCATTCGGAGAAGAACTTGAAGCTTGGCCTTGGTCACTTGATGTCGGTTGTTGTTGTAGATGAGCTTGTGGTGAATTTTGTTCTTGAGCTTGTTGAGGTGAGCTTGTACTTGATTGTTGTTGTAGATGTTGACGTTGAACTTGAGGTTGTGGTAGAGGTTGGCTTGCATTTGTAAGATCAACGGAAGAAGCTTGGCCTTGTGGTGTAGATGTCTCCACTTGGGTGGAACTTGGTCCTTCCCCGGTACTCATGGAAGGTAGCTCTTGAGGTCGGCGAATGCCAACACCCATCCTTCCTATGGCATCCGGGGGAATTGCATCTCCTTTCTCACAAGAAGCACTTCGCTCGTCCAAAGACCTATCATCTTCATCGAATGTCACGTCACAAGATTCTACAACCCGCCCATTTGACTTGTTGAAGACTCTATAGGCGTGAGAATCCGTAGCATAGCCAACGAAAATTCCTTCTTGAGCTCTTGAATCAAACTTTGATAGACGTGTGTCCTTGACAAGCACATAGCATTTGCATCCGAAGACCTTGAAGTATGACACATTGGGCTTGTTGCCGGTGAGAATCTCATATGGTGTCTTCTCTAGGCCTTTGCGAAAGTAGAGACGATTAGTAGCATGGCATGCGGTAGAGATAGCTTCCGCCCAAAAATTGTAGTTAGACTTGTATTCCATCATCATGGTTCGAGCGGCTTCGATCAAGGTTCGATTCTTCCTTTCGGCGACCCCATTTTGTTTGGGAGTATATGGCGTGGAGTATTGTTGTTGGATTCCTTCTTCGCCGAGGAAGTCATCCAAAGTATAGTTCTTGAACTCCGTTCCATTGTCGCTCCTTATTGCGAGGATCTTGTTGGCGTACTTGCGTTGAACTTGATTGGCAAACTCCATCATGGCCCGTTGAGTCACACTCTTGTACTTGAAGAAGAATACCCAACAATAGCGTGAATAGTCATCAACAATGACGAGGCAATACTTCTTTCCTCCAAGACTTTCATGAGACGGTGGACCGAAGAGATCAACATGTAAGAGCTCCAAGCATCTTTTGGTAGAGATGATAGTCTTGGCCTTGTGAGGAGCTCCATGCATTTTTCCTTGTACGCAAGCCCTACAAACACGATCTTTACAAAAGGAGACATCTTCTTTTAGTCCGAGAATGTGGCCACCCTTGTGGAGACTTTGCAAAGTCCTCATGTTGACATGGGCTAGTCGGCGATGCCATAACCAACCCTTGTCACCTTTGGCAAATAGGCAAAGAGCGAAAGATGTTGTCTTTCCGGAGAAGTCAACAACATACAAACCGTTCTCTACATATCCAATAAAAGCTACACGGAGTGTCTTGCTCCACAAGAGGACCACCATATGTTCATCAAAGAAAGTACATAGACCCATGCGAGCAATTTGATGAACGGAGAGTAAGTTGTAACCAAGGGTCTCGACAAGGAGGACATTCACAAGTGAGATGTCGGGTGTTACCACCACCTTGCCAAGACCCAATACCTTATAGCACGTGTTGTCGCCATATGATACGGTAGAGTGAGAAGGCTCGAGGTCGACAACAATATTCTTGCTTCCGGTCATATGACTTGTGGCTCCACTATTGTTATCACCAGAATTTGACCGAGTCAGAGGTGGGCCGCGATCAAGATGGATTTGAAGGTATACATGGAAGAAATACGTGAATCGGCCTTGTGTACCAAGTTTGGGCTAAATTGCCCGTATATCTGTAACATATTAGATCGCATCTTAGCTTAGAAGTTAGAGTTTATCTCGTGCACGGTTTAGTGCACGCCCACATTAGAAAGTCCGCTGGACTATAAATATGTATCTAGGGTTTATGGAATAAACAACAACACAACGTTCACCCCAAAACAAACCAATCTCGGCGCATCGCCAACTCCTTCGTCTCGAGGGTTTCAATCAGGTAAGCGACATGCTGCCTAGATCGCATCTTGCGATCTAGGCAGCACAAGCTCCATGTTGTTCATGCGTTGCCCGTATCGAAGCGTCTTTGATGGCGGGCAACGTAGTTATCATAGATGTGTTAGGGTTAGCATTGTTCTTCGTATAAACATGCTTACGTAGTGCAACCCTTGCATATCTAGCCGTCCTCATGCCTATCTCAGGCATGGGGGCGGCACCCTGCTTGTTCATCGTTTAGTAGATCTGATCCGTTACGATTGCTCCTTGCTCTGCGAGGATTAGTTTAATATCTGCAATAGTTAGGCCCTACAAAGGGGGGGAGGATCCAGTGGCACGCAGGGTGGCGTTCGCAAGTCCTAAACAGGATGTTCCGTGGATCAACTACATTGTTGGTTCTTTGGCCTTGTTTAGGATCGGCTTATGAGCACCGTGCGTGGCCGCGAGGCCCAACCTGGAGTAGGATGATCCGATTATGCGGTGAAAACCCTAAATCGTCGTAGATCTCATTAGCTTTATCTTGATCAAGCGGGATCACCAAGTATTCGTGCACCCCGCACGGATCATGGGTGGATCGGCTCTTTGAGCCGATTCACAGATAACTCGAGAGCCGATCGAGGCTCGTATTTAACGTTTACGTGTATGCCATGCAGGAACTAAGCGAGGCATCCCCCATCACCTTCCCGACCAGGTATAGGTCAGGTGGCACGCCCTTGCACTTCGCATCGCCGCGTGTGACCGAAGAGCATTGCGGGCCGTCGCTTGGAGGGGTCTCAGCCAGCCGCAGCTCTAGACTCTTCCCGGCTCTACTAGTGCTGACTGTCGCTGCCCGACGGTGGGTTTTGGCGGTCAACACATTCTGGCACGCCCGGTGGGACTACCTTCGACATCCACGACATCGCCGTCTGCATCCGAGATGGCGGAAAGCACTCCGGTCAAGTACGAGGATCTGCCTGATGAACGCAAGAAGAAACATCACGAGATCAAGGCAGCCCTCGAAGCCGAACTAATCGGCTCCTTTGGGAAGACCTGGCCACGCTATATCAAGCTCGGTAGAAGCTCACGTCTGTTGCCTGACGCCAACATGGTGGACCTCAGCCACTCCATATGCCAGCCAGAGTTCTCCTTTGGTGTCAACATGGCAGGGCTTGCAAGCCGCCATGGCAAAGACGAAGCAGAAAGCAGCCACTCCCGTGGCAAGGATAAAGAGGAGGCCGATCCACGCGACCGGCCCCAAGATGATGACAGACGGTACCTGACAGAGGAGGAAGTGAGAAGCGTGCGGCATCAACGTCCACTCTCCGAGCATCTCCTCAACAAATATGAGCAGCAGTACGACCGACGTCGGCGCTACGACGTAGATGATGAGAGAAATTATCGGTCTGATGCAGAGGACAGAAGGTACCGTCAGCATGGTAGAAACAACGACGGGTACAATCGTCACGCTGAAGGAAGGTCAAAGGGACAGGATGACATGGATAAGCACTGGAACTGCCCTTTCTTCAAACATTGCTGGGACTCAGGAATGAGCCGATTGCCAACAATCGAGAACTGCCCGGAATGCAAACAAAGGAAGAAGGACGCCACTAACGTGTCCGTGTTCAAACGCCTAGGGCCTCTCCCGCCTCGGAACAAGCATGCTGAGTCCGCTCGGGTGGAAGATCTCGAGGAACTAGAGGACGATGATGAAGAAGACAAATATCATCGGCCCAGGTGGTGCCCTGATGGGCTCGGCTGTTCCCAGAAGCGAAGGGTTCAGCGTTTGCGGGGGTTGGAAGAAGCTGAAAGATTGTACCTGCACACGTTGAGGAAGGCACGGCCTGATCTGGCCGCCAAAATTCAGCGAACCCTGGACGAAGAAGGTCGGCCACGAAGAAAAGAGTGGCGCCCCAAGCAAAGGAAAGCCGATGATGATACATCGGCTGGCACAAACATGGTCTTCATTCTTCCAACAGAGTTTAGGGCTCCAAGGTTATATGAAGCACCTGTGGCACAATTGGACTACGGCCCACGGCCGGTCATCTTTGAGAAGCCACGAGAAAGAAGTTACAGGCATCTGAAGGCCCTGTACTTGCGAGGTTACATCAATGGGCAGCCTGTCAACAAGATGTTGGTGGACACCGGAGCGGCAATTAACATTATGCCATACTCCATGCTACGTCGGTTGGGACGCTCCAGCTCGGATCTGATCAAGACCAACGTAACACTGAGCGATTTCAACGGCCAAGCATCTGACGCACAAGGTGTTCTGAATGTGGATCTGACCGTAGGAAGGAAAACTGTCCCTACGACGTTCTTTATCGTCGACAGCAAGAGTACCTACGCTGTCCTACTAGGGAGAGATTGGATCCACGCCAACTGTTGCATTCCATCCACGATGCACCAATGCCTGATACAGTGGGATGGAGATGAAGTAGAAGTCGTCCACGCAGATGATTCAGTCGAGGTTTCAACAGCTGGCATGGACGTGTGGGAGACATCAGGACAAGAGCCACTCTCAGGCATCAATCTGGACGACTGCGAGCGCATCGACGTGACAAAGAACGGGGTTAGGCTGGTTTTATCCACAGGCCTGACTGTGTAACGAAGCAAACGTCGATGAACAAACTTGGCGAGGCTGATCCTTGTAATCGGCCCCAAAAGGTTCATGAAGGGACATTACAAAACCTTCATCGAGCAAACAACGCGGAGGCCGATTCCAGCGATCGGCCAAAAAATATCCTCACCATCCATTCTGCCTGAATTCAGCATCGATATGATAAGCGATGGGTTTACGTCGGCTCATGAGTTGGAGGAAGCCCACACTGGTTTTATCAAGAGCCGACGTTCACAAAGAAGCGCTTTGGCTAACCATAGAGCCGATTTCAGCAGTTACTTGACAGAATCGGCTCGGGGGGCACATAGAAGGATAGAACACGAGGATACGAATTTGAAGCGAGTCGAGATATATTCTGTGATAAAGTATGAGGGCTGATACGTGAACAAATCGGCCGTAAAAAATCCAAAAATTTTAAGCACAGCCGATGTGCAGACATCGACTCAAGGGTGGCTCAGCGGTGCCAGCAGAAGCGAGCAGGTGACTTGGCATCCAGAAAATTCTTCGTTCCGGCAGAATTCTTCGTTGGCAAGGCGCAAGAGTTGAACTAGAAAAGCTCGGGGGGCAGTTCGCCCTAGAAATTCTTCGTTCCGGCAGAGCCGATTTTGTTGAAATTGGCTGGCTCACTATTGTCCTCGCTCTGACTGAGGCTCGGGGGGCAGCTTGCCCTGAAGGATCCTTTGCTACAGGAAGCCGGTTTTGTTGGAATCGGCTGGCTCTGCATCACAACTTGTCTGAAGCTGATGTTGCTAAATTATCAGTTTCAGCATGCAAGTCGATTCAGCGACAAACCCAGAGCTCTGTTGAAGACACCTGCCTAAAACCAGATTGCTAGCCTATGGGGTCGGTTGTTCAGCTGTGGGGCCCTCTGCTTCTTCGCGGGAGTAGAAACAGTGAGAACTTCTTCGGCTGCTTTGAGCCGATCCGGGTTCCTCGACCTTCTTGTCAAGGATATCGGCTTTCTAAGGAAGAGAGGTGATAGGCTTTGGTACATCCTCTCTGACATTCTCGCCTCGAGTGAGGCTCGGGGGGCAGCAGGCCTGGTGGATGCTCTGTTCGGGAGCCGATTGGGGTACCATCGGCTGGTCTTTCATCGCAACCTTCTTCACAAGATGATGAGTGTTTAAAGGAGACCATTAGATTTGGTTGGAAGAATTCAAGGGCTTCCCTGAAGGTTTCACATTATCCACCAGATTTCAAAATCATCAGTTGGAGAATGGAAGGGTGAATTTTAAAGGACCGATGCGTTGCTGTCGGCTCATTACGCATTGGCAAAGGGGAAAAATCGGCAAGATCAGTGTGAGAGGAAATCGGCTAAAATAAGCTCAGAGGAAATCGGCAAAATCAGATTGGGGAAAGTTCTTCATTGATAGATTTCTTACATAAAGAGCTGATTGCTCTCAAAAGGAAGTGCTAGGGGATACATTGCCCCATCTATCGCTACTCGGTCCTATACTAGATGTCCTATCTACGGGCCGTCGCTGCCCTCGTCGTCGCCGTCGTCGCCGTTGTCGGCGCTGCTCCCGGCGGGCTCGTCGTCGCTCCAATGGCCGCCGACCGGGCCCTCATTGTCTTCGTCCTCGTCGTCAGCGTCGTCGTCGTCGCTGTCGATGTCGCTGAGATTCCCCGGCCAAGGGCAGAACCGCTTGGCCGGAGGCTCGTCGGAGGAGGTGTCGTCCTCCTCCTCCTCCTCTTCTTCCTCCTCCTCCTCGGGAGAGGTGAAGTCACAGGAGAAGCGATCGTCGTCGCTCTCCTCCTCCGTTTCCCCGTCGGCGAGGAAGCGGAGGTCGCTTTCCCCGTCGGTCAGGGACTTGTCGTTCTCCGACCAGATGGAGAAGTCATGGCTAGACTCCTCCCCGACCTCAATGGCGCGGCGGGTGTTGGCTGCGTGGGCCTCCGCCGGGTTCGGCTCCGGCGTCGGCTCGCGAGACGAAGAGGACTGAGTGGAAAGATCCGATGAAGCAGAGGAGGAAGAGGACATGGTGGCGCAGGAGGGCTTTTGGAGTGCTAATGCGAAGAAGATGCGGGAATAAACTGTGCGGAGCGGTTAAATAAAAGGGGATATAGTGGGAATTCAATGCCACAGCAGTTTCCGAGGAAGTGGTGCCTAAAAGGAAAAGAAAAAAAAAACTGCCAGGTCACGCGGAGAAGTTGAGAAGGCAAGGCATCATGATGAAGGATACTGCAACGGTTCTGCCACGACATGACCCAACGAAGGAATAGCAGAGTGATTTTGGAATTATCAATTCCAAAACCAGGGGGGCATGTGTTATCACCAGAATTTGACCGAGTCAGAGGTGGGCCGCGATCAAGATGGATTTGAAGGTATACATGGAAGAAATACGTGAATCGGCCTTGTGTACCAAGTTTGGGCTAAATTGCCCGTATATCTGTAACATATTAGATCGCATCTTAGCTTAGAAGTTAGAGTTTATCTCGTGCACGGTTTAGTGCACGCCCACATTAGAAAGTCCGCTGGACTATAAATATGTATCTAGGGTTTATGGAATAAACAACAACACAACGTTCACCCCAAAACAAACCAATCTCGGCGCATCGCCAACTCCTTCGTCTCGAGGGTTTCAATCGGGTAGCGACATGCTGCCTAGATCGCATCTTGCGATCTAGGCAGCACAAGCCTCCATGTTGTTCATGCGTTGCCCGTACTCGAAGCGTCTTTGATGGCGGGCAACGTAGTTATCATAGATGTGTTAGGGTTAGCATTGTTCTTCGTATAAACATGCTTACGTAGTGCAACCCTTGCATATCTAGCCGTCCTCATGCCTATCTCAGGCATAGGGGCGGCACCCCGCTTGTTCATCGTTTAGTAGATCTCGATCCGTTACGATTGCTCCTTGCTCTGCGAGGATTAGTTTAATATCTGCAATAGTTAGGCCCTACAAAGGGTGGAGGATCCAGTGGCACGTAGGGTGGCGTTCGCAAGTCCTAAACAGGATGTTCCGTGGATCAACTACATTGTTGGTTCTTTGGCCTTGTTTAGGATCGGCTTATGAGCACCGTGCGTGGCCGCGAGGCCCAACTCGGGAGTAGGATGATCCGATTATGCGGTGAAAACCCTAAATCGTCGTAGATCTCATTAGCTTTATCTTGATCAAGCAGGATCACCAAGTATTCGTGCACCTCGGCACGGATCATGGGTGGATCGGCTCTTTGAGCCGATTCACAGGATAACCTGAGAGCCGATCGAGGCTCGTATTTAACGTTTACGTGTATGCCATGCAGGAACTAAGCGAGGCATCCCCCATCACCTTCCTGACCAGGTATAGGTCAGGTGGCACGCCCTTGCACTTCGCATCGCCGCGTGTGACCAGAAGAGCATTGCGGGCCGTCGCTCGGAGGGGTCTCAGCCAGCCGCAGCTCTAGACTCTTCCCGGCTCTACTAGTGCTGACTGTCGCTGCCCGACGGTGGGTTTTGGCGGTCAACAACTATCAACCACCCATTTAGCGCCACTGGAAGCATAGTCCTACAAGGAATCAAGTCTTGGATTTAGGTACCCATTTTTCAATGGATCCTAGCATGTTAGTAACAAGGGGTTTGGGAACCCAAATAGTCCAATCAACATTGTCCTCTTGAGGACCAATAAAGCGAGCACGAATATGTCCATAGTAATCAACAAAAAGAACATGAGAAGGGTTGTTAGAGCCGGCGAAACCCTTCGAGGCGGAGTTGGGTACTCCATCCCTTCTTGAGCTAGCATTGCTCTCCTCAAGGTTGATCTCCATGTTCTCCTTGTTCTTCTTCTTCTTGGTCCTCTTATTCCTCTTCCTCTTTGGCTTGGTAGCCACTCCTCCTTCATTGCAAGAGCCCTCTTTGGCTCCATCTTTGGCTCCAATGACTCCTTCCAAATACTTGGTTTGAACTTGGAGTCTATCAATCTTGGCCTTCAAACGATTGACCTCATCTTCATGCTCCGGGTGTGGATGACAAATATCAAACACTTGGACCTCCTTTGCCTTGTTCACCCGGAAATGTTCCATCAAAGCTTCTTCTTGGAGAGCATTCATCTTCATGAGTATATGCTTGTCACTCTCCAACTTGGCAATGTCACTTTCATGAGTGCAACACGCACGGTCCTTGCTCAAAGGAAAATACTCCTTCAATGCTTCCTCTTGCATGGAATTGACCTCCATGAGCTTGGCTTCCCTCCTCTTCAAGGCGGCTATTTCTTCCTCATGATCACAACAAGCGGCCTTCTCCTTGCTCATGCGGAGACATTCCACCAAAGACTCTTCTTGCATGCTACTCAAACTCAATAGCTTGGCCTTGGTGGTCTCAAGAGTGGCAATTTCTTCTTCATGGTTGCAACATGAGTTCTTCTCCTTGCACAAGCGGTAATATTCATCCAAGGCTTCTTCTTGAATATCATTGACCTCCAAGAGAAGAGCATTGTGCTTTCTCAAGGAAGCAACTTGATAAACAAGCTCGTCATGGCAAGAGTTGGGGTCTTCATCATCTTTCTCTTTGTTAGCTTCCTCGAGAGAGAGCATCTTCTTTTTGAGCTCACCCATCAAACCAAGAGCATGGTCTCAGTCCTTGATGAGTTGGGAGACAATAGCCTTGTTGGAATATTCAAGAACGATGACACTAGCTTCAAGAGACATGCGCAAATTTTGTTCATCATCAAGCTCCTCTTTGAGAGAGGCAATTTCATTTGCCGCTTCCCTTTCCAACCTCTCCTTCTCCTCTATAAGGTCTTGTGCCGCACCGAGTTGGCTCAAGAGAGCCCCAACATGAGTCTTGGTATCCCCTTGCATGTTAGTGAGAAAAGAATCCAAACCCATAATCTCACGTTTAACGGTGAGACTAGTGGCATCATCAATATATAAGGCATTAATCGAGGATGATGGTTTGGAGGGGGATTTTACCTCCGTGGATACCTTTGCCATAAGGCAACGAGCATTGTTGGTGATGAGGTTCTCATTGGGAGAGTCGAAGAGGGAGTTAGAGGGAGTGGTAATGGCGATGGCGGCCACTCCCTCTCCTTCCTTGTTGGAGCTCTTGTCCCCATGTTCTTCATCTTCATCGGAGGGGTACTCTTCTCGAATGATGAAGGCTCTAGGCTTCTTGGTGTAGGAGGCCTTGTCGTCATCGGACTTGGGGGAGAACTTGGAGAATCCTTTGGAGAGTGACTTGAACTTTTCCTTGCGGATAAGTCTTCCACCATGATCTTCTCTTCTCTCAAACATACAATCTGCGACAAAATGATTCTTGTCGCCGCAATTGTAGCATGTTCTTCCCCTTTGCCCTTCCCTTGGGCTCTTGGAGAGACTTCTTGGAGAATCACGTGATCTTCTTGGTCTTGTGCTTCGGGACTTGTTTCCATCCAAAAATTTCTTGGCGGCGAGAGCCATGTGCTCATGATAATTCATCTTGAGATCATCCGGTCCCCACTCAGCGGGATCCTCATCGCTTTCACTATCCTCATGTACCCTCATCTTGAATTCAATGTTGGGCTTGCGGGTGTTGTGAGCGCGAGCAACAAGATCCTCCGCATTCTTCTTGGAGATGTCCAAAGCGATGACTGATACGTCTCCGACGTATCGATAATTTCTTATGTTCCATGCCATATTATTGATGATACCTACATGTTTTATGCACACTTTATGTCATATTCGTGCATTTTCTGGAACTAACCTATTAACAAGATGCCGAAGTGCCAGTTGCTGTTTTCTGCTGTTTTTGGTTTCAGAAATCCTAGTAACGAAATATTCTCGGAATTGGACGAAATCAAGTCCCAGGGTCCTATTTTTCCACGAACCTTCCAGAAGACCGAAGAGCATACGAAGTGGGGCCACGAGGGGCCACCACCACAAGGCGGCGCGGCCAAGGAGGGGCCCGCGCCGCCCGTGGCGTGGGGCCCTCGTCAGCCCCCGACTCTGCCCTTCCGCCTACTTAAAGCCTCCGTCGCGAAACACCCGATGCGAAAACCACGATACGGAAAACCTTCCGGAGACGCCGCCGCCGCCAATCCCATCTCGGGGATTCTCGGAGATCTCATCCGGCACCCTGCCGGAGAGGGGATTCATCTCCTGGAGGACTCTACACCGCCATGGTCGCCTCCGGAGTGATGAGTGAGTAGTTCACCCCTGGACTATGGGTCCATAGCAGTAGCTAGATGGTTGTCTTCTCCTCATTGTGCTTCATTGTTGGATCTTGTGAGCTGCCTAACATTATCAAGATCATCTATCTGTAATGCTATATGTTGTGTTTGTCGGGATCCGATGGATAGAGAATACCATGTTATGTTAATTATCAAGTTATTACATATGTGTTGTTTATGATCTTGCATGCTCTTCGTTATAAGTAGAGGCTCTGGCCAAGTTTTTGCTCTTAACTCCAAGAGGGAGTATTTATGCTCGATAGTGGGTTCATGCCTCGCATTGACACCCGGGACAATGACGGAAAGTTCTAAGGTTGTGTTGTGTCTGTTGCCACTAGGGATAAAACATTGATGCTATGTCCGAGGATGTAGTTATTGATTACATTACGCACCATACTTAATGCAATTGTCTCGTTGTTTAGCAACTTAATACTCGGAGGGGGTTCGGATGATAACTCGAAGGTGGACTTTTTAGGCATAGATGCAGCTTGGATGGCGGTCTATGTACTTTGTCGTAATGCCCAATTATATCTCACTATATTTATCATGACATGTATGTGCATTGTTATGCCCTCTCTATTTGTCAATTGCCCGACTGTAATTTGTTCACCCAACATGCTTTTATCTTATGGGAGAGACACCTCTAGTGAACTGTGGACCCCGGTCCATTCTTTTAATACTGAAATACAAATCTACTGCAATACTCGTTTTTACTATTTTCTCTGCAAACAATCATCTTCCACACAATATGGTTAATCCTTTGTTACAGCAAGCCGGTGAGATTGACAACCTCACTGTTTCGTTGGGGCAAAGTACTTTGGTTGTGTTTTGCAGGTTCCACGTTGGCGCCGGAATCTCTGGTGTTGCGCCGCACTACATCCCACCGCCATCAACATTCAACGTGCTTCTTGGCTCCTACTGGTTCGATAAACCTTGGTTTCTTACTGAGGGAAACTTGCTGCTGTACGCATCACACCTTCCACTTGGGGTTCCCAACGGGCGTGTGCTTTACGCGTCATCAATGACTTCGCTAAGAACTTCATCGGATGTCATAGCACGGAAGGAGGAGTTTTGGCGGATGGCCATCAACTTCACTTCCTCATAAGGGAGGATAGCGTTGTAGAACTTACGCTTGACCAATGGTCATCCACAAACGTTGCTCCAAGATCTTTCATTTGTACGGCAAGAGCGATGAGGCGCCGGTACATTTCTTCGGGGGACTCTCCTTCATTCATGACGAAGTTGTCGGCCATGTTGTTCACTTCATCGAAACGGGAGCTTTGGATGCTCGCATTTCCGAGGAAGAGCTTGTCGAGTTTATCCCATGCTTCCTTGGCGGTCTTGAGCGAGCGGATATGAGCGCGATCCTTTGGCGTGACCGCCATGTGAATCATGTTGATGGCGGTGGCGTTGAGTTGGTCATCCACCACATCTCTTCTTGTCAAGCTCTTTGGGTCTCGTGGTGAGTAGCCTTCCTCGATGACGAGGGATCACCTGGGCAATGCCTACGTATTGTAGACTTGGGTTTCGTGAGAGAGCGACGATGGAGATTCCGGGAGCGAGATTAGGCACCCGACGTACCCAGCTTCGGGTCCCCTCGGTGGAGGATCCCTACGTGCCGCTAGCAATCCACTATATGGTCATATGCATGTTTACAGGGTGCCGCCATAAGCGGAGCTATGTTGTCTATCTATTGTTTATCTTCTGTCCCCCTTATTTCGGGTGCCCTGGCTAGCTTTATATATGCAACCAGCCTAGGGTTTTACAAGAGTCCTAGTCGACTACTTCTTCGGGTTGCCTTGTTGGGCCTTCTCCATATTGGGCCGAGCCGATCCAGGTATACCAATAATGGGTACCCGAAGGGTATGCCCATGTCAGTAGCCCCCGAGTTTATAGGGAAGTCGAAGACTTGCGTAGAAACTCCAAGCATAACCATCTCCGAAGTCGAAGAAATACAAGGCGAGGTCCATGTCGTAGATAATGTGTAGCGTAGATGATGTCGACGATTCTTGAAATTATTTTTTCTATCGGGTGCGCGACAGCGCTCCTAATGGGAGTAGCCCCCGAGTCTATGGGTAAGTGCTTGCACTTAGGCATAGACTCAAGTTGTACTACTCGATGAAGAACTTAACTATATTTCTGGAGGACTTGATGAAATCCATGTGCTCCCGATGGGAGTAGGCTCCACTCGAGTCGAAGAATCGAGTTGAGTCTACAAACCTTGATTGTCATAGATGCTGTTGAAGTTATTTTTCTATCGGGTGCGCGACCAGCGCTCCCGATGGGAGTAGCCCCCGAGGCTACAGCCAAGTGTTTGCACTTGGGTGTAGGCTCAACTTGCTTTTAGTCGACACCACAATTTTTCCTCTTTCTTGTATCTTATTGGGAGAGTGAACAATTCTCTCGATAAGAGTAGCCCCCGAGCCTATGGGCAGGTGCTTGCACCTAGGCATAGGCTCGAGTTGTACTACTCGATAAAGAACTTGGCGCAGCCCCTCTTTTTATCGACTCCAGGCCGTTGCTATTTTTACTTGACATCCATATCTATATTGTACAGGGATAATGGTAATTGGGGCTAGTTCATCTCGACGGATCGGTACTAGTTAATCGCTCTAGTGGCAATCCGCAAAACCTACTTCAAGACCACGTCCCTGGACATGATCTCGGGATACTGGTGCTAACTCGACAAGTGCCGCTTAAGGTCTTACCATCTGTCGAGCCCCAGTCATGTTTTATCGGGTCCACAGCGCGTCCGCTGGGATATTTCTTCACATCTGTTGATGTGGAAAAAAGTAGCGGAGCGTGGTCTTTGGCGATGCCACGCCACACAGGACGGATCCCGGGGTCTTACCTTCGCAGAGTTTTGCGGCATTCAGAGATTATTCGCGACTTTGGCGCTCTGAGAATATTTTGTCAAGTGCCTTGTTCGGCTGATGCAATGACCCATTTTGCGGGCTCTTCTATATTTTTCTCGGGTTTAATGAGACAGCCGAATATATTGTGTTCTTCTATATTGTCGGGTACATCACCGATGCTCTCGCTCGGAACAATATGACGAGTCAATGGACCCGAAGATTTGTCCATCCTTCTTTTTTTTTTGGTTCCACCTTGATGATAATTTCGTCGAGTTCCTCATTCAGGAAAATTTCTTCGGGTCCTCTTTGAGGACAATTCTTCGGGTCCTCCCTGAGGACAATTCTTCGAGACCTCCTTGAAAATAATTTTTCGGGACCTCTTTGAAGATAATTCTTCGACACCTCCTTGAAGATAATTTTTCGGGACCTCCTTGAAGATAATTTTTCGGGACCTCTTTGAAGATAATTTTTCGGGACCTCCTTGAATAAAATTTCATCGAGTTCTGTCTTGAAGGCAATTTCGTCGGGTTCTCTCAAGATTTCGTCGGGTTCCTCCCTGAAGAAGATTTCGTCGGGTTCTCTCTTGATTTCGTCGGCTTCCTTCCTGAAGAAGATTTTGTCGGGTTCTCCTTGAGGATAATTTCTTTGGGTGCGTGGCCAGCGCTCCCGATGGGAGTAGCCCCCGAGGCTATGGTCGGGTGCGCGCATCCGGACATAGGCTCAAGAACTTGCATAATTTTAAATTTGCTTTCTCCTGCACAAATAAACAAACTTTTTCTATCTTTTCCTTGACTCTCTTTTTCGCATGCGGTGTCAGATGCTCAGATTCAATGATATGTAAAGTGAATTTATGCCGCACAGCCCCCGAGTGTCGTGTGCGGCAAAAGTAAATGATAATCAATTTTATGTAAACTAAAAAGAAACACTTAGCTTATTAGATACGACAGAGTTGACGCTCAATAAAGTCTTCGAGTGCAGAGAAGAAATCGAGCCGAAATAGAAACCACCAAATAACAAAAGTAGATGCCGCCAAATTGTTTATAAAGAAATAGCCGAGCCCCCGAGCACAATGTAGTGGTCGCCTGGAATATTATGTTGTAACTTCTTTCAGGGGTGAAGTTGTTGTCGAGCCCCCGAGTATTTGCTCCATCAATATGTAGCTTGTTTTTGACTTCCACTAGAGAATCCGATGAAATTGTCGACCCCATTGAAGCTAAAGCCATTTGAATATTAAGCCATTGAAAATTACGCCATGAGAGAGAAAGTCAATGTAGATGAATCCAATATGAAATATTTGAGATAAATCCATATTGAAGATTACGCCACTAAATATCAACCATATATTGAAGATGAATTCGCTAATATCATAAATGATGAATCCATTGACCCGAAGAAAATAAATCCAGTAATAACCGTAGAAGATGAATCCACTTATAAGATGAATCCGACGAAGATAAAATCCGGTAAGTCGAAGAAGATGAATCCACTGAGCCGAAGAAGATAATTTCACTAAGCCAAACAAAATAAATCCACTGAACCGACGAAAATAATTCCACTGTGCCGGAGAAGATAATTCCACTGAGTCGGAGAAGATATATTTCGGAGAAGACAATTCCACTAAGCCGAAGAAAAGAAATTCACCAAGTAACCGAGCATATTTGTGGTAACGAAATAATAAAACAACTCCGCAGTGTTGGGTGAATTTGCTGTAATGATGCAATGGTGGAGCCCCCGAATATTTGGGTGTAACGGAAGTAAATAATAATTAAATCTTGAAAGGAGGACACTTAGCTTTTTATCGGCTGCGACGGAGCCGACGTAAAAGGAGGTCGTGCGGCAGACACAATAGACGTAGGTGCGCTGCGTCTGGCTAGGAGTAGTCAATATAGTCGCACGACGCCTAGGCAGTATGGTTGATATAGATGCGCGTAACCTAGCCAGCGTGGTCGATGAAGATGACGCAGTCAAAGTAATTTGCGCGGCCAAAAGATGAGACGCATGATGGCGCGGGATCGATAGAGCAAAGTAGTACAAGCTTATTCTCGATCTGCAGTTATGTTACGGCGCAAAAACATGCGCACAAATAATAGTGCGAGCCGCAAAACATATTTGTCCGAAGTAAATTCTACAAATAGCAATTAACTGGAAATATATCACCTGATAAAAGCTGACGCTTACGGATGGTGTTGATGTGTAGTTAATGACGATTTCAGTTCCCTTGGTCGTGATAGCGACGATGAATCACCGCGGCGCTGGTTCCCCACTGTGGTGGTCGCGCGACCAGTGTATGTTCCAGAATATTTTCGCTTCTGCTCACTGCTATCTTGACTTGAACTCGTCATTATTTAGAAAAAATATGCACAGAAAAATAAACATACATGTGCGTGGGATTAGAACCAAATAAAATGTTAGAATAGTTTAGATAGAGAGATTGAATAGAAATCAAAACCAATCTGCTAAGAAACAAATCACGTGGTGGATCGCCAGTCTTTGTTGATTCCAATTTCCTTAGGACTCTGTGCACATACCGGCCTTGTTGCTTGGATTGGGGCACTCTGCTCTTTGTTCTTTGAATAGAATTCCAACTTTGCAGCGGCCGTACAAGGATTGAACTCCGTGCACTGCGGGCGTCGCTGGCTGCCGCGCTGGTACATGCGTTAGTAGCTATACAACCTCGGTCCCGGCTGCGTAGTTCATCTGATTAGATCCGAATTTTTTGATCTCCCGATTTTGTAGATGGAGTTGTTGAAGAAGTCGAAATTTTCAGGTTTGTTGACGACGAGGGATCCCGCCCGGATAACAAAATCCAATCGTCGCGATTCCCACAGACGGCGCCAATTGACGAGGGATCACCTGGGCAATGCCTACGTATTGTAGACTTGGGTTTCGGGAGAGAGCGATGATGGAGATTCCGGGAGCGAGATTAGGCACCCGACGTACCCAGCTTCAGGTCCCCTCGGTGGAGGATCCCTACGTGCTGCTAGCAATCCACTATATGGTCATATGCATGTTTACAGGGTGCCGCCATAAGCGGAGCTATGTTGTCTATCTATTGTTTATCTTCTGTCCCCCTTATTTCGGGTGCCCTGGCTAGCTTTATATATGCAACCAGCCTAGAGTTTTACAAGAGTCCTAGTCGACTACTTCTTCGGGTTGCCTTGTTGGGCATTCTCCATATTGGGCCGAGCCGATCCAGGTATACCAATAATGGGTACCCGAAGGGTATGCCCATGTCACTCGATGATGCGCCAAAGCTCGGTAGATGCGCTGCGCACATGAGAACGCATTAAGAATTGCCAATTTTCAAAGTTATTTGACTCAAGTAACGGTGGTGAACCATGCGACAAGATATGTGGCATAGGTATTGGAACGTTTATGGTGTAATCACTTGGTGGTGGCACCGCATGATTACCCCCTAGACGTTCCGCAATCGGTGTCTCATCCTTCCCCTTTGTTGAAGTGCCGGTCTCCCCAAGCCCTTCCTTTTGTGGATCTTTTGTCGATTGCGCGACAAAATCAACAAGAGGAAATGGGTTAACTTTTGGTGGGGGATCCTCGGCACTTGCCTTAGGATCTACGATAGGGGTCGATTTTTGAGCAACCAACTCCATCATCATCGCCTTCATTTGGTTAACGATGGATGACTCCAATTTCTTGAGGTCATCCAACGTAGCCGTTGTGCTATCGATGGGAGATGATGGAGCAGGTGGCACAAGGGAAGGTGACCCATTCGCCACACCTGCATCTTGTTCGTCCATTTCTTAGGCATTAAAGCCCGAGAAAGAAAACCTTGCTCTGTTACCACTTGAATGGATCGTAGCGAACAAGAGGGGGGGTGAATGGTTGCTACGTCGAGTTTTAAGCTTTTTCAATTTTAGTGCAACGGAAGGTAAATGTGATTGCTTTAGTGGTGTTGGTGATCCTACAATGATCCTAGAACAAGTGCAACAAGCAAAGGAACAACACAAGATAGTAAGAGTAAGGAGCGGGACAACCGGAGGGCGCGGAGACGAGGCGAGGTTTGTTTCCCGCAGTTCCTCCCACAAAATGGAGTACGTCTGCGTTGAGGAGGTGCTAGCCTCACACAAGAGGCTAGACAGCCACACCACGAAGGAAGGCCCCACCTTCTTCCTCGAGAGAGCTCCACGAAGGTGCTCCCCCTTCTCCACTAAGACACCGGTCGAGGCGGTGATTCCTTCACAAGGTTGGGGCGAGCTCCACACCACAAGGAGGCTCCCAACAACCCATGGAGCTAGTACAACACCAAGCTAGCCTCCATGGATGCACTTCCTCCAATGTCCCACAATAGGAATCCTAACGCCAAGATCCACTAAGGAATAGCAAGTATTGGTGAAATATCTCTTGGTAGAACTATAGATCGGGGTCTCCTCCACCACTCCTCAAAATTTGGGCAAAATTGGTTGGATGGTTGGGGAGATCCTCAAGGATTAAGCTCAGCAACAATGGAGGAGAGAGAGAGAGGAGATATGAAATCGAGTTGGGGAAGAAGGGGCCCTTAAATAGGCTCCTCCAAATCCAACCGTTATGTCCAGTTTTTGCCTAAGCGGTACTACCGCTTTTGGGAAGCGGTACTACCGCTCTGAGTTCGAATTCGCCAGATCTGGTCCACGTGGACGCAGCACGGTACTACCGCTAGAGGTACCGCTTGAGGTACCACAATGGGGTCCAAACCTTATTGGATCCAAAGCGGTACCGGAGCGGTACCAGAGCGGTACTGCCGTAACTAGTTTACGGTACCTGACCGGTACCATGGGCGGTACTACCGCTCCAGGTACCGCAGAGGTACCGCAACTCGTACTGTGGGACAATTTCAGCGCAGAACTCAGAGCGGTACCGTGGGGCGGTACCTATAGGGGTAGCGGTACTACCGCTACAGTGCACCGGTAGTACCGGCCTGGCTAAAACTGGTTTTCTCCCTTTTTCTTTCCAGCCATGTCACCTCGCGATACACACACAAAACCAGAAAACCTATCAACTACGCTTCAGTCTTCCGATCTTGACGTGTCCAGCGAGGTCACCGTGCACTTGCAAATCTAACAATGATACTCAAGGCACACGGTGAGATTACTCAAGTGTTGTCATCAAACACACAAAACTTGGGGTTTAAACTTTGCTCTTACAACGGTGTTAACCTCTGTAGTAGCCTCATCGACCTTCAAGTGTACACTCTGAATATCCTTGTCCAACACGTCACTAGCAACTCGTATTTCACGTTGCATGTGATCACGTAGTGCCTCAAATTCCAGCCAAGTAACTGTCGCTGCTGGATCCTTTTTCTGCATCACATCAACATTCTCGGTAGAAGACATGATTAGTAGGTTAGTGCAATAAACAAAAATCTTTGGGTGGTACTCTCACAACTCACTCAAAACTAATAAGAAAGGTAAATCTTACCGCTCCAAAGTGAATTTAGTATTGCTTACCAACTTGGATTGACTGACTAGTGCACGGATGAAGCGAAGCGAATATCAAGGGTATAAGAACAAATCACACGACAAAGCAGGATATATGTGGGGCTGTAGGTGGGCTACCTATTTGCACCAATAACAAGCTCTAGCGCTGACCGTAGACAACCAATGATACTCACACAAGGCGATATAATGGGGCAATGCAACTATGTGTAGGAAAGGTTGCAATGCACTGGAGAGACGCTAGCAAAGCTCAACGAGACAGGCACAAGATTGCTCAACTACGGGTGCAGTAAAGTAAACTTAGGCCTTCACTTGATTCAACTAGCACTTCACTTTTCTTTTTGGATTTTTCTTTTTGTATAACACGCACAGCTATGTAGCTCTTTTTGCTTCTTTTTTTTTTTGATTTTCTGACGCAACTCCTTGATAACACGGCCAACAAAAATATGCAAAGCACCGATAACCTAACGAGCAGCCTGTCGAGCGGTAAAACTAGTCTCTTCTGGGGAAGTTCCTAGTCACTTTATATCGAAAGGCTGTGTCTATGGTTGGGAACAAGCACACTGTAAGCTATATGGACTCGGAGTAACAAAAACTGACACCACTTGATATGAAAACACAAGATGATAGTATAGACTCAAACCCTAAAAATACTAGATGGAAGACAAAGATACGCAAAAAAAAAACTACGAAAAGCAACTAAAACTTGAAATTAGTGCAATCTAAGGCTATGGCAAACCCTAACCCTAATATTTTTTTGGCTTTTTCTGGATAGGAAAACACTCACAACTCAACTATGGGGTGGATTGTGGATGACTTACCGAGGAAAACTAGAAATCCGATACCAAGATGATATGGGGTTGCCCGATCTTCTCAGTAAGCGACGGGTGGTGATGAATACAAGATGGTAGCAGCGGATGCAATCGATGATGATGAGGAGGATAACTTGTATGACGCCGACGAAGTCTCTCGATTAATTCCTGATGCCAATGCAACAGCTCTCAACCTTGCAAGATATTCGCAACTCCACACACTTGCGCACGTAGCCGCCGACCATGAAGCGGTAGATTGCAATCTTCTAATCCCCAATGGAACATCAGATCACACAAACTTTCAGTAGCATAAAACTCCAGATCGCATCGAATTGGAGAGTTGGGGAACAATAGTTTTGCTTAGCAAACAACTATGAACTAGGGTTTATCTTAAACATGGTCTAGAGCAGCTAGGGGGTCGTCCAAGGCACTTATATAGGCGTCCAAGACGAGTTCTGGTCGAAAGATACAAGTAAAACCGACCCAGAATAGATCTGGTCGAGACAGACTCGGACTTGGCCGGTCTGGAATCCGGTTGACCGGGCCTGGGACCGGGCTGGCCGGTCTAAACCGGGCCAGGGACCGGGCGGCAACCGGAAAGGTCGCAAAACTCCGTCCGGTTGGCCCCAGTACGACGCCCGGTTGGCGCCGGGGTGGATCCGGTGTGCCGCCCGGTTGAACCGGGCCAGGGACCGGGCGCGCCGGTCTGGCGGCCGGTCTGACCGGGCGCTGGGCCGGCCTGGACGTCGACTTCTCCTCTCGCGCATGCCTCCCGCTCCTCCCTCGCGCATCCATGAGATATCTTCATGTCCAGCATCATGTCCAGCTGCTCCTCTACTCCTCGTGCGATGCTCGTCTCCTCTTGATACCTGATGATACATAAGTAACAGGACTTAGGCAGTATAAAGTTCTCATCAATCAAGGTATCATTTAGAAACTGTTGCGGTCAGAAACCCACCGGCGAGCAGCGACGGGCAACACAGTAGAGCCGGGAGGCTCCCAGGACTGCGGCTGGCCCTGGTCCCTCCGAGCGACGGCCCGCAAAGACTCGGCACGCACGTCCGATGCTGGTGCAAGGGCGTGCCACCCGACCTATACCTGGTCGGGAAGGTGATGGATTTGCTTCGCTTAGTTTCCTGCATGGCATACACGTAAACATTAAATACGAGCCTCGATCGGTACGTCGAGGTTATCTCGTGAATCGGCTCAAGGAGCCGATCCACCCATTATCCGTATGAGGTATACGGTCACATGGTGGTCCTGCTTGATCGAAATAAAGCTAAAAACGACCTACTACGATTTAGGGTTTTCACCACATAATCGGAACATCCTACTTGTGATTGAGCCTGGCGGCCACGCACGGTGATCGTAAACCGACCCTAGACAAGGCCTAAAAACCAACATGAAGTTGATCCCCGGAACATCCCGACTAGGGCTAGCAAACTACACCCTACGTGCCACTGGATCCTTCAACCCGTTCGTAAGGCCTAACTATGCAGATATTAAACTAATCCTTGAAGATCAAGGAGCAATCATAACGGATCGGATCTACTAAATAATGATCAAGCGGGTGCCGCCCTTACACCTAAGATAGGTGTAAGGGCGGCTAGACGTCTAAGGGTTGCACGGACGAAAGCATATGATACGATGAAGCAATGCTAACCCTAACACGCCTATGATAACTACGTTGCTCGCCATCAACAAGGCTTCAGCACGAGCAACGCATGAACAACGAATAAACGTGTGCTGCCTAGATCGCAAGATGCGATCTAGGCAGCATGATGCTTACCCGGAAGAAAACCCTCGAGACAAGGGAGTTGGCGATGCGCCTAGATTGGTTTGTGGTGAACGTGATTGTTGTTTATTTCAGAAACCCTAGATACATATTTATAGTCCGTAGACTTTCTAACGTGGGAGTAATCCCAACCGTGCACGAGTCAAATTCTATCTAACTGACACGTATCCTACTATATTACAGATACACGGGCAAACTAGCCCAAACTTTGCATATAAGGCCGATTATGTATTTCTTCCATGTATATTCTTCAAGCCCATCTTTAATCGCGGCCCACCTCTGATCCGGTCAAATTCTGGTGATAACACATGCCCCCCTGGTTTTGGAAATGACAATTCCAAAATCACTCTGCTTTTTCTTCGTCGGATCATGTCGTGGCAGAGCAGAACCGTCGCAGTACCCATCATCATGATGCCTTGCCTTCTCAACTTCCGCGTGACCAGGCAAATTTTTTTTCTTCTTTAGGCACCACTTCCTCGGAAACTGCTGTGGCATTGAATCTCCACTATATCCCTCTATTTTAACCGCAGCCTGCAGTTTCACCTCTTTATCCCCTTCGCATTAGCACTCCAAAAGCCCTCCTCCGCCACCATGTCTTCTTCCTCCTCCGCCTCATCGGGTCTTTCTTCCCTGTCCTCCCCCTCCCGCGAGCCGACGCCGGAGTGGGACCCGGCAGAGGCCCACGAGGCCAACATTCGCCGCGCCATAGAAAACGGGGACGAGTCCAGTCACGACTTCTCCCTCTGGTCAGAGGACGACAAGTCCTCGACCGACGGGGAAAGTGACCTCCGCTTCCTTGCCGACGGGAAAACGGAGGAGGAGAGCGATGACGATCGCTTCTCCTGGGACGACTTCACCTCCTCCGAAGAGGAAGAGGAGGAGGAGGAGGACGACACCTCCTCCGACGAGCCGCCGGCCAAGCGCTTCTGCCCCTGGCCGGGGAACCTCAGCGACTTCGACAGCGACGACGATGCTGACGAGGAGGACGAGGACAACGAGGGTCCTGCCGGCGGCCGCGGCAGCAGCGACGACGAGCCAGCCGGGAGTAGCGCCGACAGCGGCGACGACGGCGACGATGAGGGCAGCGACGGCCCGTAGATAGGACCCTTAGCATAGGATCAATAGTAGTAGATGGGGCAATGTATCCCCTGGTACTTCCTTTTGAGAGCAATCAGCTCTTCATGTAAGAAATCCGGCTATCAATGAAAAATCCCTTTTTCTTTGATTTTGCCGATTCCCTTATGCTAATTTAGCCGATTTCCCCACGTACTGACTTTGCCGATTGTCAACTTGGGCAATGCTCAATGAGCCGATGGCAACGCATCGGTCTTTCACAATCTATCCTTCATCTCCTCGATTGATGACTTTGAGATCTTGTGGACAATGTGGAAAAACCATGCCTTCAGGAGAGCCCTAGGACCGTTGCTGAAACAACTTGACGCCGAAGCTGATACTTCTGCCGAACGGGTACCACTTGCTCGCAAATTCCCTTGCGATAGTTTCCAGTGATGACTTATAATCCTGCTCTGTTTCTTTGCAGCAACAAAATGGTCCAGAGCCTGTCACTGATGATGGATCCCTGTTCAAATTCCTCCCACCAGCTCCAGTGGTCCTCTTCTGTAGGAACTTACCACCCTTAAAAAAGATTGCGATGCAGAGCCAGCCGATTCTAATAAAATCGGCTCCCAAGAGTACAGATTCTTCAGGGTCAGCTGCCCCCCGAGCCTCGGTCAGGGCGAGAACAGTAGTGAGAAAAGTAGCTGCCAGGAAAACTTATAGCCCGTCAGTGTCCCTTAATCCTACTCTTGCAGACCTCTACTGAAGACAATACCAGTGAGGAGACGCAGTCCAGCCGACGAGGCTCAAGCTCGGGCACCTCTGAGGACACTACCACGCAAAACAGCCAGATGTGCCACCATCGGCTCCCAAGAAAAGGTCAGCCCCTGAACCTGCTGCCCTTCAAGCTTCCATCAAAACAGGGCAAGGAAGCTTAAGCACCAAGAGCCAATGCACCAAGAGGGCTCGGAAGGATCAGCGAACCCCTTCCTCGAACCAAGAAGCTTCAAATGTAACAGCTCTCAAACTCCTCCTGGCTCGGCTCTTACGCTTTGCTGCCCAGATCGGCTCACCATTCTTTTTTGCAGACTGATGAAACTTCCAGTGGGGATGTCGAGGAAGTTCTGATGCCCTCCACGTCCCAGTGACGCTGCAGTTGAAGCTCTGGCCAGTTGGCAAGGATGATGACGACAAGGCTGAGATCGCAGAGGTGGATCACGTCCGTGCTGATGTATTCCACGCCTTAGACACTTTCCTTCAGTAGGGCCTACGCATATGGCAGTTTGTGCTTGTAATTCTAAAGTCGATGGTTGTGCATCGGCTTTTTATACTCTGAAGTCGATGCCCGTGCGTCGGCTGTGACTTGCATACTGTTGTCTTCGCATCTTTTCTCAAGTTGATGTCTGTGCATCGGCTGTGATTTCGCATTTTTTTTTGTTTTACTAGCCGATTTTTTCTATCGGCCCCCAATATTTTACTGCACATGTGTCGCACATGTGTCATCTGATTAGGTGCCCCCCGAGCCGAATCTGTCAGGTAACTGCGGATATCGGCTATGTGGATAGCCAAGGCACTGTATTTCAACGTCGGCTCTATTAAGACAAATGTTGACTTCTTCCAGCTCATCAGCCGACGTAAACCCGTTGCCCATTAGATTGTCGTTGAACACAGGCAGAACGTATGGTGAGGATAATTTTGGCTGATTGCTGCATCGGCCTCCATGTTGATTGAAACGCTAACTGAAGGTTTTGCGACGTTTGTCCGTAGATCTTTGGGGCCGATCACAAGGATCGGCCTCACCACTTTGTTCCTAGATTTTGCTCTTGTTACACGGACAGGCCGGTGGATAAGACCAGCCTCACCCCGTTTCTCGTCACGTCGATGCGCTCGCAGTCGTCCAAAGTGATGCCTGAGAGTGGCTCTTGGCCTGCTGTCTCCCAAACGTTCATGCCAGCCGTTGAAACCTCGGCTGAGTCATCTGCGTGGACGACCTCTACTTCATCTCCATCCCACTGTATTAAACATTGGTGCATCGTGGATGGAATGCAACAGTTGGCGTGGATCCAATCTCTCCCTAGCAGGGCAGCATATGTGCTCTTGCTGTCGACAATGAAGAACGTCGTAGGGATGGTTTTTCTTCCTACGGTCAGATCCACGTTCAGAACACCTTGCGCTTCAGATGCTTGGCCGTTGAAATCGCTCAGTGTAACGTTGGTCTTGATCAGATCCGAACTAGAGCATCCCAACCGACGTAGCGTGGAGTATGGCATAATGTTGACTGCCGCTCCGGTGTCCACCAGCATCTTGTTGACAGGCTGCCCATTGATATAACCTCGTAGGTACAGGGCCTTCAGGTGTCTGTAGCTTCTTTCTCGTGGCTTCTCAAAGATAATCGGCCGTGGGCCGCAGTCAAGTTGTGCCACAAGCGCTTCGTCCAATCCTAGAGCACAAAACTCCGCTGGAAGGATGAACACCATGTTTGTGCCAGCCGATGTCTCATCATCGGCTTTCCTTTGTTTGGGACGCCACTCTTTCTTTTGTGGTCGACCTTCTTCGTCCAGAGTTCGCTAAATTTTCGCGGCCAGATCAGGCCGCGCCTTCCTTAACGTATGCAGGTATAACCTTTCAGCCTTCCTCCAAACCACGTAGCCGCTGAACCCTACGCTTTTGGGAACGGCTGAGTCCATCAGGGCACCACCTTGGCCGGTGGTACTTATCTTCTTCTTCTTCATCGTCGTCTTCCAATTCCTCGAGATCTTCCACCCGAGAGGACTCAGCGTGTTTGTTCCAAGATGGGAGCGGCCCTAGACGTTTGAATACTGACACATCTCCTGCACCCTTCTTATTCTCTTTACATTTTGGGCAGTTGCCGATTGTAGGCAATCGGCTCATTCCTGAATCCCAGCAGTGTCTGAAGAAAGGACAGTCCCAGTGCCTATCCACGTCGTCTTGTTCCCTTGACTTCTCCTTGGCATGGCGCTTGATGGCGTGTATTTCACACGTTCGTTGGGCAACCCCAAGAGGAAGGTATGATGCGCACAGCAGCAAGTTTTCCCTCAGAAAGAAACCAAGGTTTATCGAACCAGGAGGAGCCAAGAAGCACGTTGAAGGTTGATGGCGGCGGGATGTAGTGCGGCGCAACACCGGAGATTCCGGCGCCAACGTGGAACCTGCACAACACAACCAAAGTACTTTGCCACAACGAAACGAGTGAGGTTGTCAATCTCACCGGCTTGCTGTAACAAAGGATTAACCGTATTGTGTGGAAGATGATTGTTTGCGAGAGAAAACGAGTAAAAACAAGTATTGCGGTAGATTGTATTTCGAGTAAAGAGAATTGGACCGGGGTCCACGGTTCACTAGAGGTGTCTCTCCCATAAGACGAACAGCATGTTGGGTGAACAAATTACGGTTGGGCAATTGACAAATAAAGAGAGCATGACAATGCACATACATATTATGATGAGTATAGTGAGATTTAATTGGGCATTACGACAAAGTACATAGACCGCCATCCAACCGCATCTATGCCTAAAAAGTCCACCTTCGAGGTTATCATCCGAACCCCCTCCGGTATTAAGTTGCAAAGCAACAGACAATTGCATTAAGTATGGTGCGTAATGTAATCAACAACTACATCCTTAGACATAGCATCAATGTTTTATCCCTAGTGGCAACAGCACAACACAACCTTAGAACTTTCATCACTCGTCCCAGGTGTCAATGCGGGCATGAACCCACTATCGAGCATAAGTACTCCCTCTTGGAGTTAAAAGCATCTACTTGGCCAGAGCATCTACTAATAACGGAGAGCATGCAAGATCTTAAACAACACATAAGCATAACTTTGATAATCAACATAACAAGTATTCTCTATTCATCGGATCCCAACAAACGCAACATATAGAATTACATATAGATGATCTTGATCATGATAGGCCGCTCACAAGATCCGACAATGATAGCACAATGGGGAGAAGACAACCATCTAGCTACTGCTATGGACCCATAGTCCAGGGGTAGACTACTCACTCATCACTCCGGAGGCGACCATGGCGGCGTAGAGTCCTCCGGGGAGATGATTCCCCTCTCCGGCGGGGTGCGGGAGGCGATCTCCGAGGATCCCCGAGATGGGATCGGCGGCGACGGCGTCTCGGTAAGGTTTTCCGTATCGTGGCTCTCGGTGCTGGGGGTTTCGTCACGGAGGCTTTAAGTAGGCGGAAGGGTAGGTCAGAGGCGGCACGAGGGCCCCACACCACAGGGCCGCGCGGCCAAGGGGGGGGCCGCGCCGCCCTAGGGTGTGGCCCCCTCGTGGCCCCTCTTCGTCTCGTCTTCGGTCTTCTGGAAGCTTCGTGAGAAAATAGGCCTCTGGGCTTTTATTTCGTCCAATTCCGAGAATATTTCTTTACTAGGATTTACTGAAACCAAAAACAGCGGAAAACAACAAGCGGCACTTCGGCATCTTGTTAATAGGTTAGTTCCGGAAAATGCACGAATATGACATAAAGTGTGCATAAAACATGTAGATAACATCAATAATGTGGCATGGAACACAAGAAATTATCGATACGTTGGAGACGTATCGGCATCCCCAAGCTTAGTTCTGCTCGTCCCGAGCGGGTAAAACGATAACAAAGATAATTTACGGAGTGACATGCCATCATAATCTTGATCATACTATTTGTAAAGCATATGTAAAGAATGCAGCGATCAAAACAATGTGTATGACATGAGTAAACAAGTGAATCATAAAGCAAAGACTTTTCATGAATAGCACTTCAAGACAAGCATCAATAAGTCTTGCATAAGAGTTAACTCATAAAGCAATAATTCAAAGTAAAGGTATTGAAGCAACACAAAAGAAGATTAAGTTTCAGCGGTTGCTTTCAACTTGTAACATGTATATCTCATGGATATTGTCAACATAGAGTAATATAATAAGTGCAATAAGCAAGTATGTAGGAATCAATGCACAGTTCACACAAGTGTTTGCTTCTTGAGGTGGATAGAAATAGGTGAACTGACTCAACGTTGAAAGTAAAAGAATGGTCCTCATAGAGGAAAAGCATCGATTGCTATATTTGTGCTAGAGCTTTGATTTTGAAAACATGAAACAATTTTGTCAACGGTAGTAATAAAGCATATGCATCATGTAAATTATATCTTATAAGTTGCAAGCCTCATGCATAGTGTACTAATAGTGCTCGCACCTTGTCCTAATTAGCTTGGACTACCTGGATTATCACCGCAATACATATGCTTTAACCAAGTTTCACAAGGGGTACCTCTATGCCGCCTGTACAAAGGTCTAAGGAGAAAGCTCGCATTTGGATTTCTCGCTTTTGATTATTCTCAACTTAGACATCCATACCGGGACAACATAGACAACGAGATAATGGACTCCTCTTTTAATGCTTTAAGCATTTGACAACAATTAATTATTTTCTCATTAGAGATTTGAGGATGTTTGTCCAAAACTGAAACTTCCACCATGGATCATGGCTTTAGTTAGCGGCCCAATGCTCTTCTCTCACAATATGCATGCTCAAACCATTCAACTCGAGTGTAGATCGCCCTTACTTCGGACAAGACGAACATGCATAGCAACTCACATGAAATTCAACAATGAGTTGATGGCGTTCCCCGATAAACATGGTTATCGCACAACAAGCAACTTAATAAGAGATAAAGTGCATAATTACATATTCAATACCACAATAGTTTTTAAGCTATTTGTCCCATGAGCTATATATTGCAAAGGTGAATGATGGAATTTTAAAGGTAGCACTCAAGCAATTTACTTTGGAATGGCGGGAAAATACCATGTAGTATAGGTAGGTATGGTGGACACAAATGGCATAGTGGTTGGCTCAAGTATTTTGGATGCATGAGAAGTATTCCCTCTCGATACAAGGTTTAGGCTAGCAAGGTTATTTGAAACAAACACAAGGATGAACCGGTGCAGCAAAACTCACATAAAAGACATATTGAAAACATTATAAGACTCTACACCGTCTTCCTTGTTGTTCAAACTCAATACTAGAAATTATCTAGACCTTAGAGAAACCAAATATGCAAACCAAATTTTAGCATGCTCTATGTATTTCTTCATTAATGGGTGCAAAGCATATGATGCAAGAGCTTAAACATGAGCACAACAATTGCCAAGTATCACATTACCCAAGACATTTTTAGCAATTACTACATGTATCATTTTCCAATTCCAACCATATAACAATTTAACGAAGGAGAAACTTCGCCATGAATACTATGAGTAGAAACCAAGGACATATTTGTCCATATGCTACAGCGGAGTGTGTATCTCTCCCATAAAGTGAATGCTAGGATCCATTTTATTCAAACAAAACAAAAACAAAAACAAACCGACGCTCCAAGAAAAAGCACATAAGATGTGGCCGAATAAAAATGTAGTTTCGGGGAGGAACCTGATAATTTGTCGATGAAGAAGGGGATGCCTTGGGCATCCCCAAGCTTAGACGCTTGAGTCTTCTTGATATATGCAGGGGTGAACCACGGGTGCATCCCCAAGCTTAGAGCTTTCACTCTCCTTGATCATGTTGCATCATACTCCTCTCTTGACCCTTGAAAACTTCCTCCACACCAAACTCGAAACAACTCATTAGAGGGTTAGTGCACAATATAAATTGACATATTCAGAGGTGACACAATCATTCTTAACACTTCTGGACATTGCATAATGCTACTGGACATTAGTGGATCAAAGAAATTCATCCAACATAGCGAAAGAGGCAATGCGAAATAAAAGGCAGAATCTGTCAAAACAGAACAGTTCGTATTGACGAATTTTAAAATGGCACCAGACTTGCTCAAACGAAAATGCTCAAATTGAATGAAAGTTGCGTACATATCTGAGGATCATGCTCGTAAATTGGCGTAATTTTCTGAGCTACCTACAGGGAGATAGACCCAGATTCGTGACAGCAAAGAAATCTGGAACTGCGCAGTAATCCAAATCTAGTACTTACTTTTCTATCAACGGCTTAACTTGGCACAACAAAACTCAAAACTAAGATAAGGAGAGGTTGCTACAGTAGTAAACAACTTCCAAGACACAAAATAAAAACAAAGTACTGTAGGTAAAAACATGGGTTGTCTCCCATAAGCGCTTTTCTTTAACGCCTTTCAGCTAGGCGCAGAAAGTGTGTATCAAGTAACTATCAAGAGATGAAGCATCAACATCATAATTTGTTCTAATAATAGAATCATAAGGTACCTTTATTCTCTTTCTAGGGAAGTGTTCCATACCTTTCTTGAGAGGAAATTGATATTTTATATTACCTTCCCTCATATCAATAATAGCACCAACGGTTCGAAGAAAAGGTCTTCCCAATATAATTGGACAAGATGCATTGCATTCAATATCCAAGACAACAAAATCAACGGGAACAAGATTATTGTTAACGGTAATGCGAACATTATCAACTTTACCCAAAGGTTTCTTTGTAGAATGATCAGCAAGATTAACATCCAAATAACAATTTTTCGGCGGTGGCAAGTCAAGCATATTATAAATTTTCTTAGGCATAACGAAATACTTGCACCAAGATCACATAAAGCATTGCAATCAAAATCTTTAACCTTCATCTTAATGATGGGCTCCCAACCATCTTCTAGCTTTTTAGGAATAGAGGCTTCGCGCTCTAGTTTCTCTTCTCTAGCTTTTATGAGAGCATTTGTAATATGATGCGTGAAAGCCAAATTTATAGCACTAGCATTAGGACTTTTAGCAAGTTTTTGCAAGAACTTTATAACTTCAGAGATGTGGCAATCATCAAAATTCAAACCATTATAATCTAAAGCAATGGGATCATCATCCCCAATGTTGGAAAAAATTTCAGCGACTTTATCACGGGCGGTTTCGGCGGTTTTAGCGGTTTCGGGCAGTTTTCGCGCTTTGCATTAGAAGTGGAAACATTGCTAACACCAATTCTTTTATTAGTATGAGTAGGAGGTGCAGCAACATGTGTAGCATTAGCATTACTAGTGGTGGTAATAGTCCAAACTTTAGCTATATTCTTCTCTTTAGCTAGTTTTTCATTTTCTTCTCTATCCCACCTAGCACGCGATTCAGCCATTAATCTTATATTCTCATTAATTCTAACTTGAATGGCATTTGCTGTAGTAACAATTTTATTATGATAATTCTCATTAGGCAAAACTTTTGATTTCAAAAGATCAACATCGAGAGGCAAGACTATCAACTCTAGAAACAAGAATATCAATTTTACCAAGCTTTTCTTCAACAGATTTGTTAAAAGCAGTTTGTGTACTAATAAATTCTTTAAGCATGGCTTCAAGTCCAGGGGTGAATTCCTATTATTGTTGTAAGAATTTCCATAAGAATTACCATAGCCGTTGCCATTATTATAAGGATATGGCCTATAGTTGTTACTAGAATTGTTCAGGTAAGCATTGTTGTTGAAATTATTATTTTTAATGAAGTTTACATCAACATGTTCTTCTTGTGCAACCAATGAAGCTAATGGAACATTATTAGGATCAATATTAGTCCTATCATTCACAAGCATAGACATAATAGCATCAACCTTATCATTCAAGGAAGAGGATTCCTCAACGGAATTTACCTTCTTACCTTGTGGAGCTCTTTCCGTGTGCCATTCAGAGTAGTTGATCATCATATTATCAAGAAGCCTTGTTGCTTCACCAAGAGTGATGGACATAAAGGTACCTCCAGCAGCTGAATCCAATAAATTCCGTGAAGAAAAATTTAGTCATGCATAGAAGGTTTGGATGATCATCCAAGTAGTCAGTCCATGGGTTGGGCAATTTTTAACCAGAGATTTCATTCTTTCCCAAGCTTGAGCAACATGTTCAGTATCTAATTGTTTAAAATTCATTATGCTACTCCTCAAAGATATAATTTTAGCGGGGGGATAATATCTACCAATAAAAGCATCCTTGCATTTAGTCCATGAATCAATACTATTCTTAGGCGAGAGATAGCAACCAATCTTTAGCTCTTCCTCTTAATGAGAAAGGGAACAATTTTAGTTTAATAATATCACCATCTACATCTTTATATTTTTGAATTTCACATAGTTCAACAAAATTATTAAGATGGGCAGCGGCATCATCAGAACTAATTCCAGAAAATTGATCTTTCATAACAAGATTCAGTAAAGCGAGGTTTAATTTCAAAGAATTCTGCTGTAGTAGCGAGGTGGAGCAATAGGTGTGCATAAGAAATCATTATTATTTGTGCTAGTGAAATCACACAACTTAGTATTTTCAGGGTTGGCCATTTTAGCAATAGTAAATAAAGCAAACTAGATAAAGTAAATGCAAGTAAACTAATTTTTTTGTGTTTTCGATATAGCAAACAAGATAGCAAATAAAGTAAAACTAGCAACTAATTTTTTTGTATTTTGATTTAGTGCAGCAAACAAAGTAGTAAATAAAATAAAGCAAGACAAAAACAAAGTAAAGAGATTGAGAAGTGGAGACTCCCCTTGCAGCGTGTCTTGATCTCCCCGGCAACGGCGCCAGAAAAAGAGCTGTTGCCGTGGGAGTTGGCAATCTTTGGGATGTAACTTTTCTTCAGATCCCCGGCAACGGCGCCAGAAAAAGAGCTTGATGGCGTGTATTTCACACGTTCGTTGGGCAACCCCAAGAGGAAGGTATGATGCGCACAGCAGCAAGTTTTCCCTCGAGAAAGAAACCAAGGTTTATCGAACCAGGAGGAGCCAAGAAGCACGTTGAAGGTTGATGGCGGCGAGATGTAGTGCGGCGCAACACCATGGATTCCGGCGCCAACGTGGAACCTGCACAACACAACCAAAGTACTTTGCCCCAACGAAACAGTGAGGTTGTCAATCTCACCGGCTTGCTGTAACAAAGGATTAACCGTATTGTGTGGAAGATGATTGTTTGCGAGAGAAAACAGTAAAAACAAGTATTGCGATAGATTGTATTTCAGTAAAGAGAATTGGACCGGGGTCCACGAGTTCACTAGAGGTGTCTCTCCCATAAGACGAACAGCATGTTGGGTGAACAAATTACGGTTGGGCAATTGACAAATAAAGAGAGCATGACAATGCACATACATATTATGATGAGTATAGTGAGATTTAATTGGGCATTACGACAAAGTACATAGACCGCCATCCAAGCTGCATCTATGCCTAAAAAGTCCACCTTCGAGGTTATCATCCGAACCCCCTCCGGTATTAAGTTGCAAAGCAACAGACAATTGCATTAAGTATGGTGCGTAATGTAATCAACAACTACATCCTTAGACATAGCATCAATGTTTTATCCCTAGTGGCAACAGCACAACACAACCTTAGAACTTTCTGTCACTGTCCCACGTGTCAATGCAGGCATGAACCCACTATCGAGCATAAGTACTCCCTCTTGGAGTTAAAAGCATCTACTTGGCCAGAGCATCTACTAATAACGGAGAGCATGCAAGATCTTAAACAACACATAAGCATAACTTTGATAATCAACATAACAAGTATTCTCTATTCATCGGATCCCAACAAACGCAACATATAGAATTACATATAGATGATCTTGATCATGATAGGCAGCTCACAAGATCCGACAATGATAGCACAATGGGGAGAAGACAACCATCTAGCTACTGCTATGGACCCATAGTCCAGGGGTAGACTACTCACTCATCACTCCGGAGGCGACCATGGCGGCGTAGAGTCCTCCGGGAGATGATTCCCCTCTCCGGCGAGGGTGCGGAGAGCGATCTCCGGGATCCCCGAGATGGGATCGGCGGCGACGGCGTCTCGGTAAGGTTTTCCGTATCGTGGCTCTCGGTGCTGGGGGTTTCGTCACGGAGGCTTTAAGTAGGCGGAAGGGTAGGTCAAGAGGCGGCACGAGGGCCCCACACCACGGGGCCGCGCGGCCAAGGGGGGGCCGCGCCGCCTAGGGTGTGGCCACCTCGTGGCCCCTCTTCGTCTCGTCTTCGGTCTTCGGAAGCTTCGTGAGAAAATAGGCCTCCGGGCTTTTATTTCGTCCAATTCCGAGAATATTTCTTTACTAGGATTTCTGAAACCAAAAACAGCGAGAAAACAACAAGCGGCACTTCGGCATCTTGTTAATAGGTTAGTTCCAGAAAATGCACGAATATGACATAAAGTGTGCATAAAACATGTAGATAACATCAATAATGTGGCATGGAACACAAGAAATTATCGATACGTTGGAGACGTATCAGCGCTCATATCTCTCCTCGTCGCGATCATGTCGGCGGTCTCTCCTGGCGTCTCTGCTAGCCAGACGATCTCTTTCGTCGTCGTCGTCATATCGCCGGCGTTGGTCGTATTGACTCACGTATTTGTTGAGGAGGTGATCAGAGAGGGGTCGCTGATATCGCACATTCTTCACTTCTCCCTCTGTGACGTAGCGCTTGCCATCGTGCCGGAGCCGATCGCGTGGAGCGGCTTCCTCTTTGTCCTTGTTATGAGAGCAGCTGCCCTCGTCTCTGTCCTTACCAGAGTGGTGCCCCGGTCCTACCATGTTGATGCTGAACGAGAAACCTGGCTGGCACCTCCCAGGGTAAGTGCACTCCACCATGTTAACGGCGGGGAAGGGGTGCGTGTCGACTTTCATGGCGTACTGGCTAAAAATTAACCGCTCTTGTTCTATCGCCATTTGGATCTGCTGACGCCACACCCTGCAGTCGTTGGTGGTATGGGTGAACGTGTTATGCCACTTGCAGTATGGCTTTCCATTCAGCTCCTGTGTCGTGGGGATTTTGTGGCCTTCGGGTAACTTTAGCTGCTTCTCCTTAAGTAAGAGGTCGAAAATTTGCTCAGCTTTAGTCACGTCAAATTCAAACCCTCTTGGAGGACCTTGTGGCTTAACCCACTTGCAGGACACGGGGCTTGCCCCCCGAGTCCATTCAGCCACTGCTACCTCTTGATCTCCCGCAGAGCCCTCATCTTCATCTGCCTCAACCAGGACCACCACACGCTTGAATTTATCCTGGTATACCTCTGGGTGGCGCTATTCATATAACGACAGCTTCTGCACCATATGCGCCAGTGAAGGGTACTCTGCTTGGGAGGCCACATCCTTGATTGGTGATGCAAGACCCACCACCGCCAACTCGACTGCTTCTTTTTCAGTCACACGAGCCGAATAGCATCGGTTCCTAACGATCTGAAGCGCTGGATGTATTCTGACACCGTTTCTCCGCGTTTCTGTCGCACTTGTGCTAGATCGGCAATCCCAGGCTCGGAAGATTCTGAGTGATACTGTAGGTGGAACTGTTCTTCCAACTGCTTCCAAGTCCGGATTGAGTCTGGTGGCAGCGATGTGTACCACCCAAAAGCCGATCCTGTGAGGGATAGTGCGAAGAACCTCACATGTAGTTCATCTGATGTTGAGATCGTGCCCAGCTACGCCAAATATCGGCTCACATGCTCGATTGAGCTGGAGCCATCCGACCCACTAAACTTGGAGAATTCGGGGAGCCGATATTTGGGTGGTAGTGGGATCAAATCGTACTCGTTGGGGGTACGGCTTGGAATAGCCGATTGCCCTCCTTTTCGGCACCATGCCGAACTGGTCTCTTAAGATTGTACTGATCTGATCCGCGGTGATGGCTGCAGGAGTCGAACTCTGAAGATTCGCTGGAGTGGTATACTTAGCCAGCCACGCTTGCTTCTCAAGCTCTGAGCCAACTGCAGGAGTTGAGCTCTGGAGGTTCGTCGGAGTGGCATACTTAGCTAGCCACGTCTGCTTCTCAAGATCTGTTCTAGAAGTTCCTCCTGCTGTTCTAGAAGTCCCTGCTGTTGCAGTCTGGTTTGAGAGTACCCAGCTGCTGCAGTCTGGCACGTATGTGCACGTGTATCCGTGAGGGATCTCCTTTGGCGCCTCATACAAGAACTGGTAATCACTAGGGTCACCACCGATCTTATAGACGACGTATGCCGGTGAACTCGGCACCTCTGGTGCTGCCAACGCGAACGGCAGCGGTGGTCGGGACTGGAGTGGAATCTCTCCTTGGTGAGTCCCTAGAGCTGGTCCGACGGAGAATGCGATGGCTCATGATTTCCTGGATCACCCGAAGGGCGACACGCTCCAAAGTGTTCACCAGGCTCTCAGAGTGGCGGTGCAGCGAATGAGCTACCATGAAATTAATCTCCTGACGCAGGGACCTGGTGCGTTCTTCTGCCGGGGCGGACAGGTCCACTCCATCGAGCGCGCCTTCAGGTGAGAACCCTCTCCACCTGATGCCGTGTGAGCGGGTTCTCTGGAAAGAGCCGATGAGGTCGGCTTCGAGGATCGCTTTGACCTCATCATACTTCTTCTTGAGCTCCTCGGTCAGATCCTCGTACGTGACTGGAGTGCCTTCCGCCATCTCAGATGTAGATGGCGATGCGGTTGATGTCGAAGACGGTCCCACCGTGTGTGCCAGAATGTGTTGCGGTCAGAAACCCACCGGCGAGCAGCGACGGGCAACACAGTAGAGCCGGGAGGCTCCTAGGACTGCGGCTGGCCCTGGTCCCTCCGAGCGACGGCCCGCAAAGACTCGGCACGCACGTCCGATGCTGGTGCAAGGGCGTGCCACCTGACCTATACCTGGTCAGGGAAGGTGATGGATTTGCTTCGCTTAGTTTCTGCATGGCATACACGTAAACATTAAATACGAGCCTCGATCGGCTCTCAGGTTATCCTGCGAATCGGCTCAAGGAGCCGATCCACCCATTATCCGTATGAGGTATACGGTCACATGGTGGTCCTGCTTGATCGAAATAAAGCTAAAACGACCTACTACGATTTAGGGTTTTCACCACATAATCGGAACATCCTACTCGTGATTGAGCCTGGCGGCCACGCACGGTGATCGTAAACCGACCCTAGACAAGGCCTAAAAACCAACATGAAGTTGATCCCCGGAACATCCCGTCTAGGGCTAGCAAACTACACCCTACGTGCCCTTTGGATCCTTCAACCCGTTTGTAAGGCCTAACTATGCGAGATATTAAACTAATCCTTGAAGATCAAGGAGCAATCATAACGGATCGGATCTACTAAATAATGATCAAGCGGGGTGCCGCCCTTACACCTAAGATAGGTGTAAGGGCGGCTAGACGTCTAAGGGTTGCACGGACGAAAGCATATGATACGATGAAGCAATGCTAACCCTAACACGCCTATGATAACTACGTTGCTCGCCATCAACAAGGCTTCGGCCACGAGCAACGCATGAACAACGAATAAACGTGTGCTTGCCTAGATCGCAAGATGCGATCTAGGCAGCATGATGCTTACCGGAAGAAAACCCTCGAGACAAGGGAGTTGGCGATGCGCCTAGATTGGTTTGTGGTGAACGTGATTGTTGTTTATTTCAGAAACCCTAGATACATATTTATAGTCCGTAGACTTTCTAACGTGGGAGTAATCCCAACCGTGCACGAGTCAAATTCTATCTAACTGACACGTATCCTACTATATTACAGATACACGGGCAAACTAGCCCAAACTTTGCATATAAGGCCGATTCTTTATTTCTTCCATGTATATTCTTCAAGCCCATCTTTAATCGCGGCCCACCTCTGATCCGGTCAAATTCTGGTGATAACAGAAACAAGTTCACCTGTTGTTTAAGTAGCTTCGCACGAGCCCTTGTAATTGGTCCAATCCGAACTACATTGGACTTGAGCTTCACAGCAGGTTCATCTTCATTTGTCAATGACGGAGGTAGTGGTGTAGTAGGGATGTCCTCATCAACCATTCGTTGACAACAATAAACACCTCTCAAAACTTTATTTTTATGCTCTCTTTATGATTTCAAAACTTGCAAAGCTCTAGCACATGATTTAATCCCTGCTTCCCTCTGCGAAGGGCCTTTCTTTTACTTTATGTTGAGTCAGTTTACCTACTTCTTTCTATCTTAGAAGCAAGCACTTGTGTCAACTGTGCGCATTGATTCTTACATGCTTGCTTATTAAACTCATCATATTACTTTGTGTTGACAATTATCCATGAGATATACATGTTGAAAGTTGAAAGTAATTGCTGAAACTTAAATCTTCCTTTGTGTTGCTTCAAAACCTTTTATTAAGAATCTATTGCTTTATGAGTTAACTCTTATGCAAGACTTTTTGATGCTTGTCTTGAAAGTACAATTCATGAAAAGTTTTTGCTATATGATTCAGTTGTTTAGTCATTATCTTCTTGTTAGCAAACTATAGACCATTGCTTTGAGTCCCTTCATTCATCTCATATGCTTTACAATAGTATTGATCAAGATTATGTTGGTAGCATGTCACTTCAGAAATTATTGTTTTTATCGTTTACCTACTCGAGGGCGAGTAGGAACTAAGCTTGGGGATGCTTGATACGTCTCCAACGTATCTATAATTTATTATGTTCCATGCTAGTTTTATGAAAATACCTACATGTTTTATATGCATTTTATATCATTATTATACATTTTCTGGGACTAACCTATTAACAAGATGCCACAGTGCCAGTTCCTGTTTTCTGCTGTTTTTGGTTCCAGGAAAGCTGTTCGGGCAATATTCTCGGAATTCGACGAAACAAAAGCCAAACCTCTTATTTTTTCGAGGGACACACGGAGCCAGAAGGGCAAGCCCGGGGGAGGCCCACGGCCTCCTCCCCATGCAGCCGCGAGGCCGAGCCCACATGCGCGCCGGCGTGTGGGGAGCCCACCTCGGGACTCCACCGACATCGCCCCTTTGCCTATTTGTTCCCCCACGACGCGAAAACCCGAGATATATCTATCATACTCCAGAAAGACTCCCGGGACGCCGCCGCCATCGCGAAACCTAATTTCGGGGGTCAGAAGTTCCTGTTTCGGCACCCTGTCGGGACGGGGATCGACCCCCGGAGCCTTCTCCATCGACGCCACCGCCTCCATCATGCTCCGTGAGTAGTTCCCCCATGGACTACGGGTTCTAGCGATAGCTAGTTGGTACTCTCTCTCCCATGTACTTCAATACAATGATCTCATGAGCTGCCTTACATGATTGAGATCCATCTGATGTAATCGGTGTTGTGTTTGTTAGGATCCGATGAATTGTTACATTATGATCAGTCAATCTATAAAGTTTGTGAAGTTATTGTTGCTGCAATCTTGTTGTGTTTAATGCTTGTCACTAGTGCACGAGTGGTATGATCTTAGATTTAAGCTCTATAATTATTGCTTAGATTGTATCTACAAGTTGTTTGCACATGTCTATGTCCGGAACCCGAGGCCCCAGAGTGACAGCAACTGGGATAACTGGAGGGGATGGCTTAGATATGAGGATCACATGTTTTCACCAAGTGTTAATGCTTTGCTCCGGTACTCTATTAAAAGGAGTACCTTAATTACCAGTAGTTTCCCTAGAGGCCTGGCTGCCACCGGCTGGTAGGACAAAAGATGTTATGCAAGTTTCTCATTGCGAGCACGTATAACTATATATGGAAAACATGCCTACATGATTAATAAACTGGATGTTCTCTCTTAATGCTATAATAATTATGTCAATTTCCCAACTGTAATTTGTTCACCCAACACTTGTTATTGGAGAGTTACCACTAGTGTAGATAGCTGGGAACCCCGGTCCATCTTATCATCAAATACTCACTCGGTCCTATATGCCATTAGAAGTAGTATCAACTATTTTCACGGTGCCATTGCCTCCGTGTTACTGCTACTACTGCTTGTGTTACTCGTTACTATTGCTCTCATATTACTGCTGCTTTCACATCACCCCTGTTACTAGTGCTTTTCCAGGTGCAGCTGAATTGACAACTCAGTTGTTAAGGCTTATAAGTATTCTTTGTCTCCCCTTGTGTCGAATCAATAATTTTTGGTTTTACTTTCCTCGAAGACTGTTGCGATCCCCTATACTTGTGGGTTATCATCACCATAATATTTTTTATAAATAGCCAGTGCGGAATTTTGAGCTACTATTTTATATGCATATGCCCCAGGTTATTATCTAACTTTTGTTAGTTTACCACTTTTCGATATGAGCAACAGAATATTTTCGGTAAAATTTATCTTTACGTACTGTTCTGTTTTGATAGATTTTCGCCACTATTTGCATTTACCTCTTAAATCTCTTTCTTTTTGAGTTCTTTTGATCAAAGAGATTTTTGAAAGGTTGCTAAAGTAGCTAATGCTTTAATAGATATTTGATATATGTTTAAACTGAACCCAAGTGGATTTGTTTATTTTGATTGTACTAATGCTGCTAATAGAGAATTGTGTTGTATGAAGGAAGTTTTCAAGTGTAGGGAGAGAAGAATGATGTGATGAGATGAAGAATGGACAAAAGGTCAAGCTTGGGGATGCCCCTGCACCCCAAGAAATATCCAAGAGGTACAAGCGTCAAAGATTGGGGATTCCCAAGACATCCCATCTTCATCAACAAAGAAACAGGTCATCTTTCTATGCGCTATATTTTCATTGCTTCATACTCTATGTGTTGTTCTTGGAGCATATTTATTTTTGTTTTTTGTTTTGTTTTTTTTGTTTTCTATAGCATATGTTGGATCCTGGCACATTTGTTTTGGAGAAAGACCCGCTCCGTTTTACTTACATAGAACGCTCTAATTTTTGTTGTTATTGTTCTGCGAGTGTTCTAGTTTTCCGGTATTGTGTTTAGCACTTGTTTTTTCACTTGAATTTTGTTCAGAGCATGTTAGTATTCTTTATTTATGTATGATTGCTCTCTGATCCATAATTAATTTCATCTCTGAGAATTATTTCAAATAAGTAGATTGGTGTTGGATACGAGTACAATATTTCATGACTATAGTGATGCAAAAAAGAAGCTTGTCTAGACTGTGGCATAGACTTTGGCATGTCATGTTGGATGTTATTCTTCTCATACGCTTAGTATTTATTGTTTTAGCATGACTTGTTTCAAATGGCTGAGAGTGCATAATGTGGCATTGAAATAATCATGTGTTGTTTCTATCATAAAAGCATAGTATTGTGGTATTCTCCTTTGATGCTTTATTGGGTTGACTTGGCGCATGCTTACACCATGTTATGACTATAACCAGTCAACTAAAGCCTCTATGATCATTTATTTTTTTACTTGTAATATCATTTTATGGTTTGATTGATAATTTTTTGTCGCTATGCATGATTATGGTCATTATTGCTCTCTTAGTTGGTCGCTCCCAGTCTTTTGCTAGCCTTCGCATGTGCTGAGTATGATCTCTACTCGTGCATCCAACCACCAAGAAACAAAGTTTTCTAATTGTGTCCACCATATCTACCTAGTAGCAATAATGCTATTCCAAGTAATTCATCATGTTTTATCTTCCAAATAAAATTTTGGCATGAGAAAATTAGTTAGTAAAGCTCTCACTAATTTGATCATTGTGCCTATCTTATGAAGTTTATGTGTTTGCAAATTGCAAGCTGGGAGTTAGTAGAACCATGTTTTCATGGGGAACAGTTTCGACATTGCACTTATATTTAGTTGATGTCATGTTTTTTTATCTATGGATGCCTAGCGGTGCGAAATAAAATGGAAACTTATAAGTCCATGGAGTTTGTATACGAGTTAGGGAAACGCCTGGGCCGCTAATCTAAGCCATGCATCATTCATGGTGGAAATTTACAGCTAAACCATAGTGAGAATTCTATGAAGTATTTGCAATAAAAAGCTATACTCATAGTAAATAAAAAAATTGCCGAGGTGCTCACCGTCTGTTTGTCTTATTATTTTGGCATGGGATTGCTCCACAAGAGTACCTCCATATCATCGGGCAAGAGGTACCCCGTTGGCGGTTCTCAATGATACACATATACTTACAATGATAAGAACTTATTTGGGACCTAAGTTGCGTATCATGAGGTTTAGGTACTCGCATTCAAGGAGCATGAAATTTTCAACTTGTGATTTGCAAGCATATAGCTCATTTTTGACTCACATTAACTTTAACCATTCAAGATGCTTATGATAGGGGCAATGAGAGCTCAAAGCTAATAAGTACATACTTTTTGGAAGGTTTATAAAACTTTTTTATCTGACTTACTCTGCATATAGTCTCTCTTTTACTTTTATGTTGGGTCTTCACCTTCTACTTTATGCACCGATTAAGAGAGCAGAGTTGTCATTCTTAGTGAAATGTGCATAGTCCCAAAGTTATTATTGATTGATTCATGATTGTGTTATTGCTTGTTATCAAATTACATGTATCTAGTCACCCTCTAAACTTTGAAGGTGTCCTAGCATTTATGTTTTGCTATTCCATAAGGACATTTTGAGTACCACTTTATTATGTTTAATCTATGATCATAAACACACAATTGCTTTCAATGCACTATTATTCATGATCCTTTGTTTGAGTTACTTCTCATGTTATAACAAACTTGCTAAGTTCTATTGAATTATATCTATCAGCCTATGTTAGAGTACTTAGATCCCAGCTCACAATGCTTTACATGCTTGATCAAGATTGTGTTGGCTTCATGTCACATCAAAAATTATTTTGTTATCATTTACCTACTCGAGGACGAGTATGAGTTAAGCTTGGGGATGCTTGATACGTCTCAAACGTATCTATAATTTTTTTATGCTTCACGCTTGTTTTACACCAATTCAACTATGTTTTGTTTACACTTCGTTGCACTTCTACATGATTTTCGGCACTAACCTATTAACAAGATGCCACAGTGCCAGTTTCATGTTTTCTGATGTTTTTGTATTTCAGAAAAGTTGTACAGAAAATATTCTCAGAATTGGACGAACCAAAAGCGGAACTAAATATTTTACCGAAACGAAGACGAAGTCCAGAGGGGGGGTCCAAGAGGCGCAGCAGGGCGGCCAGACCACCCCTAGGCACGGCCTGGACCTGGCCCGCGCCTAGGGTAAGTCTGGGCCCACTAGGCACCCCACCGACCTAAATCCTCCGCCTATTTATACATCTTCTCGGGAAAACCCTGGATACCTGAGCCTCCATCCATGAAAAGTTCTATCGCGGCCGCCATCGCAGAACCCATCTCGGGGGTTCTGAAGCTCTTCCTAGCATCCTGCCGGAGGGGGGAATCATCACAGAGGCATCTACATCGACATTCCCGCCTCCGAAGTGATGTGTGAGTAGTTCATCCCTGGACTATGGGTCCATAGCAGTAGCTAGATGGTTGTCTTCTCCACTTTGTGCTTCATGTATCGATCTTGTGAGCTGCCCTACATGATCAAGATCTTCTTTATGTAATCCTATATGTTTGGTTTGCAGGGATCCGATGAATATTGTATACTATGTTGAGATTGATTATATATTAATGTCATATGTTATTTATGATCTCGCATGCTCTCCGCTAGTAGAAACTCTAGCCAAGTGGACACTTGTGACTCCAAGAGGGGGTATTTATGCTCGATAGTAGGTTCATGCATCTAGTTTTCTGGGAGAGTGACTTTATAAGTTCTAAGATTGTAGATGTACTGTTGCTACTAGGGAGAAAACAACAATGTTTTATCCGAGGGTAATTCTATTGATTACTTTACACACATTACTTAATGCGATAGTCTGTTGCTTGCAACATAATACTGAAAGGGGTGCGGACGCTAACCTGAAGGTGGATTATTAGTTATAGACGCAGTTGGATTACGGTCTATGTATTATATTGTAATGCCCATATCAAATCTCATAGTAATCATCTTGTCATGTATTGGTCGATATTCTATCAATTGCCCAACTGTAATTTATTCACCCAACATGCTATTTCTTTATGGAGAGACACCTCTAGTGAACTGTGGACCCTGGTCCTATTTCCTTTACTAATAAATTCAACTGCAATCCTGTACTGTCTACTTTCTGCAAATATCTCCTTCCATTTGATACGTCTAATCTTTTGTGTTTAGCAAACCGGTGAGATTGACAACATCACTGCAAGTTGGGGTAAAATACTTTGATTGTGTCGTGTGCAGGTTCCACGTTATTGCCGACGCCGGTAGTGCACCCTACCACTAGTCAGCCAGCAACACTTTCAGAAGTCATGCATTTCTCCTACTGGTCGATTAAATCTTGGTTTCTTATTGAGGGAAAACTTGCTACTGTGCTCATCATACCTTCCTCTTGGGGTTCCCCAACAGTGTGAAGTCGGCGTAACGATACCTCTACCTCTACCACAAAGTTTTCATTCTTTTTTTTGATAATGGGCGCTTTAGTACTTTAAAATTTCCATTATGTACCTTAGGAACAGTCACTTTGTGCCTGGTGGGACGGCTGCCAAGGTCGTATCCAGGCCAAGCTCAGAAGCGGAGCGAATTTAGTGTTTACCAGTACCATTCGCAAAATTTGGCTGGAACGAAAACGACAGAGTTTTCAACGCTAAGAGCATCTCCATCAGGGTCCCCGCTAGAATTTTGGGGGCCGGCATAAAAAATGGGCTCACATCGGCGCGTCCAAAAAATCACCGACGCTTTTTCGAGTCCAATAGAACCGTCGGCAACCCCGTGCCGGCCCCTCCACGAAGGACGCGAATCGGGCGCGCCGACGCCTCGCGGCACGGATTTTTTTGGGCGTGAGAGCCGCCTGTCAGTGACGTCAGGGCGCCGCGCGGGAGATCTCCTGCCACGACGCCGGGCGGGAAACTCTCCCGCCACGACGCCGCGTGTGAGGTTTCCCGCCTCTTCGCCGGTCTATATTATCCCTCCTTCCCCGCTTCTCACTTCTCAGTAGTGAAAAAATCTAAACCCCTAATGTTCGATGCGTGGGAGGAGGCGGCACTAGAGGAGGCCATAGAAGTCATGGAGGAGGACCCGCAGCTCGCAGAGTACGAGACGTGGGAGGAGGCGGCGCTAGCGATGACCGTAGAAGCATTTTCCGCGGAAGTGATCCCGGGGGCGATACAATCATTTTCCAACAAAATATATTAGCCATTAGATCTGTTTTCAAGGCCATGATTAAATTAGCAGATTTTTTTTGAAACATAATTTCAACATGTCACGGCCTCTAACTTGCAAATTTCTAACACCCACATGTCCATCTTATATATAAGGAAACTAATAACGTATTCGGTAGGACACGCAAGAACCAAACTCTATGACTGATCAGTCATTAAAAAACTCTAAAACTTATTGATACGTACTTAAGCCACCTCTAAAATTGACGGGCGATGGAAAAAAATTCAAGCCAATATGTACGATCTGATTTTAGCTTATACGCATGCCTGCCGCGACGTACGAGTATTTATGTACCACATGATGGTAGTCTCACGGGAAAAAATATGAGATGTTGTAAAGTTCGACAAATTTGTAGATACAAACGTAAATATATCATGGAATGCATTCTTTCAATTAAATATCACCGTATAATACAAAACCTATTTAAAAAAACTACGAATAATACAAAACTTGAAAACCATTTTTGAAGACGTTAAATTAACCTTTCATGTTTTGGAAATGCATATGAGACATAAGTCATCGAACGCGCAATGATACTAGAGACACCCTCATGTTGCCTAAGCCGTCAGAATTTACAATCATGTAAAAAAATAGTGACCGATTAAGATGCCAAGTCATCCATGATAGTGTAGTCATGTTTCATGAAACAAACAATATAAGGGAGCAAGCACGCAAAATGAATGGTTGAAGAATAGGTTTAACTTAGCAGATTTAGAAAAGTTAAGCGTAATATTACACCTAAATGGTATGCTATTTTTGTTCATAAGTAAATATATTACTAAAACATAACAATAGAAACTAACACTGATAAATTAGTGATAAAAGGTATTACAAAATTTGTTTAATAATATATATATATATAATGGCCAAAGTTGTATATTGCAGATTATCCATCTCTAAAACGTTATGTATTTCACAATATGAGAGAGTCACATATTTTTACAACAAATAAAGGAAACAAAATGTAGAAAAAGATCATATAAATGTTGAGTAAAATTCATAATCTTTCATCGACCTATATATTAACTAAGATAAAATTGTTTAATTTTACCTTATATTAAGAAAAAAATTGTTCCATTAAAATGGTTTTAACATCTTATGATCATTGCTCAAGAAAACCGTGTGTACTTATCTATACTAGCAAGACGGGGCGCGGCGGCACGCCGCGGCAGCGAGAGAACATTGGCGGTTCAATGCATATGTGACATTAACAATGTACTGAAATTTCATCAATCTATATCTGGTGCACACAATTATGAGTCAGAACCTATAGTTCAGTGGTATGGTAGATAATTATAGGTTCTGTGGTAGATAATTAAGCAGTTAATGCGGCTTATCCCACACAAAATAACACATGCTCGTGCGGTCCTACACTTTTAAGGCTTATATGATCTATGATTTAGTCAGTTTGTCTAAAACAGGCCGCATAATTTAGTAGGCTGCATAGATAAGTATACCTAGTGAAGCAATCGCCCATATCTCTACAAAAAGCCTTAGTACAGGCTATCCATTGTATCATGCTTTGGAGTCAACTATCCAATGAATGAATGATATGTTACCCTATGGCCATGACTGCCATCAGAATAACTGCAAGGACTGTTGTTTCCTTTGTCAGATGCTCAACATTTGTCACCGCTAGTGAAGCCAGCACTCAGTTGCGGCGGTAAGCTTCTAAGTTCTGGCTCAATCAATGACATCAATTATCCGTGTGTTGGCAATGGCTCTATAACCCAAAGAAATTAAGTCTTGGGCACCATTTCACCATCAACAACATAAACAAGAACTGGCCCATAGTCCTTATCTCTACTTCTCTATCTCTACTATCTCTACTAATATAAAAAGAGCCAGACCTGGAGATCCAACAGATCTCAGCCGTTCCACCATGTCATTTGACGGTGAAGATCGCTCCAATGTTGAGCAGCAAACGCGTTAAGCGCCTTGCCAGGCTAATTAAGCCCCTGGTAAAAAAAAAACCCCCCGTAACCACCTCTTCCCCCTCGCCGCCTACCCACGATCCACGATTCAGTCCTGGAAACAAGCCGATGTGTGTGTCGCCGTTCTCACTTCTCAGGCAACGCCGCCTGCCTGCGACGTCTTGCCCCGTGCTGACGTCCCCAAGCCAGCAGTGTCCTGCGCCCCCACCTCCATGGTTGAGTTGCGCTGCCCTGCCTGCGCCGCCGCCTCCCCGGACCGGTGCGCCAACACGCCATGCGCCGGCGCCACCCACACCGGTGCCTCGCCGAACCCACCCGACCCCGCCGGCACTGCAGCGTGCCCTTCACCGCTCCATCGTCTGCTACGTCGCCTCCCCGCAGTCGCCGTCGTCGCCTTGAAAGACACGGATCTTTCTTCGACACCGTGGAAACCATCCCTTACTCTGCTCAGGAAGCACCGCTGAAATCCAACTGCCTCCATCGATCATCGCTGTGCATCACAATCAGATACAAGAGTTGTATGCTCAGTGCTTCTCAAAGCATCAATGCACACAGCCTGTCCACGACCCACCGTCTCGCCTTGCAGCCGACGACCTCGACTCGCAGCCAAACGCTTGTACCTTCATATCAGGTATGATATTCTACTCTTTCAAGGTGTGCACCATTCCGATGAACGCGCGAGCCAACTCCACAGCGAGGCTGTCCAAGATGCGCTCATTCCGCTGATGCATCTTGACGCTACATTACTCGATGTAATTTATGTTTCCAACTGATAATTGCATAAATATTTGATCAATTTTCTTAGAAAGAAAAATATTTTACGTCTTATTCTAGAGATAATGATGTGGTATGCTGGAGAGAAGAGTATGTCTGCACCTGATTTTGATCTGCCAAGTTCTGTACTTTCTTGGTGAATTTGCTCGATGGGAAGACTACTCGATGAAAATAAATATACCATGATAATGATGATATACAACATGTCCTGAACACGAGCAAGTCAGGAAAATAATAAATGATTCTCTCCAATATAATTTTGTGCTGTTTACCAATGATTTATGATTCCGAGTAACAAAGGATATTAGGTTATTGTTCACCACCTGAAGAACAGATCTTATCTGTCATAGTGATACATATGTTCAGCAAGAGCCTTGGAAGAAGATTTATCTACAATAGGAAACACACAAAGATGACATATTAGTTATTCCTATATGTAAGCAACTATGGGGAAAGGTAATAGCCAGTACCATATAACATGGTTCCTTTCTACGAAAATAATTGGTGCAAGAACTAGAATGTCGAAATAATGTGTGTATTCCCAGTCATTATATGCCCGAGAAACAAACATGACGTACTGAACTCACATGGTAATAAAGCTAGCCTGAAAAATGTTTATATAGAAATCACATATTGTATTCGGATATCATTAATTTTACTTTCTCAGTTTGATTATGTGCAGTACTACTACTTACATTCAGTCAGGTAGCCTTAAAATTTTATAATATGATCAGCTTGGGGAGGAGGCTGATTGTTCATTCAATGAACTTCTGTTGATGTGTCTCTATTGCGAGCATGAGGATGATCTTCTATCACTGGTAGGTGATAATAATCTAAGGCACTACTTTGCCGCCACACAAGATTCCGATCTTTGGAATAAATTTGGGGAGGTACAAACGGTTCAGTGATATGAACGGTTCATTTTTAATTTATTGTAATTTCATTGTAACTATTTATTGTCGAATGAATGTTTTATGGGCCTGAACCAGAAGTGATTGTGCCCCAGATTGGATCTGTTGTTTGGTTGCTGTTGTTTTAACTCTTGTGCATAGGAACGAAATTAGAGACTTGGGGCTTTAATGGTGCTGATGTCATAAGGAAAAGTAAACTGCAGGTGTGATCAAGATTGAACCGTCAAGATCACAGTATGCTACTTCCTGACTGTCGGTGATGGCTTCAACCGAAATTCATATCCTTTGAATAATTGGTATCCTTGTAATTCTGCTATATTGCATTTCGAATTGCATCTTTCATAGTTGATGTTTCAGTTAACAGTTCCACGACACGGTGTTAGAAAATAATTTCAGATTTCTTATTCTTATGAAACTCTATGTAAGTTTAATGATGTTACTAATTATTTATCTCTCTTATGTAGGAAAATCTATTTTCAAGTAGGAATAGGAGAGAGCTCTCACTTGGAAAGAAGTTGAAGATCGATTATGTTCCGGAGATAGAAAAGATTCAAAAGGTATCCCACTACACCTCACAAGGAGTCATATTTGGTTTAGTTTTTCTCTTGATGAAGACGTGCGTTGCACGTGCACTTTTACTAGTGAGGGAAAAAAACAGGAGACCATCAAGTTATATAACAAAATGTAGATTGACCACCATTGGTTAATGACTTGATACATATGGGGCTAATTATTTGTTTCCAATCATCATATACTCGCTATATAGGATTGCATCCATATATTTTCTCTCCAAGCTCTATTACTCTGCTCTAGATTAGATGGTATTTTATCCCCAATCATAATATCATAATAATGTGACAAAAAAGTAATAAGTTTTGTGCGTACTAAATGTACAAATGCAAAAAAAAAAGCAAATTATCAAACTCTCCGCCATGATCTTCCATCGTGTGCCTGAAGCTATAGCTTACATCCTTACTATTTTGGCATATATTAACAGTCTGTAAAGTTTAGAAACAAAGGAGTGAAGCCCATAGTTGCCTGACTGGAAATGACAACATGTTACTAAATCCCGGTTCAACACTCCTGCCATCATAGTTAAGCACTCTCATAATCAAGGGTTAAGCATTTTCCTCATATATGGTGCACTCTTGTTGGAAATATCTAATATACACATGATCAACTTCGGCAAGATATTGTGGCAATATCCTAAGTTATTTTCTTCTAGACTTGAGCTCCTTGACTAATTACTTGTTTGGGCAACCGGTTGTTGTTTCCTCTGACTGCACAAGAAGTTTGGCACTCTGAGATGTGTAACTATTAAGAGTAGAACTCTCAAAGTCAATACTACTTAAAAAAGTAATGCAAAGACAATGAAATGAAGGAAAAGATGACTTTCTAAATATTCAGACTCTTTATCCGTGAGCCCAGGTGGAGCTCATCCCTATCATTACTCTAGTTGTTTTATAGGTTCAACTTTGTAAACCTGAATGGTAAAACATCGTTGCATCTACAGCTTAATTATCGTTAGTGGTTCCTATTTTCCCATTAGAGGACATTTTAACTACAGAAGTCATGAAGGAAATGAAACATACTGCAGAAACACTCTTAAGCAAACCCACTCGAACGTCCTTCAAAAGTTCAGCAACGTTTTTCAAGTCTACTGCATTTCTCAAGCTCCTACATAAGGAAGTGGATATATAAGACACTCTTACGTATTAGCTGAAGAAGGGAGATAGGCATAAGAACCGGAAATAATCAAATTCAACTATATATTTGATTCCATGTCCATCTCATTATTAATAAAACCACAATAACTATTGACGGTAGCATGAATCAAAAAGGACGATGATGAGCATAGAATTCTCCACTTTCAAAACTACCTTCAGAGACACATATATGGCTATGCATTATCATTTGAAGAAAGGCGTTGTTTCTTTTTATATATCTCTAATGCATGTATTCGTGCAAAAAAAAATCTGCTAATATTCATGTAAGGAAAGCAGAAGAATATGTTATGCCATTAGAACACACTTGTACTCTACTTAAAGCGTTTGTTCTTACAGGTATTCTATGATTTCGTGTGTATTTTACAATGGATTGCATTTCAAGCTTGTAGAACCACCAGCCTACAACGTCCCTGTAAAATAATGTAACAGCCCCACACACCAAAAGTGCTTATAAGAATATTTTAATGTAGTGCTCCTTGTAATGTCTATAGCAACTAAGCAGGGAGATGCAGAATAAAAAAAACTAAGGAGAGAATAGGTCAACAACACCTATATAAAACTGGAAGAAACATAAGTATATCCCCCATAGAAGATTTCTTTTCACTCCTTGGTCCTAAAGTAGGTTAGTTAGTTTGCTTCTCTGAAACCACAGATGCGGAGAAACATAAATCCAAGTAAATGCTAAATTCTAATTCCTGTTTGCAATATGAACATCATACATTGCTATTCAAAATAAATTATTCACAACATTGAGTATATCTTAGTGATTACTATGTCATTTTAATGGATCTAAGCACTTAATTTCTGACACAATGAAGGTAAGAGAACTGATTACAATTGTCTACCTAGGAAGTTGTTTCAGCAAAGCAAATATGCAGGAAAAAAGAACAGAGCTCGATCAGGGAAACAACCATCTAAAATCTGTAGATGTATAAATTTGTTCACAGTCTGGAAAAGTATAATAAACAGACCTAGCTTGAACTGTATATTATTTAATAAATGGTCATAAATCAGCATATTTTACAAATAAATGTAATCATGGTGTAGAGTATGCATGATTAGATTTACATTGAGAGTTCATGCTTCAACACAACAATTCGAAAGAACATAGGTACAGTGGTGGCAAACTTAATATAATCTTTTCTTTATGCTTGCAGATGTTCGAACAACCATTTTTATAAAATCTTATTTCCAATAAATAATTAAAAGGGGTGAAGGGGCAAAACACACAGGTGCGCACTAAGTCTTCAAATAACCTTTCCCCTAAATTTGTAGTAGCCTTTGTTGTTCAATTCAGTACTGGTAACTAATAAAAAATGCAACGACAAACATAACTCACACTCTCTTGTATAACTCATCAAAACAGGCAACTATACTCCAAACAAAGAGAGAAGTTTTCTAAAAATTATAGTTAGTTAACAACAGTGTTAAGTAGTAAATGGATCAAGGTTGACACTGTAATATCAATTACTTGCAAGGAAAAAAGAACACATTGTAACAATGTTGTAATGCCCCAAGTGAATTATCACCTATCCTTTCGTTTTCTCGGGAAATAAATAGCCATACGATAAATAGTGATGGAGCTTTCTATTCAGCTTCCTTTGAAAAAAGGAAGAAAGAAGACTTTGACTACTCAATGGAAATCAAATAGTTCTGAAGAATAAGTACCTACATCCATCCTGGAAATGATGTGATGATGACTGAGTTTCCGTAACACGGCTCTGATGCCAATGAGTACAACATGAAGTTTAGCTCAGTTCTCGCATTGGAATTACTTCAGCCAAAAGACACCAGTTCAGAAAAATTATCAGAGAACTCGCTAGCTTCCAACATAAACCACTAATAACAATCGTTATGACAAAAAGTTTCAGCACAAGCAACGCTTACATAGCAAAACAATGACCTGGACCTTTTGATCTCCTCCGTGCGCGATGTAAAAGGCTCGTTTTTAGGTGTTAGGGTTGTGTTGCGTCGAGTCATGGTTTGTTTCGGTTGCAGCTCGAGGACGAGCTGCATGTCCAGGTGGGGTGTAGTGTTAGAGTACGTCATGGGCCTGGGCAAGTTAGTCTTATGGTTTGCTTAGGGGTCAAGTAAGCCTTGCTTGGGAGTCAAGTAACCCTCTCTATATATGAATAGGAGATGTATCAATCTAATCAAGCAAGAATTAAGAAGGAAATCCCTTCCTTCTTACCCGGCCGTGGGCAAAAGGCCCCGGCCGGTCTTCTCGCGTCCTCGCAGCTCTCTCTCCCTCCCAAACCCTAGAAGCCATATAACAAGATACTTTTATTGAAACGGAGAAAGTATTATTTTTCAGCGGCGGTGAGTACTTTCACACAAAACGATAACATCCACATTGTACCCGGTCTTCAAAGGCAATGTTGTAAGCAGACTTGCAGGAGTACACACCTGAGCTCGTCCACCTTCATGTCCAAACATCAGCACCATGGGACGGTGGAAAACTGTATACATTTCTTGGATGCAGAGGCCAGAGGCTGGAGTGATGATTCCTCCATTTCAAAGAAAAAAACCATGCGACAATCGTTGTTCTGCAGCAATGAGACGCCAAACCCTGAGGTGTTGCAAGATAGCACTAAGGTATTCTATTATTTTAGACAGTAGGTATCTATGGACTTAGAGCATCTCCACCGGCAGCCCCGATAGCGTTTTGGGGCCGGAACTGAAAATGGGCTCGCACCGGCGCCCCCCAAACGTCACCGGCCAATTTTCGAGCCCAATAGAATCGCCGGCAACCCTGTGACGGTTCCTTCTCCAATGGCGCGAATCGGGCGCGCCGGCGCCTCGCGGAACGACGATTTTCGCTGGTGGGGCGCCTTGTCAGCGAGAGGACGCGGCGGTTCGCATCGGAAATGACGCGGGGAGGTTGGTCATCGGCGTTAATGGCCTCCCGCGCGAAAACCCAAACGGCGAGGGCGGCGACTGACCACGCGGCGTCCACCTACCTTACCCACACGCCTCCAATGCGCGTCCGCCGCCTCCCTTAAAACCCCACCGGTGCGCAACTCTCGTTTTCCCCCGCCATCCAACCCTAGCCGCCGCCGTCCTCAACCTCCGCGTGAACCTCCCACGCACCCCACCGACGCGATGGCGCACAATGACCAGGCCGGCGGCAGAGGCAGCAGCGTGCTCCGCTCGACGCAGCTAATTGATACGTCTCCGACGTATCGATAATTTCTTGTGTTCCATGCCACATTATTGATGTTATCTACATGTTATATGCACACTTTATGTCATATTCGTGCATTTTCTGGAACTAACCTATTAACAAGATGCCGAAGTGCCAGTTCCTGTTTTCTGCTGTTTTTGGTTTCAGAAATCCTAGTAACGAAATATTCTCGGAATCGGACGAAATCAACGCCAAAGATCTTAGAATCCCCGGAAGCATCCGGAACACACGAGAGGGACCGCAGGGGGGCACAGGCCCACCACACCATACCCTGGCGCGGCCTAGGGGGCCCGCGCCCCCTAGGGTTTGGCCAGCCCTTCAGCCCTCCGCAGCCGCCTCTCCGCCTATTTAAAGCCTCTCGTCGCGAAAACCCTGATGCGTTCGACGAAAACCACAGAAACCTTCCAGAGCCGCCGCCATCGCGAAGCCAAGATCTGGGGGACAGGAGTCTCTGTTCCGGCACCCTGCCGGAGCGGGGAAGTGCCCCCGGAAGGCTTCTCCATCGACACCGCTGCCATCTCCACCACCATCTTCATCACCGCTGCTGCTCCCATGAGGAGGGAGTAGTTCTCCATCGAGGCTCGGGGCTGTACCGGTAGCTATGTGGTTCATCTCTCTCCTATGTGCTTCAATACAATAATCTCATGAGCTGCCTTACATGATTGAGATTCATATGATGATGCTTGTAATCTAGATGCCATTATGCTAGTCAAGTGAGTTTTACTTATGTGATCTCCGGAGACTCCTAGTCCCACGTGTGTAAAGGTGACAGTGTGTGCACCGTGTGGGTCTCTTAGGATAGATTTCACAGAATACTTATTCACTATTGAATGGCATAGTGAGGTGCTTATTTATATCTCTTTATGATTGCAATGTGTTTGTATCACAATTTATCTATGTGCTACTCTAGTGATGTGTTATTAAAGTAGTTTTATTCCTCCTGCATGTGTGCAAAGGTGACGATGCGTGCACCGTATTAGTACTTGGTTTATGCTATGATTATGATCTCTTGTAGATTATGAAGTTAACTATTGCTATGATATATTGATGTGATCTATTCCTCCTACATATGCATGAAGGTGACAAGTGTGCATGCTATGCTAGTACTTGGTTTAGTCTCGTTGATCTATCTTACACTAAAGGTTACTAAAACATGAGCATTATTGTGGAGCTTGTTAACTCCGGCATTGAGGGTTCGTGTAATCCTACGCAATGTGTTCATCATCCAACAAAAGTGTAGAGTATGCATTTATCTATTCTGTTATGTGATCAATGTTGAGAGTGTCCACTAGTGAAAGTCTAATCCCTAGGCCTTGTTCCTAAATACTGCTGAGTTACTACTCGCTTGTTTACTCGTTTTACCGTGTTACTACTCGCTGCAATACTACCACCATCAACTACACGCCAGCAAGCACTCTTTCCGGCACCGTTGCTACTGCTCATACTTATTCATACCACCTGTATTTCACTATCTCTTCGCCGAACTAGTGCACCTATTAGGTGTGTTGGGGACACAAGAGACTTCTTGCTTTGTGGTTGCGGTGGTTGCATGAGAGGGATATCTTTGACCTCTTCCTCCCTGAGTTCGATAAACCTTGGGTATCCACTGAAGGGAAACTTGCTGCTGTTTTACAAAACTCTGCTCTTGGAGGCCCAACACTGTCTACAAGAATAGAAGCTCCCGTAGACATCAAGCACTTTTCTGGCGCCGTTGCCGGGGAGGAAAGGTAAAAAGGCACTCATACTACGGTCCCAGGTAAAGTATTTTTCCGGCGCCGTTGTGTGTGTGCTCAAAGCTATTTCCTTTAGATCCTGCAATTGCATCTTGTTGTTTCTTGTTTACACTAGTTTGGCATAATGTACAAGAGTGAGCTTCTTATTCTATTTCCTGATTTAAAACATGGATTGTTTGATGCGAAAATTAAAAAACCTATGAAATCTTATTTGCATGCTTGTAGTAATATTAGTATGAACGCTTTGAACACCATTGTTGATAATAATGTAGAAAGTTCTAAGCTTGGGGAAGCTGGTTTTCATGATATTTTTAGTCCCCCAAGCATTGAGGAGAAAATTTTCTTTGATGATACTTTGCCTCCTATTTATGATGATTATAATGATAGTGGTCTTTTGGTGCCACCTACTATGGAGAGTAAATTTTGTTGTGATTATACTATGCCTCCTACACTTGATGAGAATAATAATGATAGCTACTTTGTTGAATTTGCTCCCACTACAACTAATAAAATTGATTATGCTTATGTGGAGAGTAATTATTTTATGCATGAGACTCATGATAAGAATGCTTTATGTGATAGTTATATTGTTGAGTTTGCTCATGATACCACTGGATATTATTATGAGAGAGGAAAATATGGTTGTAGAAATTTTCATGTTACTAAAATGCCTCTCTATGTGCTGAAATTTTTGAAGCTACACTTGTTTTATCTTCCTATGCTTGTTACTTTGCTCTTCATGAACTTGTTTATTTACAAGATTCCTATGCATAGGAAGCATGTTAGACTTAAATGTGTTTTTAATTTGCCTCTTGATGCTCTCTTTTGCTTCAAATACTATTTCTTGCGAGTGCATCATTAAAACTCGCTGAGCCCATCTTAATGGCTAAAAAGAAAGAACTTCTTGGGAGATAACCCATGTGTTATTTTGCTACAGTACTTTGTTTTATATTTGTGTCTTGGAAGTTGTTTACTACTGTAGCAACCTCTCCTTATCTTAGTTTTGAGTTTTGTTGTGCCAAGTAAAGTCTTTGATAGTAAAGTAAGTACTAGATTTGGATTACTGCGCAGAAACAGATTTCTTTGCTGTCACGAATCTGGGTCTAATTCTCTGTAGGTAACTCAGAAAATTATGCAAATTTACGTGAGTGATCCTCAGATATGTACGCAACTTTCATTCAATTTGAGCATTTTCGTTTGAGCAAGTCTGGTGGCCTAATAAAATCCATCTTTACGGACTGTTCTGTTTTGACAGATTCTGCCTTTTATTTCGCATTGCCTCTTTTGCTATGATGGATGAATTTCTTTGATCCACTAATGTCCAGTAGCATTATGCAATGTCCAGAAGTGTTAAGAATGATTGTGTCACCTCTGAACATGTTAATTTTTATTGTCCACTAACCCTCTAATGAGTTGTTTCGAGTTTGGTGTGGAGGAAGTTTTCAAGGGTCAAGAGAGGAGGATGATATACTACGATCAAGGAGAGTGAAAGCTCTAAGCTTGGGGATGCACCCGGTGGTTCACCCCTGCATATATCAAGAAGACTCAAGCGTCTAAGCTTGGGGATGCCCAAGGCATCCCCTTCTTCATCGACAACATTATCAGGTTCCTCCCCTGAAACTATATTTTTATTCCATCACATCTTATGTGCTTTTTCTTGGAGCGTTGGTTTGTTTTTGTTTTTGTTTTGTTTGAATAAAATGGATCCTAGCATTCACTCTATGGGAGAGATACACGCTCCGCTGTAGCATATGGACAAATATGTCCTTGGTTTCTACTCATAGTATTCATGGCGAAGTTTCTCCTTCGTTAAATTGTTATATGGTTGGAATTGGAAAATGATACATGTAGTAATTGCTATAAATGTCTTGGGTAATGTGATACTTGGCAATTGTTGTGCTCATGTTTAAGCTCTTGCATCATATGCTTGGCACCTATTAATGAAGAAATACATAGAGCATGCTAAAATTTGGTTTGCATATTTGGTTTCTCTAAGGTCTAGATAATTTCTAGTATTGAGTTTGAACAACAAGGAAGACGGTGTAGAGTCTTATAATGTTTTCAATATGTCTTTTATGTGAGTTTTGCTGCACCGGTTCATCCTTGTGTTTGTTTCAAATAAGCCTTGCTAGCCTAAACCTTGTATCGAGAGGGAATACTTCTCATGCATCCAAAATACTTGAGCCAACCACTATGCCATTTGTGTCCACCATACCTACCTATACTACATGGTATTTTCCCGCCATTCCAAAGTAAATTGCTTGAGTGCTACCTTTAAAATTCCATCATTCACCTTTGCAATATATAGCTCATGGGACAAATAGCTTAAAAACTATTGTGGTATTGAATATGTAATTATGCACTTTATCTCTTATTAAGTTGCTTGTTGAGCGATAACCATGTTTATCGGGGAACGCCATCAACTCATTGTTGAATTTCATGTGAGTTGCTATGCATGTTCGTCTTGTCTGAAGTAAGGGCGATCTACACTGAGTTGAATGGTTTGAGCATGCATATTGTGAGAGAAGAACATTGGGCCGCTAACTAAAGCCATGATTCATGGTGGAAGTTTCAGTTTTGGACAAATATCCTCAAATCTCTAATGAGAAAAGAATTAATTGTTGTCAAATGCTTAAAGCATTCAAAGAGGAGTCCATTATCTGTTGTCTATGTTGTCCCGGTATGGATGTCTAAGTTGAGAATAATCAAAAGCGAGAAATCCAAATGCGAGCTTTCTCCTTAGACCTTTGTACGAGGCGGCATAGAGGTACCCCTTTGTGAAACTTGGTTAAAGCATATATATTGCGGTGATAATCCAGGTAGTCCAAGCTAATTAGGACAAGGTGCGGGCACTATTGGTACACTATGCATGAGGCTTGCAACTTATAAGATATAATTTACATGATGCATATGCTTTATTACTACCGTTGACAAAATTGTTTCATGTTTTCAAAATCAAAGCTCTAGCACAAATATAGCAATCGATGCTTTTCCTCTATGAGGACCATTCTTTTACTTTTAATGTTGAGTCAGTTCACCTATTTCTCTCCATCTCAAGAAGCAAACACTTGTGTGAACTGTGCATTGATTCTTACATATTTGCATATTGCATTTGTTATATTGCTTTGCATTGACAATTATCCATGAGATATACATGTTACAAGTTGAAAGCAACCGCTGAAATTTAATCTTCTTTTGTGTTGCTTCAATGCTTTTACTTTGAATTATTGCTTTATGAGTTAACTCTTATGCAAGACTTATTGATGCTTGTCTTGAAATGCTATTCATGAAAAGTCTTTGCTATATGATTCAGTTGTTTACCCATGTCATATACATTGTTTTGATCGCTGCATTCACTACATATGCTTTACAAATAGTATGATCAAGTTTATGATGGCATGTCACTCCGGAAATTATCTTTGTTATCGTTTTACCTGCTCGGGACGAGCAGAACTAAGCTTGGGGATGCTGATACGTCTCCGACGTATCGATAATTTCTTGTGTTCCATGCCACATTATTGATGTTATCTACATGTTATATGCACACTTTATGTCATATTCGTGCATTTTCTGGAACTAACCTATTAACAAGATGCCGAAGTGCCAGTTCTCGTTTTCTCGCTGTTTTTGGTTTCGTAAATCCTAGTAACGAAATATTCTCGGAATCGGACGAAATCAACGCCAAAGATCTTAGAATCCCCGGAAGCATCCAGAACACACGAGAGGGACCAGAGGGGGGGCACAGGCCCACCACACCATACCCTGGCGCGGCCTAGGGGGGCCCGCGCCCCCCTAGGGTTTGGCCAGCCCTTCAGCCCTCCAGAGCCGCCTCTTCGCCTATTTAAAGCCTCCGTCGCGAAAACCCTGATGCGTTCGAAGAAAACCACAGAAACCTTCCAGAGCCGCCGCCATCGCGAAGCCAAGATCTGGGGGACAGGAGTCTCTGTTCCGGCACCCTGCCGGAGCGGGGAAGTGCCCCCGGAAGGCTTCTCCATCGACACCGCTGCCATCTCCACCACCATCTTCATCACCGCTGCTGCTCCCATGAGGAGGGAGTAGTTCTCCATCGAGGCTCGGGGCTGTACCGGTAGCTATGTGGTTCATCTCTCTCCTATGTGCTTCAATACAATAATCTCATGAGCTGCCTTACATGATTGAGATTCTGTCAACACCCGGATTTTTAAGTCCAGATGCCTATTATGTCATTCATCGCAATCCCAGGATAATGTTGTTGCGAGGCATAATAGTCGAATATCACAGTCATTATTTATTACAAGCCATAGTGTCATACAATCTTGAATCACATGATTCATATTACACAAATAGTTGATCTCACAATCAACATCATACATAAGTTCATACATAGCGGAAGCGTAATAGTAACGGGACTCTCTAGTCCACAGGCCAACGTTTGACGTCAGAAACCCCTAGTTGTCGTAGGCGTCTTGCTGGTCATCCTCGTGATAGTTCTGTTCCTCCTCGTACTCTGGCCATTTGAATAGCCAGGGACAAAGCCGTAAGTACTTCAAGTACTTGCAAACTAATACTATTGTAAAATGCCCATGAAAGAAACTAAGCTCTAATTTAACTTGCATAAGCCATATTTTAGTTCACAAGCTTGGATCATGTACTAACTAACTTAAGTGGGAACATTAGTGTCATTCCCACATCATTGGTTCAATACCAAAAAGTCACCAATTCACCATTCATTTTTACTAAAGCTTTCAAAATCTGACACCGGAAACTGTATGGCCCTTCCAACCGTCCGTAACCGTGGACACGGCTATTCGAATAGGTTTACACTCTGCAGAGGTTGCACACTTGTGCCACAACATTTGATTTCATCCGTCGGAATAACTCCGAATCACCGTAACTCAGTACGCGGATCATCAACCATAACCTTTCACTTACACATCCTAGTATGAGCACCTCTCCCCATGAGCTTGGCCTCCCAAGTGAAAACCAACCGTTAACCCGGGAACTGCACAGGGCTTGGCCGTACAATTTCACCTCAGTTCACATCCTTTCTCAACAACGGAGGCAGCCTCAGCATAACCCCTATGATGTGTGTTCAGAGGGAACTCATACTAAAATATATAAACTTCCAGTTAAGCCCTACCCATAATCAGGTATTGTGGGGGTACTCAAAAATTGGAAAGGTATCGCATTCAAACCAATGTCAGGTTTTTATCAAAAATCACCATCTTCTCTTGTTCACCATCAAATTCAAACTCTTCAATGGAATGCTTCATCATTCCAAGGTTGCAAATTCAACCATTCACCTGCTCCCATCTAAATGTAGTCAAATTTTAGTATTTTAGCACTAGCACTAATCATGAGGGGTGCTACTTTGCTTTGCTATCTCTACTCATCTAGTAATCTTGTTCTCTATCCCAATTTTAGTTCATCTTTGGAAAACACAACAAGTAGAACTTGTATGGTGTACACATAAGATAGGCTTGTATAAAGAAAGGTAAGAATCATGTGCCTTGCTCATGGAGAGCTTTGCACTTTGCAAGAGCATTATCTTGCCTTGGTAGTTCTCTAGGTTTTCTCCTTCTTCTTCAGGGTAGAATTCTCCTTCCTCTTGATAATCTCCGGTGCTAGCGTCTAAATTGGAATACGAAGTATAATCACCAAACAAGCTCAAAGGCTATACTACACACATTATTACTTCACACAAACTATACTAAGCACACACATAAAACAAAAAGGTGCATTGGGGGATGACTTGATGAAAATGATTTCCTCTTATTCATATGTGATAAGTAATGTTCATATGGTGTTTGGGGGAATAACTTCCTCTCATTGAATCTTCTTAAGATTTAATTTCTCCACAGCAATACATGAATCCTATGTTGACCCAAGTCAACCATTCATCATCATTATTGGAGAAAATGATTTAAATGAGGTAGACCACCTCATACTATTTAAATAACACTACATTTGATTTAAATCTCAAGTAATTCATATAAGAGAGTTGGGACCAGGGGCCCAAACATCACATGAATTCATTTGAGACAAAGATTTAAATGAAGTAAAAATACTTCATAAGATTTACATAATAGTTTTGGACAATATCACTTACTAAACTAGCCATATTGTCCATTAATTAAACTAGGGTATGATCATGCAAAGTGACCACACCATTTTCTTGCAGAAACAATTAGTGTAAGTCAAATGTGAGCTACTAGAGTTGGAATTAACTTAATATCTATTTTGGTTGATTTTTAATAATTATTTGAATATGTAAAAGTCCCTGTCTTGTTATTTTTATCACATTTATTTTACCAAGATTCTGACCAAGGGACCAGTGGCATTAGTTAGATCTTTTTCTTAGCTTTCCAACAACATAAAGTTCATCAAATTTGGTTTAGCCAATTTCCATCTATTGAATTTCAAAGTTGGAACCAGTATTGAAATTAAATGGATTTGGATAAATCGAATTTGAATTACTGGGCTACGCGGGAAAGCTAACTGGGCCCAAACGTTTGAAAACGGCCCAAAGCCAGCCCACCACGCATCTGTGCACGCGCGGGCCGCCTGACAGTGGGCTCCACCTGTCAGCGACTCATAATAGCCGAAACGGTATGTTTTAAAATGGATCGTTGGATTAGAATGAGATCGGACGGCACTGGGCCATCGTCGTCTCCGGCGAGATGGGTTCACTGGCACGGCGGCGGTAGGGGGTCGGAGGCTTACCGCGGCTCCAGCTAGGGTTGGGCAGTGTGCTCGACGAGGTTGTAGACGACGGCGAAGCAGCCTGTAGCAGCGGCGTCGTCAGGGGCGGTCTCCTTCTCCGGCGATTGCTGCAGGGCTTCCGCGGCAGTGAGGCGTCGATTGGGCGGCGGCAGTGGCTAATCGAGCATGGCGAGGTGCTAGGGAGGTCGAGGAAGAAGAGGGGAGTGTGGTGGTGTGAAGAGATGGTCGAGGCGAGGCCTCCTTTTATAGGCGCGATGGTGGCCGGGGTGCTGCGGCGAAGTCGACCAAGGCGCGGCTTCTCCGGGGGTCTAGGGAGCTAGGCGGCGACGCGGTCGTGTTCACGACGTCACTGCTGTCCTTGGAGCTGTTGACCGCCAAAACCCACCGTCGGGCAGCGACAGTCAGCACTAGTAGAGCCGGGAAGAGCCTAGAGCTGCGGCTGGCTGAGACCCCTCCGAGCGACGGCCCGCAATGCTCTTCCGGTCACACGCGGCGATGCGAAGTGCAAGGGCGTGCCACCGACCTATACCTGGTCGGGAAGGTGATGGGGAATGCCTCGCTTAGTTCCCGCATGGCATACACGTAAACATTAAATACGAGCCTCGATCGGCTCTCAAGTTATCCTGTGAATCGGCTCAAAGAGCCGATCCACCCATGATCCGTGCGGGGTGCACGAATACTTGGTGATCCTGCTTGATCAAGATAAAGCTAATGAGATCTACGACGATTTAGGGTTTTCACCGCATAATCGGATCATCCTACTCCAGGTTGGGCCTCGCGGCCACGCACGGTGCTCATAAGCCGATCCTAAACAAGGCCAAAGAACCAACAATGTAGTTGATCCACGGAACATCCTGTTTAGGACTTGCGAACGCCACCCTACATGCCACTGGATCCTCCCCCCCTTTGTAAGGCCTAACTATTGCGGATATTAAACTAATCCTTGCAGAGCAAGGAGCAATCGTAACGGATCGAGATCTACTAAACGATGAACAAGCGGGTGCCGCCCCCATGCCCGAGATAGGCATGAGGACGGCTAGATATGCAAGGGCTGCACTACGTAAGCATGTTTATACGAAGAACAATGCTAACCCTAACACATCTATGATAACTACGTTGCCCGCCATCAAAGACGCTTCGATACGGGCAACGCATGAACAACGTGGAGCTTGTCTTTGCCTAGATCGCAAGATGCGATCTAGGCAGCATGTCGCTTACCTGATTGAAACCCTCAAGACGAAGGAGTTGGCGATGCGCCGAGATTGGTTTGTTTTGGGGTGAACGTTGTGTTGTTGTTTATTCCATAAACCCTAGGTACATATTTATAGTCCAGGGGACTTTCTAAAGAGGGCACATCCCCTCGTGCACGATACAAACTCTAACTCTTATCTAAAAGGGTAAACTACTAAATAAAGATACACGGGCAATTCGGCCCAAAACCCTTCGTGCCAGGCTGCTTCAGAGGGTCATGTCGTGGCAGAGCAGAACCGTTACAGCATCCGTCATCATTATGCCCTGTCTTCTCAGCTTCTCTAAAAATTCTGACAGCTTTAGCATCGATCCCTCGGAAGCTGTAATGGCATTAAACCTTCACCAGATTCCCCATTATTTAACCGTGCCGACTGGTTAGCTCTCTCTATCCTCTATTCCATCCCAGCTATCGGCACCAAAAACCCTCTCCTCCTGTAGCAATGTCTTCCTCTTCCTCTTCCTTCTCAAAACTCTTCCCCCAACCTTCGCCGAAGAAGAAGAACGAGGACAGCCTCCACCCCGCAGTGAATCCCTTCTCCTCTGACAAAGAGGAGAAAGAAGGAGAAGCAACAAAGGCCAAGGCCTCCCCTTCCGTCCAGCTCCCACCGAAGAAGCGCCTCCGCATGTGGGCGGACAGCGAGGACGAAGATGATGACGAAGAGGAAGAGGAGGAGGATGACTCCTCCTCCTCCATCGGGTATCCGCCGACCAAGCGCTTTCGCTCCTGGGCGGACAGCGAGGATGATGATGATGACGAGGAAGAAGAGGCTCCGGCCAAGGGCTGGGGCAGCAGCGACGAGGAGCTCCCCGGGAGCAGCGCCGACGACGTCGACGGCGGCGATGACGAGGACAGCGACGACTAGTAGTATAGGACTAGTAGTAGCGGTGCACTAGGCACCGAGATCCCTCTTTTGAGAGCCATCGGCTCTTTCTTGTAAAGCTGCTCCTTGGAATTAATGAAATTGTTCTTTCCATTCATCTTTAAATCGCTCCAATTTCATTCCTCCCGTTTGTCATGCTAAGACCGATAGCAATGCGTCGGACTTCTTTCCTTTTCTTGCAGCAACAGCACAGTCCAAGCCCTGTACTAGACGACGGCTTTTCCTTCCCAGTTCCTCCCTGAGACGACCATAACGCAGCCGCAGCCGAGGTGACCCTAATCGGCTCTTAAAAACAGGGCATCTTCCAGGCTTGTTGCCCCCCGAGTCTTACTCGAGGCGAGAATGTCGGAGAGAATGTGCCACAGCCGATCCTCTTTCTTCCTCCGACAGCCGATAATCTTCCGTTTCAGCTGCACTAGCCCCACAGATTGGAAATCCTGGATTTGGTGAAGGCTTGATAATCATCGCACAAATAGAGTCGATGGCTACGCATCGGCTGTTTCTTGATTCTGAAGTCGATGTCTGCTGCATCGGCTGTGTTCGAAAATTTTCGAATTTTCACTTCTTGTTTTTACGGCCGACCTGTGCATCAGCCCCCATATTCCAATACCCATCAACAGAAAATGAGAGGCTTCCGTTGCATATCCTCGTATTTTATCTACCTGGGTGCCCCCCCGAGCCGATTCTGTCAAGAGAATTGATGGTATCGGCTCGTGTCGGATAACATGTTGAACCCGGGCAGAATGGTGGGTGAGGATAATTTTGGCCGATTGCTGGAATCGGCCCCCATGTTGCTTGTTCGATGAAGGTTTTGTAATGTCCCTTCATAAATTTTTTGGGGCCGATCACAAGGATCAGCCTCTCCTGGTTTGCTCATTGGTTTGATCTTGCTACTTGGTCAGGCTGGATAACACCAACCCGACTTCTGACTTGATGCGCTTGCTGTCGTCCACCTTGAGTGCTCCGTAGAGTCGTGGAGCGCTACGCTCTGTCGGCAAGACGAGTACCATGTTTGTGCCGGCCGATGTCTCATCATCGGCTTTCCTCTGTTTAGGGCGCCACTCCATTTTCCGTGGACGACCCTCTTCATCCAGGGTTCGCTGGACCTTTGCGGCCAGATCAGGCCGTGCCTTCCTTAGCGTATGCAGGTACAACCTCTCGGCTTCCTCTAGGCCGCGCAATCGCTGAACCCTGCGCTTTTGGGAACGGCTGAGTCCGTCAGGGCACCACCTTGGCCGGTGGTACCTATCTTCTTCCACTTCTAGCCCTTCGTCTTCGGAATCCTCAAGATCTGCCCAACGAAGTGACTCAGCACGTTTGCCTGGTGGTGGGAGAGGCCCTAAGCGCTCAAACACAGACACGTTGGCTGCCTCCTTCTTCTTCTTGTTGCATTCTGGGCAATTGCCGATTGTGGGCAATCGGCTCATTCCTGAATCCCAACAGTGTCTGAAGAAAGGGCAGTCCCAATGTCTGGCGTTATCATCCGGCTCCCTTGATGTGTCCGTGGCATGGCGCTCGTGCTCCTCCTCATCGCGATCCTGCCGACGATGTCTTCTGGCTTCTCTAGCCAAACGATCTCCTCCATCATCATAGTTGGACCGTCGGCGTTGGTCATACTGACTCACATATTTGTTGAGGAGGTGGTCAGAGAGAGGTCGTTGATATCTTATATTCTTCACTTCTCCCTCTGTGACGTAGCGCTTGCCATCATGATGGAGCCGATCGCGTGGAGCGGCCTCCTCCGTATCCTTGCTATGAGAGCAGCTGCCCGCATCTCCATCTTTGCCAGAGTGGTTCCCAGGTCCTACCATGTTGATGCTGAACGTGGGACCTGGCTGGCAGCCCTCGGGGTAGATGACTTCTACCATGTTAACGGCGGGGAAGGGCTGGGTTTCTACCTTCATGGCGTGCTGGTTGAAAATTAAACGCCCCTTCTCTATCGCCGCTTGGATGTGTTGACGCCACACCCTGCAGTCGTTGGTGGCATGGGAAAGCGAATTGTGGAATTTACAGTACGGCTTTCCGTTTAGCTCTTGCGCCGTGGGGAACTTGAGACCTTCGGGAATCGTCAACTGTTTCTCCTTGAGCGGGAGGTCGAAGATTTGTTCGGTCTTGGTCACGTCAAAATCAAATCCCACAGGCGGCCCTGGTGGGTTTACCCATTTGCGGGACACGGGGTTCCTCCCCGAGTCCACTCGGCCACTGCTACTTCTTGGTCTCCCGCAGGCACTTCACTTTCCTCTGTATCGACCATGACTACTGCACGCTTGAACTTGTCTTGGTACGAGTCCAGGTGGCGCTGTTCATATGCTGATAGTTTCGAACCATGTGCGCCGGCGAGGATAATCTGCTTGGGAGGCCATGTCCTTGAGGCTGTGTTGCAAGGCCGGCTACCGCCAACTCGACTGCTTCCTTTTCAGTTATACGAACCGAATAACATCGGTTCCTAAGGTTCCTGAAGCGGCTGGATGTACTCTGTCACCGTTTCTCCGCGCTTCTGACGTAGTTGTGCTAGATCGGCAATGCTAGACGCGGAAGCTTCGAATGATATTGCATATGGAACTGTTCTTCCAATTGCTTCCAAGACTGGATGGAGTTTGCTGGCAAAGAGGTATACCATCCAAAGCCGATCCCGTGAGGGACTGTGGAAAAGAGCCTCACGCGTAGTTGATCCGACACCGAAGCCGGTCCTAGTTGCGCCAAATATCGGCCGATGTGCTCGATGGAGCTGGAGCCATCTGATCCACTGAATTTGGAGAAGTCAGGGAGCCGATATTTAGGTGGCAGCGGGATCATCTCGTACTCATCGGGTACGGCTTGGAATAGCCGATTGCCCTCCTTTTCGGCATAATGCCGAACTGGTCTCTCAGTATGGTACTGATCTGATCCGCTGTGCTGGCTGCAGGAGATGCGCTCTGAAGATTCGCCGGGGTGGCGTACTTAGCCAGCCATGTTTGCTTTTCCAGCTCTGAGCCAACTGCAGGAGCTGGGCTCGGGAGTTTCGTCGGGGTGGCGTACTTAGTTAGCCACGTCTGCTTCTCAAGCTCTGTCGCTGACGTTCCTCCTGTTTGCGCCGGAGTCCCTGACGTTGTGGCCTGGTTTGAGAGTGCCCAGTTGCCACAATCTGGCACATACGTGCACGCGTATCCTTGAGGGATCTCCTTAGGCGCCTCAACCAAGAACTGGTAGTCACTAGGGTCACCACCGATCTTGTAGACGACGAATGCCGGTGTAGCCGACACTTCAGCTGGTGCTGCCAACGCATATGGCAGCGGTGGACGGGACTGGAGTGGCAACTCTCCTTGGTGCGTCCCGAGAGCTGGTCCTGACGGCGAGTGCTGGTGGCTCATGATCTCCTGGATCACGCGCGGAGCGAGACGCTCCAACACGTTGACCAAGTTTTCGAGTGGCGGTGTAGCGAGTGAGCCACCAAGTAGTTAATCTCCTGCCGCGGGGCCATGGTGCGTTCCTCCAACGGGGCGGAGAGATCTATCCCATCGAGTGCACCTTGTGGTGAGAATCCCTTCCATCGATGCCATGGGTACGGGTTCTCACGAAAAGAGCCGATGAGGTCGGCTTCGAGGGTGGCCTTGATCTCGTCATGTTTCTTCTTGAGCTCAGCAGGCAGCTCCTCGTAGGTGACTGGCGTGCCGTCCGTCGCCATCTCAGATGTAGATGGCGATGTGGTTGATGTAGACGATTAGTCCCACCGGGCGTGCCAGAATGTGTTGACCGCCAAAACCCACCGTCGGGCAGCGACAGTCAGCACTAGTAGAGCCGGGAAGAGCCTAGAGCTGCGGCTGGCTGAGACCCCTCCGAGCGACGGCCCGCAATGCTCTTCTGGTCACACGCGGCGATGCGAAGTGCAAGGGCGTGCCACCTGACCTATACCTGGTCATGAAGGTGATGGGGAATGCCTCGCTTAGTTCCTGCATGGCATACACGTAAACATTAAATACGAGCCTCGATCGGCTCTCGGGTTATCCTGTGAATCGGCTCAAAGAGCCGATCCACCCATGATCCGTGCGGGGTGCACGAATACTTGGTGATCCTGCTTGATCAAGATAAAGCTAATGAGATCTACGACGATTTAGGGTTTTCACCGCATAATCGGATCATCCTACTCCGAGGTTGGGCCTCGCGGCCACGCACGGTGCTCATAAGCCGATCCTAAACAAGGCCAAAGAACCAACAATGTAGTTGATCCACGGAACATCCTGTTTAGGACTTGCGAACGCCACCCTACATGCCACTTGGATCCTCCCCCTTTGTAAGGCCTAACTATTGCGAGATATTAAACTAATCCTTGCGAGCAAGGAGCAATCGTAACGGATCAGATCTACTAAACGATGAACAAGCAGGGTGCCGCCCCCATGCCCGAGATAGGCATGAGGACGGCTAGATATGCAAGGGTTGCACTACGTAAGCATGTTTATACGAAGAACAATGCTAACCCTAACACATCTATGATAACTACGTTGCCCGCCATCAAAGACGCTTCGATGCAGGCAACGCATGAACAACGTGGAGCTTGTCGTTGCCTAGATCGCAAGATGCGATCTAGGCAGCATGTCGCTACCTGATTGAAACCCTCAAGACGAAGGAGTTGGCGATGCGCCGAGATTGGTTTGTTTTGGGGTGAACGTTGTGTTGTTGTTTATTCCATAAACCCTAGGTACATATTTATAGTCCGGGGGACTTTCTAAAGAGGGCACATCCTCGTGCACGATACAAACTCTAACTCTTATCTAAAAGGGTAAACTACTAAATAAAGATACACGGGCAATTCGGCCCAAAACCCTTCGTGCCAGGCTGCTTCAGAAATCTTCCACATGTAACCTTCCAAGCCTGGCCCACCTCTGGATTTGTCTAAAATCTGGTGATAACAGGAGCGTCAACGGCGTGGTTAATGGCGGCGTACGGTGGTCGGGCGGGCGAGTGTACTGTCGCGGCCGTGGCGGGCGCGTTCGTCCTCTCCGGCGGCCGTGGTCGCCAAGGCATGGCATCAGCGTGTCCGGAGATCTCCGCGTGGCGAGAGGGTACCACGGCACGCGGATATGGTCGGGGTACGGCGAGATTTGGCGGGCGCAGCGTGGCCGTGTCGCGCTTGTCCGTGCGCCAGTGACGTCGCCCATGCCGCTCGCGGCGTACCTGGGCGTACACTCGGGCGCGCGTCGTCCGGGGATTGTCGGCGTCCTCGCGATCGTTGATGAGTACGGGCGATCTTCTGGGATCCTTGGCGAGCTCCTTGACATGGTGGCCGTGGCGATGGTGAAGAGAGAAAGGGGGAGGCGTGTCGAGGGCGACGTGGCCGGCATGTCCATGGCTGGCCATGATCTGGTCGTGTCCATGGCGTGCTCTGGCCTGGGCTAGGTAGGTTTAGGTCTGGGGAGTAGGGTTAGGTCCAGTGAGGGTCAAGGTTTGGCCAGATTTGATCACATTTTGAATTTGGTGAATCTTACATATGTTTCAATGTCTCATCTTCTCTTGATCCTAACTCTTGATCCAAGATGAATTTGATATGGTCCACTTTACAAAAGTTGTTCATGGTGTTGTATACTTGGATGGCATGCAAAGAGTTGGAGGTGTTTAGTTTAGAAATATTGAAATAGAGAGGCTCAAAGTGATGATCAGATTGTAATTGTCAAAAATGACCATTATCTTATGTGAGCAAGTTTTAATTCTTAGCTTTGATTTAATTGGGGTTTCTTTGATTCTCAAAGTTGTAATAACTATTTAATAACATGTTACCACTAGTGGTGAAGACTAATTGGGTCTAGGGTCAAAGTTTATAAAAATATCATATGTCATATGTTAGGGTTTTTAGGGTTTTATTCTTATTTGATTTCTTTCTCTTTTTCATTTATTTGTTTGGTGATCATCATGGGATCACTCTATGGTTGTGGAGTTTATCACATACACAAAATATCACTCATCATGGCATAGCACTCAAAATGCACAAGTCCTATGCAGGGCACTATATGAATTTTGAAAAGTTTTTGTTGGTTCTCAAATTTGGATAATTGGATTTGTTCTTCTTCCTTTATTTGAAATTTGAGGTGTTACAGATTCATATGATGATGCTTGTAATCTAGATGTCATTATGCTAGTCAAGTGAGTTTTACTTATGTGATCTCCGGAGACTCCTAGTCCCACGTGTGTAAAGGTGACAGTGTGTGCACCGTGTGGGTCTCTTAGGCTAGATTTCACAGTATACTTATTCACTGTTGAATGGCATAGTGAGGTGCTTATTTATATCTCTTTATGATTGCAATGTGTTTGTATCCCAATTTTTCTATGTGCTACTCTAGTGATGTGTTATTAAAGTAGTTTTATTCCTCCTGCATGTGTGCAAAGGTGACGAGTGCGTGCACCGTGTTAGTACTTGGTTTATGCTATGATTATGATCTCTTGTAGATTATGAAGTTAACTATTGCTATGATATATTGATGTGATCTATTCCTCCTACATATGCATGAAGGTGACAAGTGTGCATGCTATGCTAGTACTTGGTTTAGTCTCGTTGATCTATCTTACACTAAAGGTTACTAAAACATGAGCATTATTGTGGAGCTTGTTAACTCCGGCATTGAGGGTTCGTGTAATCCTACGCAATGTGTTCATCATCCAACAAAAGTGTAGAGTATGCATTTATCTATTCTGTTATGTGATCAATGTTGAGAGTGTCCACTAGTGAAAGTCTAATCCCTAGGCCTTGTTCCTAAATACCGCTGAGTTACTACTCGCTTGTTTACTCGTTTTACTCGTGTTACTACTGCTGCAATACTACCACCATCAACTACACGCCAGCAAGCACTTTTCTCGGCACCGTTGCTACTGCTCATACTTATTCATACCACCTGTATTTCACTATCTCTTCGCCGAACTAGTGCACCTATTAGGTGTGTTGGGGACACAAGAGACTTCTTGCTTTGTGGTTGCGAGGTTGCATGAGAGGGATATCTTTGACCTCTTCCTCCCTGAGTTCGATAAACCTTGGGTATCCACTTAAGGGAAACTTGCTGCTGTTCTACAAACCTCTGCTCTTGGAGGCCCAACACTGTCTACAAGAATAGAAGCTCCCGTAGACATCACTAATCTTCGACGAGGCTGGCGTACTGTACTGGCACCGCATCCCCGTGCCAGTACAGTAGAAGTTGCCGCACAGCTGGCACGTCTCCAACGGCGGCTTCGCCTTGCCACCGCCGCCGCCACTGCCAGGACCACAGACGCGGGCCCTCGCCAGGGAACGGTGGGCCCAGATGATGCCGGAGGAGAGGAACCTGCCGGAGGACGCCCTCGACAACCCGTCCTGGGCACGGCGCTTCGAACACGATCGCACCGTCGAGCTCGCGCGGACGGACACAACCTCCAGGGCGGCCGCTTCAACAACGTCGGCCGCCGTGCCTGGTGGTACAGCCGCTCCGTCGACGATATGCTCCACCAGTACGGCTTCCGTCCGTGCGTCCGCAGGCAACGGGAGCCGATGTACTTCCCGCAGGCGGCACACATGGCGCCGGCGCTGACCCTGCAGAGGGTGCCGAAAAGGACCGTGGCGTCCGGAAGCTCGCGCACCGGATCATCGTCTGCCGTCGCGCGCACGCGCTCGGCCGCGCCTGCGCCTCCTTCCGAAGGCGTCGTCATCCGCGACGAGGCGAGGCGCGCGTTCTTTGCTCCGGCTTGTCGGACGATGGGGTCGGGCCGCCGCTCCCGCGTCAAGGAGGAGTACGCCTCGCCACAAATTCCGTCGGTGAATAAGCAATGGTGGGAGAAGGAGGCCGAGGCGCAGGCGGACCTCCGTGGCGACAACGGCAAGGAGGAGTTCCCCGGCCAGAACTTCATCCTCGGCCACTCCGTCAACGAAGACTACCGTCACATCGCGATCGACCCGCGGCAGGCGGCGGTGTGGTCCGCCAGGGACCACGGCGCCAACTATGTCGACCTCGCCGGACCATCTGAGCTGCCGGCGCCAAAGGAGGAGAAGGCCAACGAGGAGGAGCCCGACAATGTTGACAACTGGTCCTTCGAGTCATCCAGCGGTGACGACCTGGACTTCATCGCCTTCGACTCCCAGCGCCGCTAGATGTTTTTTTTAGTTTTTTAGTTTGAATTCGCGTTAAATTTGTACAAATTTCGTTCGAACTTCGGATGAATATCGTTTTCAAAATTTGAATTTGATTTTCTAAATCTATCGGGGCCGCCAGTTTGTGGGCTTTTCATCGACAAGTTTTTTCCTGGAAGTTTTCGGAGTCCGGTTAACACATTTTTTAGTACGAGATGCCTTGGAATCGTTAAGGACATGTTTTGTTGTTCATATGTCAAGGGGTAAAGAGTAAATAAAGAAGTGACTTCTTACTTAACTTATTTAGTAATTCTATTGCCTCAGCTAACTTCCTCGATGAAAGAGTCAACTCAATCTCGTTTTATCCTACTTTCATTCCTATCCATATTCAAAATGGAATACCAGAACCGGTGACTGAACCGCTGAACCACTTAATTCTTCTCGTGATAGTAAGATCAAACAGGATTAGTCCCATCTTTTGATATCGTTTACAATCTGAGAGTGAAGGTTACGCAGCGGAAGCGGAAGTGGAGGGAACGACCAGTTCATCAGAAGAACAAGAAGTAGCCACTTTTAAGCAAGAAATGAGAGGAATTCAGCTGATCGAACTAGTATCACTTTATTCACGAATCCATTTCTTGTTGCGCCAGAGGAGAAAGCGTGTCGACTGGCTCTAGTGAGTGGTCTTTAACAAACCTAGGCTAATCTTAGCCAACAGCCGATCTCTCTTGATCGATCAATAGAATATGAGACTTCTGGGTCAGCATTTCCTGTATCTGGTTTCGGGAAAACTAAGCTATTTGTTACAAAGGAAGCAAGTTAACCACAAATCGATAAGTGTGTATCACTTTGAGATGGAGCAGTGTCCTAAAATAGAGGATGTTGTGCCGGTACCCCCATACGGCAGTGCTGACGCCCCTACCAATGCCTATTTGGGGGCTGCCGGTGGAGATACTCTTAGCTAGCTGTTGTTCAGTTGTTTCCAATCTGAACTTAGCTAGAGTATCTTGTAGACCGCGTGAAAATCAGGGGCTAGCTAGTGTCAAAAGCCTGCTCAATAGTCAAAAAGAGTCTGGCTTCCCTCATTGCCAGAAAGAAATTATTCCAACTGACTATTGGCTTTCTAGAATCACCATATATGTACGCTCGATGCCTTGATTCCTTGCTCTTTAATTAACATCTCATGATCATGCGCCCGGGCCGGAAGCATCATCGATCCCGTGTGTACTGCATGCACTTCACGCGGCATGCATATATGTAAAATTACAGATTAGGTAGCTTCAGTAAACTTTTTGGGCTGTGCCCTTCTGTACTTTTTCGTGTACCCCGGACGCATGACAGTTCAAGTATGCAGCACACAAAACTGGGAATCGACGACTTGACCATAGTACACATGGAAATGGATGCACAAGTTGTGACAACAAAAGTGCCCTTCAGAGTTAAGGCAACACAAAAGTCAAAAAGGATGCGAAGAAATGCCTTGGACTTTTTTTTTAGATAAAAGGCAGAGACTGCCCGACTTTAAATTAATAAAGCCCTCAGGTTCAACAAGGAAGTAACAATACATGCTGCGGCACAACAGCTTCGGCCAAGCAAACATAACAGCGAACAGCACTAAACAGCAGAACATCAAGGCTAGGCTAAGAGCAGGAGGTGGCCGGTGGAGAGATCACGCATCATGGTCAGCCCTTCTTGGGTTGGTTGCGTCGTGAAGCAGCTTGAGCTCGGCTACCGCGTGCTCGAGCCAGGGACGGTCCAGGGGTCTTGCCAACGGCGTCCACATCTGAAGAAACAACATAGTTTTAAAGATTATGTTAGCTGGATGTTTCATGAACTTGGACTCAATGGTCATTTTGTTTCTGAAGAGCCAAAGTGCCCAGGATTGAGCAATGAAAAGCAACCACACACATCGTCTAAATCTACCCGACAGACTAGAGATAATGGCAAAAAGCTGTGCAAAATTAGCGGGGCACCAGCTGCACCCCAGCAGCTGGCGGGTAACACTCCACGCAAAGACCGCCGTAGAGCAGGTGAAAAAGATATGCGCCGCGTCTTCCGGTCTGCCGCAAAGCTTGCAACATCCATTGCCAGGGCCCTGCCTAGTCGCAATATTGATGGCTGTGGGAAGCTTGTCAAGAACTAGCTGCCATGAGAAAATTCTGGTTTTGAGCGGAATACGGGCCGACCACACATCGCGGAAATGGGCAAAGGAAGCCCCTTGGGCCAGCTTCAGGTACATGGACCGAACCGAAAAGCACCCCGACGATTCCAGAGACCAAGACACCCCATCTTGTCCCTGAGAGAGATTGGTTTGTTCAATGATGCTTCTCAGCTGCAGCCATTCGCCAGCCCCCTGGGGATCAAGTGAGCGACGGAAGGTCAGAGGCCCCCTGGCCCCGCAGACCTGAGCCATCGTGCTCATCTGAAAGTTGGCGATGCTGAAAAGGTGAGGGAATCTGTCCTTGAGAGCAACCTCTCCGTTCCACTTGTCCATCCAAAACAAAGTTCGCCTCCCATCGCGGATACTGTATCTCGCTCCAAGCTTGAAGAGATGCTTGATCTTATGCAAGCTACGCCAAAACTGGGAGCCCCCACGGCCCGTTCCCTCGAAGATATTGTTGGCAGAAGCATATTTCGCTCTGATGATCTGGGCCCAAATAGGGTTGTCCGGTTGGAAAAGTTTCCAAATCCACTTGAGCATCAGCGCCCAGTTCATCATTTTGGAATTAAGGAGCCCCAGCCCTCGACAATCCTTAGGCCGACAGACCGCTGGCCAATTGACCAGATGATACCGCCGTTTAGGCCCCGAGCCTTCCCAGTAAAACCTAGCCCGGTGAGAGTCGAATTTAGCATGTATACCGTCTTGCAGGAGAAACATCCCCATCGCAAACTGGGGCAGACTGGCCAGGCAGGAGTTGGACAAAATTAAGCGCCCTCCAGACGACATGAATCTACCCCACCAAGGCTCGACACGGCTAGCCAGCTTACGGACCAAAAACAGCCATTGCTCCATAGTGAGTTTCCTGTCAGAAATGGGCAGACCCAAGTAGGTGAAGGGGAAGGCGCCAAGTTTACAGTTGAGCCTGTCAGCCACAGTTTGTTTCCTAGCAGCGGTGGTCCCCATGACCACCACTTCAGATTTGTGGTAGTTTATCTTAAGCCCAGACATATCCTCGAAACACATGAGCAAGAACTTCAGATTGGCAATGTGCGTGTCATCGTCTTGGATCATAATGAGAGTATCGTCTGCGTATTGGAGGTGGGTGATCCCGCCCGGGATCAAGTGTGGGACCACCCCAGCTATGTGACCCGCCTCCGCCGCGGAGGAGAGGATCTTGGACATCGCTTCAGCCATGAAATTGAAGAGTAAGGGAGAAAGAGGGTCCCCTTGACGCACTCCTCTCTTGTTCCTAAAGAACGGTCCCACTTCCCCGTTGATAGAAATCGCGGTCTGGCCTCCCATGACCAGCTGGGAGATGCGGTGAACCACTCCCGCGTCAAAGCCCTTAGCTCTGAGGACTTCCACCGGGAAGTTCCAGTTTACTCGATCATAGGCCTTCTCGAAGTCTAGTTTCAGCAAGAGGCACCCTTGCCTTTTAACTTTCAGCTCGTGCACAATCTCATGAAGCGCTAGGACCCCGTCGAGGATAAATCTACCCTTGATAAACGCGCTCTGATTTGGGCTGATGATGCGATGAGCAATGGGGTCCATCTTGGTTGCGAAAGCTTTGGAGACATCTTGAAAATCACGTTGATGAGGGCGATAGGTCTGAACTGCGTGATTTTGTCCGCCCCAGGGACTTTAGGGATGAGCGAGAGGATCCCAAAAATCAGTCTCGCAATGTCAATCCTTCCCAGGATGAAGTCGTTAAGGATATGAAGCACGCCCAACTTAGCTAAGCTCCAGAATTTCTTAAAGAAGAACACCGGAAACCCATCCGGGCCTGGGGCCGTGTCAGATTTCATCTCCATGACAATCGCTTCCAACTCCTTGTCAGAAAAGGTGCGCATCAGGTTCTCATTTTCCTCCTGAGAGACTCTGGCCTCAGCTCCCCAGGCGTTGGCGTGGAGCCCACACACCCTGGCCTCCTCTGAGCCGAGCAGACGGCGATAGAATTCGTAAATATGTTGTTGGATGAGGATTTTGTCTGTGATCACCCCATGATCCGAGACGAGCGACGAGATACAGCACTTCCTGCGGCGGCCATTCGCCAGCGCGTGGAAGTATTTGGTGTTGGCGTCGCCTTGCAGGACCCAGCGCACCCGGCCCCTTTGCCTCCAATACTCTTCCTCCGCCCGGAAAAGCTCGAGCAGTTGGTCCTCTAAGTGATAGCGGAAAGCCCACTCCTCCTCGTCTATCCCGACCGCGTCCGCTTTCTCGTCGAGACTCTTGATCTGGGAAAGAAGGCTCTGCTTAGCATCTCGGTTCTCTCTTCCTTGCTTAGCATCTGGGAAAAAATGCCTTGGACTACATGATGTTGATCCTAGTACTTGGCACACTAGGAGTTCCGTCAGAGTGGTGGATGGAGGAGATCCACAAGGATGGGCATGGAAGGAAGGCCGTGGCTACACTTGCCATGTTCATATCATGGGAAATATGGAAGGAAAGAAATGCTCACATCTTCTAAAATAATAAATCCGCCGTGAATATGCTCATATCAAAAATCAAAGATGAGCTGGCCATGAATCTTGGCGGGAGGAAAGGCGTTGAGTAATGTAATGCCACGAGAGAATGTGTTTGTAAAACCTCTACAAACTTCTTCTTATTCAATGAAAAGGTAAATATTTTGGCTCGTTTACAAAAAAAAGTCAAAAAAGCATATATGCCAAATCAATAGGTTTCTCTGGACTTCGCTAATTGTTGTGCAGTCGTTCCAATCTGAACTTAGCTGAGTATCTAGTAGAACATGTGAAAATCAGGGGCTAGCTAGTGTTAAAAGACTGCTCAAGTGTCAAAAACAGTCTGGTTTCCATCATGACTAGAAAGAAATTATTCCAAGTTTCCAACTGACTGTTGGCTTTCTAGAATCACCATATATATACGCTCGATGCCTTGATTCCTTTTTTTTTTGCGGAAAGTGAAGATAATATTAGCCCATCGTTCTTACAGAAAGACCCAGAACAAACATAAAATTACAAGGAAGCCCTTCTAGATCCCAACTCCGGCGACGAACAGTAGCCGTCGGTGGCGCGCCGCTGCCGCTGCTCCGCCTCAGGCCTTGGATTGGAGCCAGCCCCGTGGCAGCCGGGAAGTCGCCGATCGCCGGATCCGTAGATCCTACTCGCTGGAGCGCCGTCGTCGTCGCGATGAACGCCATCACCAACTTCACCTTCATCTTCAAGCTCCGGATCGTCCACCACGCTGGATCCGGCTGGGGCACTACAAGCGCACCAGATGCCTTGATTCCTTGCTGTTTAATTAACATCCCATCATCATGCTCCGGGCCGGAAGCATCATCGCTCCCGCGGTGTGTACTGCATGCAATTGACGCGGCATGCCGCATGCGTATATGTAGAATTACAGATTGGGTAGCTTCAGTAAACTTTTTTGGGATGTGCCCTTGTGTAGTACTCCCTCCGTTCTTTTTTAATTGATTCGGATTTAGTACAATTTTGTATTAAATTTGAGTCAATTAAAAAGAACCGGAGGGAGTATGCAGCACACAAAATATGCTGGGAATCGACGACTGGACCATGCATATGGAAATGGATGCACAACTATTGGCAGCAAAAATGCCCTTCAGAGTTAAGGCAACACAAAAGTAAAAAAAAAGGCATATATGCCAATTATTATTTATCAAGATATGGTAAGCCAGAAAGGTTGTGCAATGTTTACTGCACATTGCAGAAGAATCTCTGTCATATAATTAGCTGATGACAGGGCGGGGGGGGGGGGGAGCTCCTGTTGGTTAGATAGATGTGTATGTCTTGCCTTGTACACCACGACACCAAGAGATAAGGGTCGATGGTTGAATAGTTTCCTTGCGTGTTGAGTTTGCAACAACCAGATTGTAAATCCTTTTGGGTAGTTGGTTAAACCCCTATATAACACGCAGGGTGAGCCTCCAACGGGGTAACTCATCTTAACCTAAATCTCCACATGGTATCAGAGCCTACGTGCTCTTCTGATTGCATCTAGATCAAACCAATCTCCACCCAAAACCATGGCGTCTTCTTCCTCCACCTCTTCTCTCTCTGGTTCACCTTTTGGCGCCGGCCCTACCAAGAAACTAGGTAAGGGCAACTTTGTGTTATGGTAGGCACGGGTTCTGCCAGCGATCCGGGGCGCGCGTCTCACAGGCCATCTGGATGGGACGAACGCCGCACCCGCTACTGAGATCATCGTCAAGCGCGACGACAAGGAAGTCAAGGAGCCCAACCCAGCCTATGAGGACTGGGAGTCTCAGGACCAGAAGGTCCTCCACTTCCTCATCACCAGCCTCTCACGGGAGGTTCTGCCGCACGCCGTCGGAGCAAGGACGGCAGCTGAGCTCTGGGAAACCCTGCAGGACATGTACTCCGCCCGATCGCGCTCCGTCACCACCAACACCCATATCGCCCTCGCCAACGCTGAGAAGGGCAACAAGAGCATGGCGGAGTACGTCACCGCCATGAAGTCTCTGGAGAACGAGATGATCTCCACCGGCAAGATTCTTGAGGACGAGGACATGGTCTCCTACATCCTTGCCGGGCAGTGCGACAATGAGTACAACTCTCTCGTCGCGGCCATCCTCGCCAGGCCCACGCCGATCACTATCTCTGAGCTGTATGCTCAACTCGACTCCTACGAAAGTAGGCAGAAGATGCTTCGTGGAGCTGGACCTAGCCAGTCTTGTGCCAATGCTGCTATGCGTGGCGGACGCGACCGTGGCCGTGGCAACTTTGGCCGCGGTGGACCTAGCCGTGGCAACGGAGGCGGTGGCCAAGGTGGCAACGGCTACCCCAACAACGGCTACAACGGCTACAACAACAACAATGGCAGCAATGGTGGTGGTGGTCGTGGCCGCGGCAACTACAACAACAACGGTCGTGGCCGCGGCAACGACAACGCTGGAGGTGGTGATCGCCCTCGTTGCCAACTGTGCAATATCACAGGCCATGTGGTCAAAGACTGCTGGTACCGTTTCGACGAGGACTTCGTCCCCCACGAGAGATCTGTTGCACACATCAACTACAACACCGCCAACTATGGCGGCGGCAACAACAACTGGCACTTGGACACTGGGGCGACAGATCACATCACCAGTGAACTAGATCGCCTCCACACCTACGAGAAGTACAATGGGAATGACCAGGTGCACGCTGCAAATGGTGCAGGTATGAACATTGACCACGTTGGTAATTCTATTGTTCAATCTCATGATCAAAATCTTCATCTGAAAAATACTCCATGTTCCTGATGCTAGCAGAAGTCTTATTTCTGCCCATCGTCTCACCAAAGACAATTATGCCTTTGTTGAAATTCATCCGAATTTCTTTTGCATAAAGGATCAGGTCACGAGGAGAGTTCTGCTTGATGGTCCGTGTGAAGATGGCCTATATCCTCTACCCACGTCGTCATCCTCATCATCCACCAAACAAGTTCATGGAGTCTTCAACCCGTCCCATCATAGATGGCATAGTCGTTTGGGCCATCCGGCCTCATCCATAGTTTCAAGAGTCATTAGCAAAAATAAACTTCCATGCTCTAGTGAGAGTACTGAGTCGGTTTGTGAAGCATATCAAAAGGCAAAAAGCCACCAATTGCCTTACCCTAGATCCACTAGTGTTTCACATTATCCCTTAGAATTAATTTTCTCAGATGTATGGGGACCTGCCCCGATTCCTTTGGTGGAAAGAATTATTATGTTAGCTTCATTGATGATTACAGAAAATTCACATGGATCTATTTGATCAGTCATCGTTCTGAAGTCTTTAATATTTTTCATCAATTCCAAGCTCTTGTTGAACGGCGATTTGATAGGAAAATTATTACCTTGCAATCTGATTGGGGAGGAGAATATGAACGCATCAATTCCTTTTTTAAACAAATTGGCATCACTCATCATGTGTCATGTCCCCATGCTCATCAGCAAAATGGGTCTGCAGAAAGAAAACACAGACACATAGTTGAAGTAGGCCTCTCACTTCTTGCTCAAGCATCCATGCCTCTCAAATATTGGGATGAAGCCTTTATTGTTGTAGTTTACTTGATCAACCGCCTTCCTACCAAATTACTAGATTTCTTTACACCTTTAGAAACTCTTGAACAGATCAAGCCTGATTACACATCAATGCGCATTTTTGGGTGTGCTTGCTATCCCAATCTTCGTCCATTCAATGCTAGAAAATTGGAATATCGTTCCACTCGATGTGTTTTCCTAGGCTATAGCAATATTCACAAAGGCTTCAAGTGTCTAGATATTAATTCTGGTCGACTATATATTTCTAGGGATGTCATTTTTGATGAAACAGTGTTTCCCTTCTCTAAACTTCATGACAATGCTGGCATGCGATTTCGTGAGGAAATTCTTTTGCTACCACCTCAACTTCTCAATCCAAACACATTTGATCATGGGGGCGAAAATAGCAATGATCCAACTGTGAGTAATGTTTCTGCTAATCCTGCTAATCCTGTTTTTGAGATTTCAGAAAGTGCCGAACAGAGAGCACATGAAATAACAGGAAATCAGTCTGGCACGGAAGCCCAGGGTCGTTCGTCGGCGGACACGGAAGCCCAGGGTCGTGTGGGACCCACAGGATCTACGGCAGCAGAAAACGCATCTTCGCCCTCCGTGCGGCAGCGACGCAACGAATCAGCGACTGCCACGCCAGGCAGACAGCCGACTGGCGCGCGCACTTCTCCCTTGGGCGGGTCCCGCCGACGTGTTGCTGCCATACCTTCAGGATCATCTGCGGGCGGAGGCACAGGAACTGTCAGCCACACGCCGCAGACCGGATCTCCTGCGGACGACAGCGACAGAGACAACGTCAGCAGCGGATCGAGCACCGATCCCGGAGCAGATTCATCTGATCCCGATAGAGATCCTTCTGCACGCGTCAGATCAACGCCAGGTGCAGGATCTTCTGCCCCGGAAGCTGGTGGTGCTCCTCCTGTGCAGCGTATGAATACACGCCTACACTCCAGAAAAATATAGCCTAAAAACTACAGAGGTATGGTCAGGTATGCAAACTTGACATCGACAGGTGAACTTGAACATTTAAATGAAGCTTTAAAAAATGAAAAATGGAAAAAGGCTATGGATGAAGAATATTTAGCACTTATGCAAAATAGAACTTGGCATCTAGTCTCTCCGCAACAGGCAGGAAAAAATGTTATAGATTGTAAATGGGTATATAAAATCAAACACAAGGCTGATGGTAGCGTTGATAGATATAAGGCTAGATTAGTTGCTAAGGGATTTAAACAAAGATATGGCATAGACTATGAGGATACATTTAGTCCAGTAGTTAAGTCTGCTACTATTCATCTTGTATTGCCCATTGCTGTATCCAGGGGGTGGAGCCTTCGGCAACTAGATATGAAGAATGCGTTCCTTCATGGCGTTCTGGAAGAGAATGTCTATATGAGACAGCCACCTGGGTATGAAGTTAAAGGCAAGACAGAATACATCTGCAAGCTTGACAAAGCTCTCTATGGATTGAAACAAGCTCCAAGGGCATGGTTTGCCAAACTGAGTACAAAACTGATAGCTCTTGGATTTACTCCCTCCAAGGCTGATACATCTTTATTCTTTTATTCAAAAGGCAGTATTACCATTTTGTGCTCATTTATGTTGATGACATAATTGTTGCTAGCTCTTGTCATAGTGCAACAGCAGCTCTTCTTCGAGATCTACAGAAAGACTTTGCTTTGAAGGATCTTGGTGATGTACATTACTTTCTTTGTATTGAAGTAAAGAGAATAAATGATGGTCTTCTATTGACTCAAGAGAAGTACACCTCTGATGTGCTAAAAAGAGTAGGTATGGTAAACTGCAAGCCTATGAGTACACCCATGTCAACAAGTGAAAAATTGTCAGCATATGAAGAAGATCCTCTGAATGCTGAAGATTCATCAAGGTACAGGAGTATAGTTGGTGCATTGCAATATTTAACTCTTACCCGACCAGATATTTCTTTTTCAGTCAACAAAGTTTGTCAATTTCTGCATGCACCAACTACCTCACATTGGACTGCTGTTAAAAGGATACTGAGATATCTTAAAGGAACACCAAGCTTGGGGTTGAAATTCAGTAGAACCTCATCTATGATGATCAGTGCCTTTTCTGATTCTGACTGGGCAGGATGTCCAGATGATAGAAGATCAACTGGTGGTTTTGCTGTATTTCTTGGTTCTAACTTAATCTCATGGAGTGCAAGAAAACAGGCCACGGTTTCAAGATCTAGTACTGAAGCAGAATATAAAGCTTTAGCTAATGCTACAGCAGAAGTTATGTGGATTCAAATTCTTCTTGATGAACTAAAAATATCGCATCCACCAGCAGCATGGCTGTGGTGTGACGACATGGGTGCAACCTATCTTTCAGCCAATCCAGTCTTTCATGCTAGGACTAAACATATTGAAGTAGATTATAATTTTGTAAGAGAAAGAGTTGCTCGGAAATTGTTGGATATAAAGTTCATTCCAACAGGAGATCAAGTTGCATTTGGATTAACCAAGCCAATGACTGTATGCCAGCTTGAAGCCTTCAAGAACAATCTCAACTTAGATAAGTTGTGATTGAGGGGGTGTGTTAGCGAGTTGGTTAGATAGATGTGTATGTCTTGCCTTGTACACCACGACACCAAGAGATAAGGGTCGATGGTTGAATAGTTTCCTTGCGTGTTGAGTTTGTAACAACCAGATTGTAAATCCTTTTAGGTAGTCGGTTAAACCCCTATATAACACGCAGGGTGAGCCCCCAACGGGGTAAGTCATCTTAACCTAAATCTCCACAGCTCCCAGTAAATCAAGATAGGGCATTCACGTGCACGTCTTTTTTCTGAATACTTCGTGTGGTTTTATGTCAAAAACGAACTCCGTATGAAAAGACTATATGCTTGTTTTACAAACACTACGCAAAACAGACTTCAAACTGAAAACTGGGATCGGGTACCAAAAACAAACTCATTTTATTACAGAGATTTATCATGTATCTTACTATATACTACAAGATAACCTTAAGTTATTCATGATTCATATGTGGAGAATTAGAGAATTTAGAGATTTCTTAATATTTGAAAGGCACCTCCAACGAGTTGGCGTTGCTTTTAACTATGGTGACGATGACAATTGAAAGGGATTTCCCGGTGACACATTCAACACCGAGGTTGGCATAGAGCGAGGGATATTCAGAGGTCTTGATCGATAGAATTATAGAATTTTTAAGAAGTGTCAAGCATGACATTATTGGTATATTTTTAGGTTCTACTTATAATCAAATATGTTTCTATTTTTATTGTACCAAGTGATTTTGATAGAATCATATATAATATTAATGTGCCAAGGCTATTTTGGTATTTTCACATTTTTTACAGTTCGTTGTGCCTGCACCTCAGATTATTTTCATCCTTCGTCGCTGCTACTGGCTGATGATCATTGCACATTTACCGCCAGGTCTCAGCCTTGAGGTATATCACGCTGAGCCGATCATATATATGCGCCTTGGACTCAAGAATTGCAGAATACATATTTCTAATAATGAACAACTTTGTCATCGATTATTATTTACTACCATAATATTCTAGAACTCATGACATTCATGGTACTTACAGTGACTCCATCATCGGTTTACAAACTGTAGAAGGATAGAGAGGGAGAGAGATTGGCGGAATATGTTGGATGTTGTATTGCACCTCATGGGCGAGTATATATAGAGTACAAGACTTGGAAGCTAAGAAACCTCCTAGGGAGAATATGGAAACAATCCTAATACAATCCCGTGTAATCTATAACTACCAAATATACTCTAACACTCCCCCGCAGTCGTAGCGGTAGCGACGTGAACAACAGTAGCGTCGCGGACGGTCAGACTGGAGAGAAGCCGAAGGTAGGAACCAACGGGCTAACACTCCCCCTAGTCATAGCGGGAGCGTCGTAGACGGAGTTGCGTCGCAGATGCTTGGACTGTAGAGGAAGCTGGTGAGGCGCAGGCGAGGTGGTAGCCCTTGTGCCGATGTCGAGGAAGCCGAGAGCGTTGGGCGGTGCAACCTTGGTCGGGGTAGCCGCGCGAGGGGATGCCGTGGTCGGGTGCCGGTGTCGAGGTAGCCGCACATGAAGCCGCAAGCGCATAGTGCGCGAGGAGAGTGACGGAGACGCGTCGAGGCAGTCGTGTGGAGATGGTCGATGCCGAAGTCGATGCAGTCTGAGCCGTCGAGGACGAGGTGCGGCCCTAGTTTTGCCAGAACCAGGCGCACGTCGGGGACGAAGGCATACTTCGATTTTGCCAGAACCGAGTACACATAGAAGAAGTCGGTGACACGGTCGAGGCGGTCATAGAGGCGATGCCGAAGAAGACGTTGTCGAAGCCGATGAAGACGAGACGTCCGACGCGAGTTTGCCACACTCGGGAACGTGTCGGGGACGAAGGCACTTCCGGTGTTGCCAGTACCGGGCATGCGAGGGTAGGGAACATTACAAAGTGCGCGCCATGTCGGAGTAGACTAGTAGAGGAGGTCTCGACGACGGGTGTTGGAGAAGAGGAGCAGGTGGTGTAGTCGGGGAAGAGGCGAGTCTCGACGACGGGTGTCGGAGTAGAGTAGCAGGTGACGTAGTCGGGGAAGAGGCGAGGACGCTGGCGGCGAAGCTGTAGTGTACGAAGACGTAGAAGGCGGCGAACCCAGCGGTGACCAGGGGTGGTCAAGCTGGACGCCTAGACGGGCGTTGCGGTGGTCGGCGAGCCCAGCGCGACCTGAAGAGGTTGGCGAGCCCAGCGGCGACCTGGGGTGGGGGCGCGGCGGCGGTACACGAAGTAGGCGAGGAAGACCCAGCGGCGTGACGAAGACCATGCGCGGATGGAGGCGACCCGCGCCGAAGGGGCGGCGCTGTGGTGGCCTCGGACATCGACGCGTGGGGGACGGCGAAGGCGACCGCGTGCGGCGACGCCACGGCCTGAGGGGCTGGCGTAGCTGCAGGGCGCGAGTCAGTGCAGCGGCGGGACGCCACCAGCGATGTACGCGCCTCAGAAGGCGCGTCGTTGGCTAGCAGCGTGGACCAAAGGCGGCGGCGCTGCGACCCGAAGGGGCGACGCAGCGGCAGCCCGTAGCTCGATCGGTGGTAGGCGCATGCTCGGGGACGTGCTTGGCGGAGACGTGCGCGCGGTCGGTTGATCAGACCGACGGCGGCGCTGTACGCGCCATGGCGTGGACGACGTGCCGCAGATTAGAGTCGTTGGCGACATTGTCGGTGATGTCCCGGGCGATGACGGCGAAGACGGACCGGCGATGGAGACCGCGCGGGCGAGACAGCCTGCTGCGTCGCACGTAGGCGTCCCGTGTGTGACGCGTGCGGCCGTGCCGCGCGGTTGATGAAGATGGCCGGTATAGATCGATGCCGTTGTCGGAGTAGAGGCGCGCGGTGACGGCGGCGGTGGGCGACTCAATCCGATCTATGATCGGTAAACCAAAAAAGAAAACGCCGGTCGAGCGACCGGCGGAGCAAAAAAGAAAACCAATCTACGGATTGGAAAAAAAAGACTCAAAGGCAGCGGATCAACGGATCGGCGGACGAACCATCATACGGGTTGCGCGGCCCCCGGAGTAGATCATGGAGATCGACCTCCCCGGGGGCGGCGCGGCGCGGAAACTTTGCGGCGGCTAGGTCAAGGAGCGTGCCGCTCTGATACCATGTAGAAGGATAGAGAGGGAGAGAGATTGGCGGAATATGTTGGATGTTGTATTGCACCTCATGGGCGAGTATATATAGAGTACAAGACTTGGAAGCTAAGAAACCTCCTAGGAAGAATATGGAAACAATCCTAATACAATCCCGTGTAATCTATAACTACCAAATATACTCTAACACAAACAAACAAATGAAAATACAGTGACTCGAGAGAACCAAAATAAAGAACAATTCAATTTCTACATAGGAATATACTAGCAAAAATATCCGTGCGTTGCTACGGATTCATAGAAAACGACACGTAGAAAAACTTATCGGTTTGATGGCAAGTACAACCATTTGAAAGTGTGGGTCACGAAAAACAGCGGCATTGGCGCCGTCTAGAGTAGCATGCATTCTCAAGGCTGAGGGTAGTGGCACTCACCGACGGCACACCCACCTCCAGTCATGTGTTGCGCGTCGCATTGCGAAGAACACGTGAGTTGAAGTCTCTTCACATACAGTTGTAAGAAATCAATATATATGCACGATGTAGCCTTATTATGCAAAGTTTTCTGAGAAGTCCATGAGTATAATATGTTTAGCTTTCTATGAGCAATGAAGATTACTTTTCCTTTGTTCTGCCGGTACTGAGTTCTGAGTTTGCATCAAAGTCCGTTTTGTTTTTACCACAAAACATATACAGTATGCGTTTTACAATCTAGAAAAGGCAATATAAAGTGTGAATTGTTTCTTCAACATGGGACGGACGAATAATTCAAGCTTCGACAAATAACTTTCCTGTGTACTCTGTGAAGGAGACAATGAATCAATTGCTCAACAAATAATCCAAGCTGTGTAACTCAAAGGCTCAACTGAATTCCAGGGTGAATCTCATCCAACTTCTTGGTTAGGGACTTCAAGATGTTGACGCGGCAGCAGCTGGTGCTAGCCATCCCGTGCGCTCATGCATTGTTGCAGTACGGCACGCACCCGAAGAAGTACGCCAACGTCAGCCCCAACATGAATGAAGGTGCTGCGGCTCAATATGAAGGCTCGATTGGGCTGACTTTCATCCTGCCGTTGAAGCGGTTGTTCTCGGTCCTGGCGGTATTGAAGCAGTGGTGCGCCACTCACACCTCCAGGTGAACCTGCGCGCTCGGCATCACCATCAGCAAGCGTACCGGCTAGAGAGCGCCGTACCGGTTATCGCCAGCCGGACGGTGGCGTCCGGAAGAACCGGCGCATGATCGCCGCCGGTCCTGTTGCGACTTGCGACAGTCTATCTGCAACCCAGGTCGAAAGCACCCGAAGCCGATGCCGAATAGGTAGGGGATGTCGAAGCTTCCGTATCGCGGCTGGCAGTCAGGCTCCTCCAAGGTGTTAGCGGCGATGTATAACGGCAATATCTAGCAGGGCAGAAAAGAAGATCAATGCCAGCGACGGCAACATCGTTTAGGACATCATCATGGTCAGCGGCAGAGGGAACGGGCAGTGGGATGAGTTAAAGAGGTCATTGAAATCTTCATCCGCCAACTCACGCTAGATTTTCGAACACTTCGTCCACCTCCTCATGCTAGATCGTTCTTGGCCGCCAAGCTGAAGACGATGTCGTCAGTGAGGCCCTCATCGACGGATGTCGTGGTCAGCGATCCGATAGGAACTCGTCTCCGCGGTGCAGTCACAGCGGGCTGGATACGTATCGTGTTGTTCTGGTCCCGATCGGACTTTCATGAACCGACTCAATCACGAACTCTTCTAGCTGTGTTGGGCGACGGAAGGACGGGATTGACGTGCTGCTCCTGAAGCTACTCCAACATGACACCGCATGTGTTGCACTTGCACGTCCACCAGAACCCGCGGCCTCGCCGTCGCAGCAAGGTTCGAACGGTTCGCTGGGGCAGGGGCCAAGACAGGCGAGCGAGGAGCTTTCTCCGTCGTTGGCTTGATCGAGTCGGTTAATGAAACCATCGATCTAAAGCATCGTCGCCTATACGGCCGCCACCGCCCATTTCTCTGCCGTATCCAGTGTCGTCGCCCCGGAGAGCTGGCTTAAGATGGAGTCTCAATTAATCGAGCGATGCAACGAGTTAATCTGGGACAGGCCTAGAACATACGTATATATGATGTAGGCCTGACTACTTTTTGATCGGAACGAACCCCTACCTGTATATAGACCGGACTGTGACGGACGACGGAAACTTGATGGACCAAACCACGGAAACGCTTCTCCCTTTATTATTAGGTATAGATATATGCATGCGTGGACGACTGCGCCTAGCTAAGCTAGGGTAACTAGCGGCATGCTGCAGCTTTAGCAGCCCTCGCAGCTTCCTCCGCCGCCAGCCGCTGATGCACCCTCATGATATACTCCGCCGCGGCCGCGTCGATTCCGCCTAGCTGCGCTATGGCGCCCGCGGCACCGCCCACGCTCGCCGTCGTCGTCTTCCTCTCCGCACCAATCTTCTCCACCCTCTGGACGCAGATTTCTGCCACACGCGACATGCCTGATCAAGTCTTGGCCGTTGAGCTCTTGCTTTGCTTTGGACTGACTGATTGAGTTAATGATCCTGGACGCACTCGAGGGGCTTTGGTATTTACAGAGGCTATATCTAGCAGACACGAAGGTGACGTGATTTTGCAAGGAAGAAGCGAAGAACGAGTCTTGTCCGTACGTACATACATACAACACAGACTCGATGGCCGTGGAACGTTTCAACAGACAACACGCACATTTAACTCTAGTACGTATATACTCCCTGCAGTATTCCTGTTTGATTGGGTCAAGGTTCTTTTTTAATGTCGTTTTAGAATATATACACATGCATGCACTCAGCTTATCGCGAAATTCACTGCTAATTTACACAAATTATTGCTGTCGTCAAGAGTCAAGACCACTCTAACAACTCTGTTATCTCGCTAGTCGCTATGTTTCAATACAATGATTGTGTTACCCGGTAAACAACGGAAAAGTGATCATCAGAATTGTCAGGAAATGACCATATAGACGCTCAAGCGACTATCGTCATCTCGCCATGTTTCTCGTTTGCGTGCATTCGTAGGTCAGGACAACTGCTGCATGCATACTTCTCGAACCGGAATCAGATTCGGTCTTGGACTTTGATGCATGGCAACATACGAATTAGAAGCCATCAGATCGAGATGACTTTTCTGGTCGATTGGTCGCACCCACGTACGCGCACACGAAATCTGATGTCCGCGTGAATGCGTGATGCCCCCTGGGGGCGGCCGGATTACTTTGATCGGCCTTTTCTGCAGGACCGCGCGAAACATTTCCGGCGACGACCAAGTTAAGAATGCCTACGCTGCTTGACTGCCTTAATAGCTAAGCTAAGATCTGATAATAGCACGGCACTGCTTCTAGTCAGACATTACGATCACATGATGTCTAGAGGCGCCGGCCATGTCTGACAGATTGTGTTGAGCAGAACAGAGGTAAGAACTTCTAGCTAGTCAAATGACGGTACAAACGATCACGGCTGTAACTGTTTAGCTGGAAACCAAGAAGACCAATTGGCAAGCTCTGCTGCACTATCTTCGACTCTTCGTAACTCCGACGTTCAACTTCGTCTGCGCCAGATTTATTTTCTAAAATGGGGGGGAAAAACTCTGCCACAATTTATTAATTTAGAAGTATTTTGTTAAGTTAGTGTGAACCAAAATAATAATATAAACAAGCCATTATTCTCTTGGCACGATTTCTGCCAAGCACTTAGCTCCCACGGTGACCCACAAGTGGGCTTCCATTTTTATTTTCTATTAGCATAATAAGCAATTAGTTCATTGCAAAACGTACATAGGATACGATGCTTGTTAACGCAGTTCAGCGATAAAAGTGTACATATGTGGGGCATGTTTCATGGACGCTCCTCCCGAGGTACTATCATAGTACCGTCGACGACAATCCCGCCATGATATACATACATGTCAGATTTACAAATGCCACGCCGGTCCAGTGCACCTGCCACATGCACCTGACCGTTCCCGAAAATTAATCTTGTGTCTAACCTAGCTTTCGTCTAGTCTATTTTGGCTACCCGAATTCTATTATATTAGGCCCACGTTACATAGTTCAACTCCAACACGTAATTTACCCGCACAATCCATGTCCAACTATAGCCTAAACACATATTCGACACAACCTCAACAATTTTCACCTTGGGGAACATGTTGCCAACTTGTAAATCGTCACATTCGCGTGGACATTTGTGTATGTTGAACTTGGTTTTCCTCGTTGCTCACTTTGCATGAGATGACGTCTGAATCCCCATTGGACTCGGTTGCCCAGGCTGATCCCATTGTCGCTTCCTCTTCTTCTGCTCTACCTGGAATGATGCTGACATGCACATTGTACATGTTATTCCTACTTCTCCTGCTTTTCAGCACCAAGTTCTTGTCTGTCTTGACAAGTCAACTTGTCACTGTCAACACGATAGAGATAACCGTTGCCATGGAGTTCAACAAGTGAGATAAGATTCCTCAGCCATTGGCACATACCGAACATCCTAGAGCAATAGTTCATCACTATCTTGAGTATTGATATTGATATTTTCCATGCCAATAATATGTTGAGGCGCATCATAAGATCGACTTGATAGACAAATCCAAAATCACTAGGCTTATAGATAGCAAGCCACTCTTTGTCAGACGTCACATGATAAGAGCTCCCTGGATCCAGCACCCATGCTTCATCGAACAGTTCGCTTACTAAGGACAAAACTTCACTATCAAAATCAGCTGCAGAGGTAACAACAATATTTGCAACTTCATCAGTCTTCTTGTACGTTGGACAATGCTTCTGGATGTGACCCCACTCCTTAGAGTGAAAACACTGCGGATTGCCCTTGTTCTTGCCACAGTTCCCACCATGATTGTTTCTGGTCATCAACTCTCGTCCATCACTAGCACCAGCAGAAGCACGTTTCTCAAAAGTTTTCTTTTCTCATTGATCATAAGATAATAGAGCAATTTGTACTTCGCTTGAAGTGATGCTTGACTTGCCGTACGTTAGACAAACAAACAAGCTCTGTAGGACTTAGGAACCGAAGTAAGCATAAGCAAGGCCCTATCCTTATCCTCCACCATGGCCACGATAGGTTCTAAGTCTAGTACCACACGGTTGAAGGCATTGACGTGCTCGTTAAGCTCTGCCCCTTCTTGCATCCTCATGTTGTATAACTCCTACTTCATATACAACTTATTTGGGCACAGTCGTATCCAGGAACTGCTCCTCCAACGTCTTTTAAATTACACTTGGTGACTCCTCGTCCATCACATGATACATAACCTGGTCAGGTAGACTCAGCCGTATATAACCAACGCCCCTGATTTACATCTCAGCGCAGTCATCAGCATCCATCATGGCTGGGTTCGCTGCATCAACTTTGATTGTCTTGAGGAGTCCCTGCTCCCCAGCAAATCCTTGACCGTCGACTGCCATAACGGGAAGTTACCCGTACCATCGAACTTTGTCACCTCGAACCTGGTTGTGGAAGACATATGGTCCTCCCGCTGCTCTCCCATGAACAACCACAGATCAGATCACTTAGGTCACATGATCGAATCCACCCGAGCCTCTCCTTTGCTTCAGCAAAGCCTTCTTGCATGTGCCACCTCGCTTTCTAAAAATTAGGGCTAGACAATTCACGAGCTCTATTATATGTTGCCCCCTTAGCACCACTTTTTACTGACCTCGAGATAGTTTGGATCTATCTCCACCTTCAATTGGACCACACGTGACTTTCCTGAGCTCCAAGTCACGGCTTGTGTCATCCAACTAGGTGCGCACCCTGATACGTCTCCGACGTATCGATAATTTCTTATGTTCCATGCCACATTATTGATGTTATCTACATGTTTTATGCACACTTTATGTCATATTCGTGCATTTTCTGGAACTAACCTATTAACAAGATGCCGAAGTGCCGATTGCTGTTTTCTGCTGTTTTTGGTTTCAGAAATCCTAGTAAGGAAATATTCTCGGAATTGGACGAAATCAAAGCCCAGGGGCCTATTTTTCCACGAAGCTTCCAGAAGTCCGAAGGAGAGACGAAGAGGGGCCACGAGGGGGCCACACCCTAGGGCGGCGCGGCCCCCCCTTGGCCGCGCGGCCCTGTGGTGTGGGGCCCTCGTGCCGCCTCTTGACCTACCCTTCCGCCTACAAATAGCCTCCGTGACGAAACCCCCAGTACAGAGAGCCACGATACGGAAAACCTTCCAGAGACGCCGTCGCCGCCGATCCCATCTCGGGGGATCCAGGAGATCGCCTCCGGCACCCTGCCGGAGAGGGGAATCATCTCCCGGAGGACTCTACGCCGCCATGGTCGCCTCCGGTGTGATGTGTGAGTAGTCTACCCCTGGACTATGGGTCCATAGCAGTAGCTAGATGGTTGTCTTCTCTCCATTGTGCTATCATTGTCGGATCTTGTGAGCTGCCTAACATGATCAAGATCATCTATCTGTAATTCTATATGTTGCGTTTGTTGGGATCCGATGAATAGAGAATACTTGTTATGTTGATTATCAAAGTTATGCTTATGTGTTGTTTATGATCTTGCATGCTCTCCGTTACTAGTAGATGCTCTGGCCAAGTAGATGCTTGTAACTCCAAGAGGGAGTACTTATGCTCGATAGTGGGTTCATGCCTCGCATTGACACCGGGACGATGATCAGAAAGTTCTAAGGTTGTGTTGTGCTATTGCCACTAGGGATAAAACATTGATGCTATGTCTAAGGATGTAGTTGTTGATTACATTACGCACCATACTTAATGCAATTGTCTGTTGCTTGCAACTTAATACTGGAGGGGGTTCGGATGATAACCTGAAGGTGGACTTTTTAGGCATAGATGCAGTTGGATGGCGGTCTATGTACTTTGTCGTAATGCCCAATTAAATCTCACTATACTCATCATGATATGTATGTGCATTGTCATGCTCTCTTTATTTGTCAATTGCCCAACTGTAATTTGTTCACCCAACATGCTGTTCGTCTTATGGGAGAGACACCTCTAGTGAACTGTGGACCCCGGTCCAATTCTCTTTACTCGAAATACAATCTACTCGCAATACTTGTTTTACTCGTTTTCTCTCGCAAACAATCATCTTCCACACAATACGGTTAATCCTTTGTTACAGCAAGCCGGTGAGATTGACAACCTCACTGTTTCGTTGGGGCAAAGTACTTTGGTTGTGTTGTGCAGGTTCCACGTTGGCGCCGGAATCCCTGGTGTTGCGCCGCACTACATCTCGCCGCCATCAACCTTCAACGTGCTTCTTGACTCCTACTGGTCCGATTAAACCTTGGTTTCTTACTGAGGGAAACTTGTCGCTGTGCGCATCACACCTTCCTCTTGGGGTTCCCAACGGACGCGTGTCGAACGAAAAGACAATACGTCAACCACGCGCATCAAGCAAATTTCGGCGCCGTTGCCGGGGAGATCAAGACACGCCGCAAGGGGAGTCTCCACTTCTCAATCTCTTTACTTTGTTTTTGTCTTGCTTTATTTTATTTACTACTTTGTTTGCTGCACTAAATTAAAATACAAAAAAATTAGTTGCTAGTTTTACTTTATTTGCTATCTTGTTTGCTATATCGAAAACACAAAAAAATTAGTTTACTTGCATTTACTTTATCTAGTTTGCTTTATTTACTATTGCTAAAATGGCTAACCCTGAAAATACTAAGTTGTGTGACTTCACTAGCACAAATAATAATGATTTCTTATGCACACCTATTGCTCCACCTGCTACTACAAGCAGAATTCTTTGAAATTAAACCTGCTTTACTCGAATCTTGTTATGAAAGATCAATTTTCTGGAATTAGTTCTGATGATGCTGCTGCCCATCTTAATAATTTTGTTGAACTATGTGAAATGCAAAAATATAAAGATGTAGATGGTGATATTATTAAACTAAAATTGTTCCCTTTCTCATTAAGAGGAAGAGCTAAAGATTGGTTGCTATCTCTCGCCTAAGAATAGTATTGATTCATGGACTAAATGCAAGGATGCTTTTATTGGTAGATATTATCCCCCTGCTAAAATTATATCTTTGAGGAGTAGCATAATGAATTTCAAACAATTAGATACTGAACATGTTGCTCAAGCTTGGGAAAGAATGAAATCTCTGGTTAAAAATTGCCCAACCCATGGACTCGACTACTTGGATGATCATCCAAACCTTCTATGCAGGACTAAATTTTTCTTCACGGAATTTATTGGATTCAGCTGCTGGAGGTACCTTTATGTCCATCACTCTTGGTGAAGCAACAAGGCTTCTTGATAATATGATGATCAACTACTCTGAATGGCACACGGAAAGAGCTCCACAAGGTAAGAAGGTAAATTCTGTCGAAGAAACCTCTTCCCTGAGTGATAAGATTGATGCTATTATGTCTATGCTTGTGAACGGTAGGCCTAATGTTAATTCTAATAATGTTCCGTTAGCGTCATTAGTTGCTCAAAAAGAATATGTTGATGTGAATTTCATTAAAAATAACGATCACAATGATTCTAGGCCATACTCGCTAATGGTAACTCTTATGGTAGATATGCTTCACCTAATGAAGAAAAGATGTTAGAAATTGAAAGATCCACCAAGAGTTTTATGCAATCACAATATGAGCAAAATAAATTGTTTACTAAAATTATGAATGAGCAATCTACCTTGTTGAAGAATATAGGAAATCAACTTGAAAATCTGAATAGGGAAATCTCGGGGTTGCAAACTAAACTTGCTAGTGCTCGAAACCCGAATCTCATACATGTCCGCATCACAATCTTCTTTAATTAATAAAATGGCTGCTAAACCTGAGGATTTAGATGATAAAATTACTACTACAGCAAATGCCATTCAAGTTAGAATTAATGAGAATATAAGATTAATGGCTGAACTGCGTGCTAGGTGGGATAGAGAAGAAAATGAAAAACTAGCTAAAGAGAAGAATATAGCTAAAGTTTGGACTATTACCACCACTAGTAATGCTAATGCTACACATGTTGCTGCACCTCCTACTCATACTAATAAAAGAATTGGTGTTAGCAATGTTTCCACTTCTAATGCAAAGCGCGAAAAACTGCTCGAAACTGCTAAAACTCGCTGAAACTGCTCGTGATAAAGCTGCTGAAATTTTTTCCAACATTGGGGATGATGATCCCATTGCTTTAGATTATAATGGTTTGAATTTTGATGATTGCCACATCTCTGAAGTTATAAAGTTCTTGCAAAAACTTGCTAAAAGTCCTAATGCTAGTGCTATAAATTTGGCTTTCACGCATCATATTACAAATGCTCTCATAAAAGCTAGAGAAGAGAAACTAGAGCGCGAAGCCTCTATTCCTAAAAAGCTAGAGGATGGTTGGGAGCCCATCATTAAGATGAAGGTTAAAGATTTTGATTGTAATGCTTTATGTGATCTTGGTGCAAGTATTTCTGTTATGCCTAAGAAAATTTATAATATGCTTGACTTGCCACCGCTGAAAAATTGTTATTTGGATGTTAATCTTGCTGATCATTCTACAAAGAAACCTTTGGGTAAAGTTGATAATGTTCGCATTACCGTTAACAATAATCTTGTTCCCGTTGATTTTGTTGTCTTGGATATTGAATGCAATGCATCTTGTCCCATTATATTGGGAAGACCTTTTCTTCGAACTCGTTGGTGCTATTATTGATATGAGGGAAGGTAATATAAAATATCAATTTCCTCTCAAGAAAGGTATGGAACACTTCCCTAGAAAGAGAATAAAGGTACCTTATGATTCTATTATTAGAACAAATTATGATGTTGATGCTTCATCTCTCGATGTTACTTGATACACACTTTCTGCGCCTAGCTGAAAGGCGTTAAAGAAAAGCGCTTATGGGAGACAACCCATGTTTTTACCTACAGTACTTTGTTTTTATTTTGTGTCTTGGAAGTTGTTTACTACTGTAGCAACCTCTCCTTATCTTAGTTTTGTGTTTTGTTGTGCCAAGTTAAGCCGTTGATAGAAAAGTAAGTACTAGATTTGGATTACTGCGCAGAAACAGATTTCTTTGCTGTCACGAATCTGGGTCTAATTCTCTGTAGGTAACTCAGAAAATTATGCCAATTTACGTGAGTGATCCTCAGATATGTACGCAACTTTCATTCAATTTGAGCATTTTCATTTGAGCAAGTCTGGTGCCATTTTAAAATTCGTCAATACGAACTGTTCTGTTTTGACAGATTCTGCCTTTTATTTCGCATTGCCTCTTTCGCTATGTTGGATGAATTTCTTTGATCCACTAATGTCCAGTAGCATTATGCAATGTCCAGAAGTGTTAAGAATGATTGTGTCACCTCTGAATATGTCAATTTATATTGTGCACTAACCCTCTAATGAGTTGTTTCGAGTTTGGTGTGGAGGAAGTTTTCAAGGATCAAGAGAGGAGTATGATGCAACATGATCAAGGAGAGTGAAAGCTCTAAGCTTGGGGATGCACCCGGTGGTTCACCCCTGCATATATCAAGAAGACTCAAGCGTCTAAGCTTGGGGATGCCCAAGGCATCCCCTTCTTCATCGACAACATTATCAGGTTCCTCCCCCGAAACTATATTTTTATTCCATCACATCTTATGTGCTTTTTCTTGGAGCGTCGGTTTGTTTTTGTTTTTGTTTTGTTTGAATAAAATGGATCCTAGCATTCACTTTATGGGAGAGATACACGCTCCGCTGTAGCATATGGACAAGTATGTCCTTGGTTTCTACTCATAGTATTCATGGCGAAGTTTCTCCTTCGTTAAATTGTTATATGGTTGGAATTGGAAAATGATACATGTAGTAATTGCTATAAATGTCTTGGGTAATGTGATACTTGGCAATTGTTGTGCTCATGTTTAAGCTCTTGCATCATATGCTTTGCACCCATTAATGAAGAAATACATAGAGCATGCTAAAATTTGGTTTGCATATTTGGTTTCTCTAAGGTCTAGATAATTTCTAGTATTGAGTTTGAACAACAAGGAAGACGGTGTAGAGTCTTATAATGTTTTCAATATGTCTTTTATGTGAGTTTTGCTGCACCGGTTCATCCTTGTGTTTGTTTCAAATAAGCCTTGCTAGCCTAAACCTTGTATCGAGAGGGAATACTTCTCATGCATCCAAAATACTTGAGCCAACCACTATGCCATTTGTGTCCACCATACCTACCTATACTACATGGTATTTTCCCGCCATTCCAAAGTAAATTGCTTGAGTGCTACCTTTAAAATTCCATCATTCACCTTTGCAATATATAGCTCATGGGACAAATAGCTTAAAAACTATTGTGGTATTGAATATGTAATTATGCACTTTATCTCTTATTAAGTTGCTTGTTGTGCGATAACCATGTTCATCGGGGAACGCCATCAACTCATTGTTGAATTTCATGTGAGTTGCTATGCATGTTCGTCTTGTCCGAAGTAAGGGCGATCTACACCGAGTTGAATGGTTTGAGCATGCATATTGTGAGAGAAGAACATTGGGCCGCTAACTAAAGCCATGATTCATGGTGGAAGTTTCAGTTTTGGACAAATATCCTCAAGTCTCTAATGAGAAAAGAATTAATTGTTGTCAAATGCTTAAAGCATTAAAAGAGGAGTCCATTATCTGTTGTCTATGTTGTCCCGGTATGGATGTCTAAGTTGAGAATAATCAAAAGCGAGAAATCCAAATGCGAGCTTTCTCCTTAGACCTTTGTACATGCGGCATAGAGGTACCCTTTGTGAAACTTGGTTAAAGCATATGTATTGCGGTGATAATCCAGGTAGTCCAAGCTAATTAGGACAAGGTGCGGGCACTATTGGTACACTATGCATGAGGCTTGCAACTTATAAGATATAATTTACATGATGCATATGCTTTATTACTACCGTTGACAAAATTGTTTCATGTTTTCAAAATCAAAGCTCTAGCACAAATATAGCAATCGATGCTTTTCCTCTATGAGGACCATTCTTTTACTTTCAATGTTGAGTCAGTTCACCTATTTCTCTCCACCTCAAGAAGCAAACACTTGTGTGAACTGTGCATTGATTCCTACATACTTGCTTATTGCACTTATTATATTACTCTATGTTGACAATATCCATGAGATATACATGTTACAAGTTGAAAGCAACCGCTGAAACTTAATCTTCTTTTGTGTTGCTTCAATACCTTTACTTTGAATTATTGCTTTATGAGTTAACTCTTATGCAAGACTTATTGATGCTTGTCTTGAAGTGCTATTCATGAAAAGTCTTTGCTTTATGATTCACTTGTTTACTCATGTCATACACATTGTTTTGATCGCTGCATTCACTACATATGCTTTACAAATAGTATGATCAAGATTATGATGGCATGTCACTCCGTAAATTATCCGTGTTATCGTTTTACCTGCTCGGGACGAGCAGAACTAAGCTTGGGGATGCCGATACGTCTCCGACGTATCGATAATTTCTTATGTTCCATGCCACATTATTGATGTTATCTACATGTTTTATGCACACTTTATGTCATATTCGTGCATTTTCCGGAACTAACCTATTAACAAGATGCCGAAGTGCCGATTCGTTGTTTTCGTCTGTTTTTGGTTTCGTAAATCCTAGTAAGGAAATATTCTCGGAATTGGACGAAATCAAAGCCCAGGGGCCTATTTTTCCACGAAGCTTCCAGAAGTCCGAAGGAGAGACGAAGAGGGGCCACGAGGTGGCCACACCCTAGGGCGGCGCGGCCCCCCCTTGGCCGCGCGGCCCTGTGGTGTGGGGCCCTCGTGCCGCCTCTTGACCTACCCTTCCGCCTACAAATAGCCTCCGTGACGAAACCCCCAGTACCGAGAGCCACGATACGGAAAACCTTCCAGAGACGCCGTCGCCGCCGATCCCATCTCGGGGGATCCAGGAGATCGCCTCCGGCACCCTGCCGGAGAGGGGAATCATCTCCCGGAGGACTCTACGCCGCCATGGTCGCCTCCGGTGTGATGTGTGAGTAGTCTACCCCTGGACTATGGGTCCATAGCAGTAGCTAGATGGTTGTCTTCTCCCCATTGTGCTATCATTGTCGGATCTTGTGAGCTGCCTAACATGATCAAGATCATCTATCCGTAATTCTATATGTTGCGTTTGTTGGGATCCGATGAATAGAGAATACTTGTTATGTTGATTATCAAAGTTATGCTTATGTGTTGTTTATGATCTTGCATGCTCTCCGTTACTAGTAGATGCTCTGGCCAAGTAGATGCTTGTAACTCCAAGAGGGAGTACTTATGCTCGATAGTGGGTTCATGCCCGCATTGACACTCGGGACAGATGACGAGAAAGTTCTAAGGTTGTGTTGTGCTGTTGCCACTAGGGATAAAACATTGATGCTATGTCTAAGGATGTAGTTGTTGATTACATTACGCACCATACTTAATGCAATTGTCCGTTGCTTGCAACTTAATACTCGGAGGGGGTTCGGATGATAACCCGAAGGTGGACTTTTTAGGCATAGATGCGGTTGGATGGCGGTCTATGTACTTTGTCGTAATGCCCAATTAAATCTCACTATACTCATCATGATATGTATGTGCATTGTCATGCTCTCTTTATTTGTCAATTGCCCAACTGTAATTTGTTCACCCAACATGCTGTTCGTCTTATGGGAGAGACACCTCTAGTGAACTGTGGACCCCGGTCCAATTCTCTTTACTGAAATACAATCTACTGCAATACTTGTTTTACTGTTTTCTCTGCAAACAATCATCTTCCACACAATACGGTTAATCCTTTGTTACAGCAAGCCGGTGAGATTGACAACCTCACTCGTTTCGTTGGGGCAAAGTACTTTGGTTGTGTTGTGCAGGTTCCACGTTGGCGCCGGAATCCCTGGTGTTGCGCCGCACTACATCTCGCCGCCATCAACCTTCAACGTGCTTCTTGACTCCTACTCGGTCCGATTAAACCTTGGTTTCTTACTGAGGGAAACTTGCCGCTGTGCGCATCACACCTTCCTCTTGGGGTTCCCAACGGACGCGTGTCGAACGAAAAGACAATACGTCAACCACGCGCATCACACCCAAAAAAAAAAGTCGGTCCACGCATTTGTCTAATCGAACCCGCATAGCTCCACCGGATATTCTAAATCTTAGAGAGCCACACATGCGCACGCTTGTTGTACGTGCATTAGAGACCACAAACATGATGACATCAGAACATGTCGGTCCTTGTCGAACTACACCTGGTCTCTTCTCGTCGAGCCGGCCTCACCGATTGAACCGGTCTGGCCGCTCGAACCCGTTGCGCCACATCAGTCGGCACAGTCTACCCCAACTTGCGCGACAAGCAAATAATCAACGGTGCTTAAAGATCCGATCTACTTCCACAACATGCCGCTCCCCGTCGTCACGCCTGCGATCATTCTTGTCCATTGTTGATGGTATTCTGCCGTCATCAACAATGCGTACTGTAGCGCGGGAGGATATACACCCCCACATCCATGTCATCATCGAAAAACTTGGGCGGTATTTACTGAAGACGACGTAGCTTGCAAAGCACACATGTTCACGAAAAAATCTATAGAAAGTCATTTTAACAGTTCACTTTATACTCTAGAAGTTTCCGTCAACGACCTAGGGTCGTTTAGCCGATTTTCAGATTCTCAAACTGCTAAAGGGAAATATGAAAATTTTCAGATTTTAGGTTTTGCAATAAAAATAATTTAAAAATATTGTTATTTATTTATTCAAAATTATTATTACTTTATTACTTTAGTTTATTCAAATAATTATTTGAAATACAAACAATAAAGGAGTGTGACATCGTGACTAAGAGGTTAATATGATTGCTATGACTATATGATAGTAATATCAATAACGCATGCGCAAAGTACTTGGAAGTGTGACGGAAGGAACTCAGAAGTTAAACGTGCTAGTGCTGGTGCAGTTTGAGGATGTGTGACTGATCAGGAAGTTTGACCATAATTAAATAATTTCACTAAAGATTAAGTGTAGTTAGAGACTAAAATGGTTAAATAACTCGAATACTACAAATTCTGAAAAATTTTGAATCAAAAAAATTAGAAAATAAAAATTGAATGAACAAAAAAAATTCACATTTAGGCCTTTAATTTGTCTCGGTTGGTGTTACAAACCGGGACTAAAAGTCTTCCCCCAGCGTACACCCATAGCCCATATGAAGAACCTTTAGTCCCGATTTATAACATAACCGAAACTAAAGATGGGGGCTCTAGTCCCGATTTCGTAGTTCTAACCTTAACTAATCATAGCCCACGTGAAGAACCTTTAGTCCCGACTTATACATAACCGAAACTAAAGAGGGGGCTCTAGTTCCGATTTCGATTTCGTAGTTCTAACCAAAGTTCTTACCAACTGAAATTAAAGACCTTTTTCAGCTAGTGTAATGGCGGCGAAGATCGGGCGAGATGCGAACGTATAGAAAACAAGCTAACCAGCCAAGCTAGCAACTTGATGGATTACACGCACACACCGGAGCCGAACCGTGCGTGTCTTTCTTTTTTTCCTTTGTGTTGCATGCAGACCCAGCTTGTACGTATTTGACTACGACTCGAACTCTGCTAAGCACCCACACGGAGAGGAAACAGGCACCTACTCGTAAACTTAAACATGGAAATAACAAGTCGGTCTCAATTCGGATCGGGGAAGTTTTGATTATTTTCAACAGGGCCAGCGGCGCATCCAAGTCATATATACACGGATATGGGCGCGTCCTTATACCTACAATAAAAGCACATCCATCGTCCATCAACGAGAGTCCCCAAACCCCAAACGAGATCAACACTACGGGAAAAATATGCGTCGCCGTGCAGCATTTCTTTGCCGTGTGTCCCCGCACGGCAAAGAAATCTTTGCCGTGCGCACAGATAAAAGCGCACGGCAAAGACCTTGATCACGGGAAAGATAGACACAAGCGCACGGCAAAGATACGATTCACGGCAAAGATGGAAGAGGCCGCACGGCAAAGAAAGGTGCACGGCAATGGTCCAACACACCGCACGGCAAAGACTTGGTGCACGGCAAATGCGTTGGGCATTGCCGTGCCTCATCCTTTGCCGTGCGCGCAGCTGGGTTGCACGGCAAAGCAGCCTTTGCCTAGTGTTTTTGAAAAAACGCACGGCAAAGAAGTCTTTGCCTAGTGTAAGCGCACGGCAAAGATGTAGAAACTGGATTTTTCTCATCTCAAAAGGCATGGCATGGTATAGTTATCAACAAACGAACACATAGCTCAGTGGCAAGGTTGCACGCTTTTCCTACTCTGTGTCCTAGGTTCGATTCCCAGACCAGCCAGTTTGGGGCTTTTTTTAGATAAAACATGTTAGGCACACGGCAAAGAAGCGACTTTGCGCGTGCGGCGTCACACGGCAAAGCCTTTGCCGTGCAACGTTGGCGAGTCACACGGCAAAGACTTCTTTGCCGTCGATAACATTGCCGTGCGATCTTTGCCGTGCGGGGTCGCACGGCAAAGCCTTTGCCGTGCAAATAGGGCTCTTTGCCGTGCAAATAGTTGCACGGCAAAGCCTGTTTTTCCCGTAGTGCAACGAGAGTCCCCAAACCCTAGCATCCATAGATCTCACATTCCCTGTTAGCCGATCAACCAGAGATGGACATCGACGACATCATCCAGCGCCTCCTCCAGGCGGAGCACAGCTCGCCGGAAGAGTCTCCACCGCTCTCCAACGCGGAGATCAAGCTTCTCTGCGCCGCCGCCACGAAGGTCCTCCTCTCCCAGCCCACGCTTCTGAAGGTCGACGCCCCCATCAACATCTCCGGTGACATCCACGGGCAGTACTCCGACCTGCTCCGCATATTCCGCGTCACCGGCTTCCCGTCCGACGCCAACCGCTATCTTTTCCTCGGCGACTACGTCGACCGCGGCAGCCGCAGCATCGAGACCATCTGCCTCCTCCTCGCCTACAAGGTCAAGTACCCCGACGCCTTCTTCCTCATCCGGGGAAACCACGAGTGCTCCTCTGTCAACAGCTCCTACGGCTTCCTGGACGAGTGCGAGAGACGAGGCCTGGAGAAGGACAAGCTCTGGAAAACCATCAACGGCTGCTTCGACTGCCTACCGCTGGCGGCGCTCGTCGGAAACAAGATCGGCAAGAAGATCTTCTGCGTGCACGGCGGACTGTCGCCGGAGCTGGAGAGCATAGACCAGATACGCCGAGTCAAACGCCCGCTGCCGGTCCCCGCCGAGGGCCTCGTGTGCGACCTTCTCTGGTCGGACCCCGACGCCGCCGACGAGTGGGGGTGGGGCGAGTCGGCCAGGGGCAGGTCCGTCACGTTCGGGTCCGACTTGGTGGCCGAGTTTGTCGAGAAGAATGGGCTGGCCATGGTGTGCAGGGCGCACGAGGTGAAGCAGGGCGGTTACGAGTGGTTTGCGGACAGGAAGCTCGTCACCGTCTTCTCCGCGCCTAACTATGCCGGCCAGTGCGACAACGCCGGCGCGGTCATGAAAGTGGACAAAAATCTCACCTGCTCCTTCCACATCCTCCAGCCTACTCCGCTTCAAGTTCTTGCCGATAACCTGCATGATTCTTGTTAGATTGTAATGTAGTCGATTTACTTTGCAAGTTACGGCTAGATCTAGACACAGCCGGTCCCCTATATATGTATGTACTTTGTAATCCATCAATCAATCAATGAATTATGTGTTTATTTCAATTCTACATAAACACGTGGTATGAGATACTAGATCCTAGGTCATGGCTGCGCCACCCACGCCGCCGTCCCTTTCCCCTTCCGAGTTCTGACTACTTCGCTAAAAAGACCATCGCTGCCACATAGACCCCCTGCTCTCTAATTTCAGCCAACTAACCAACCCTCCAATGGCAGCTTCTTTCTTCTACACCGATACAATCACCGATGTTAGCCCTCGTATTCCCATCAGTCTACATCTCCCCTCCCACAACTATTATCATTGACGCCACCTCTTTGAAGTACATCTTGGTCGCTCCAATCTTCTCGACAACATTGCCTCCGAATCCGCCCCCACTGATCCGTGCTTGGCAAAGGATCGCCTCGCCATCTTCCAGTGGATCTTCAACCTCGTATTTCGTGATGCCACCACCACCACTGCATTGTGGACGTCCCTTCGTGAGCTCTTCCAAGAAAACATCGACGCTTGAATAAATAGCCTCCACAGCGAGCTTCGCAACACCGTGTAGGATGATTCTCAAGTCGGCATCTAATGTCAACGGCTCAAGTCGATCGCCAACGAGCTACGTGAGCTTGGCGTACCATCGAAGATCGAAAGCTCATCAACATCTTGCTCGCCGGGCTGAGCGAGCGCTTTGAAAAGCAAGCCTCCTTCATCCCAAGATGCGTCTGCCACCCTCCTTCGCTGAGGTCCTCTTTATGCTGCAACAGTCCGATCATGCCTAAATGAACAAAGAGCCTCGCCCCCAGCTGTTTGCCGCTATTCCACGCCCACCCGTGTCTGCTCCTCATGCAACAACACCGCCGACAAACCATAGGCGGGCACAAACAGATTCATGGGTATTCAGTTGAATACCCATTATTTTTGTCAACAAATGTATACGCGTATAACCCCAACGTCCAAGCTCACCTAGGCAACAAAAACCACATACGTGTCTGGTCGATGGCAACTACTCCCTCCGGTCCTTTTTAATTGACTCGGATTTAGTACAAATTTGTACTAAATTTGAGTCAATTAAATGAGACCGGAGGGAGTAACACCGAACCATCTATACCTAGGCCCAAATGGCGAATTCATCATTAAATTTCTCCCGTGAATCCGTGATTCTTCGACGGTTAGTTGTTCAACGATAGGCCATCGTGAGTTCGTGATTAGCAGCGATGAGGACTGGCGGAGGCGGCGATCATATTCGTTGCGGCTGCTACGAGCAGACACCACGATGCCATCAGAAAACAGCGGCCAGCGGGAGCCGAGAAGCCGGAGCAAGCAGGGGATTCCGCCCTGAATCCGTGATCTCCTCTGAAATTTCTCACTGCAAGCTGCAATTCAGCGTTCCGACTTCCGAATCCTCATTGATTTTTTTTCCAGTTTCTGAACTAGTAAATCAACAATTCTTCTTCCAATTTAGAGTATGTATTGATTGACTGTTTGGTTACTCATCGATTGGATGATGATGTAGGTTGTTGTACTGAATTTGTCTTGAGAACACACAAATAAATACATGGGGATGAAGAGTAGTAATGTTGATTTGTAGGCATTGTGGGAGAGCTTCAATGAAATTTTGATCCTTCAGGTTTTACATTGGGATTTTATTTTATTACTTTGAATACACATTGCAAATATCATGTGACCGCCCATGCGACAAACGCCATGCCACCCACAGGCTAGCCCCTAGCCCCAACTACCGCGGCAAGAATCCAATGTACTAGCCGCCACGCTCCACTCCATCCACGGCATCAACGAGCGGTCCCCCTACACCTCCGCCTGCTCCTCCCGCATCACCGAGTTGGCGACCTTCTCATGACCCGTGGATAGGACTTTTATAAACCTAGCCCATAACCTGGGTCGTCCCCACTCCGACCGGTAACCCGCCGGCCTACTCATCTGGCTCCCGGATGTCGGGCATGCGTCCTCATAACGGCGCCCCTGCGCTCCTTGGCTCGCGCCCCCATCGCAATCATACCACACTACACCGCCCTGCTACTGGAAGAGTACTATGAGGGACTATAGGGGTGAATAGAAGCTAGGCAACTTTTAGACCTTTTCAATTTGATGGCGGAACAACCGAAAGTAAAGGTGATAGCTTTGGGTGGTCAATGATCCTATATGATGAAACAACGAACAAGCAAATACAAGTAGATAGGAACAATTAAGGAACAAAGGAAAGGAGGAAGACAACATATCCGGCAAGTGGAGACGAGGCACGAGATTTTTCTCCGTAATTCCTTCCTAAGAGAAGTATGTCTATGTTGAGGGGGTGTGGAACCACAAAGGTAGAAAACTGCCACGAAAGCGTCACCCTATTCCTCGGTGAGCACACCACAAAGGTATGCCCACTTCTCCACTAAGAAAGAAGGTTGAGGCGGCGGACCTTCGCAACGCATTGGGGCAAGAATCCACACGATTGGAGGCTCCCAACATCACGTAGGGCTAGGACAACACCAAGCTAGCATCTGCGTGAGCTTCATCATGGAATTCCACAAAAGGAATTCTAGGTTTCCTAAATCCACAAGAAGATCGAGGGGGATTCGAGTTTTCTTTGGTGGAAAGGTAGATCAAGGACTCCTACTTTTATTTCCCAAGTGTGGGGTTGATTGGTTGGTAGATGAGGGAGATATGTGAGATTTGAGCTTCAAAACAATGGAGGAGAAAGAGTAAAAATCGTGATTCAGATTTGGGGAAGAAACCCCTTTATATATGGGCTATCTCCGATCCAACAGTTATGCAGCAAATATGCCAAAATAAAAACTTCCGGTCCAAAGCGGCGGTAGTACCGCCGGGCAGAAAAACTGTGCCAACGGTTACTTCCTACGAAGATTCAGGCAGAAGTTGGGTAGTACTACTCGGTAGTACCGGCCAACTTCTGGCTATCATCCGCCCGAGCCCAGAATCCTCCCAGTACTCCTTCGTATCCAAAAAAAAAGGAGCTTCTGGTACTTGGCCGGAATTAGGGCAGTACTACCGGTATCCGGTAGTACCGGCCAACTTCCGCTCGAGAAAAACATGCTCGCAGTACCCTACGGTACAATTAAATCATTTTCGGGAACTACACCAGAAGTAGGGCGACACTATCGGTAGCCAGTAGTACTGGCCAATGTTTGCCCCCCTTGTCAGGTCAAAGCACTTAGGAGAGGGGGTGCAGTAAGTAGCCCCGGATAGTAGTAGAGGCCAAAATGGATGGAACTTCTGGTCCTCGAGATTTTGGCGGAAAAACAATGTAAGATTAGGGAGAGTGATGCAACAAAATGAGATGGTTGTTGGAGTGCAAATTTTGGTTTGTGCGCGTGAAAAATATGAACCCAGCTTGCCTCCCAACTAAACACATTCCCTGCAAACTATGAAACAAAAACACGAGACGACTAACACCACTACGCTTCGAAATTGCTCCAACTCCATCTCGCATGCCATTTACACAATTTCCTAAAAACATAGCGTACATAAAATTAATTCTCGTATTTACGTCAACACACAAAATCCAGAAGGGCAGGAAATGCTCTTTCAATCTCCCTTTTTTTGTGTTTGATTACAATACAAGAACAAGAATTTGCATGGGGAATAACGTAAAAAGGAGCCAAAATGGTTTGTAGGATATAGAAGAGCCCCCCTGTACATGTGCTTATTTCGAATTTGCATTTGAATACAAAAGCACATCAACTAGGACAAATACTCCCCTATATCTCACAAACAAAGACCATGTGCAAGATATATAAGAGAATAAACACTTGCACAACCACAACATATACACACGATATGGATTTTGGGTTTTAGATATCATACCATAGTGAGATAAATTCCAAACTCACTCATTCTTCATCATGGTCTTCGAAGGATAGTAGAGCATATAGCCATTTAGGAATAACCTCAACCATCACACCTCATAGATAACCATAGTCATAGTTCAACATTTCCACTAGATTAAAGTTATTACAAACCATAGATTCCAAATAGCAAATAAGGATGAGGTTCAATAAAAATAACGATGAGATCACAAGCGAATAAAATCAAAGAAATAACAAGCTTGTGACTGTGGGGCACTAGATTAGTTGTCCGAAACACCCGTTAAGCATTCATATTCACGATCCCATTACCAGTGTGTCATGAAAGCATATCCGAACTAGTATCAAATTACATCATCCATAAAAATACCAAATCAAATATTACAAACAGGTCACATGACTAATACATACAGAATAACCTCAACTAGCCTAACTTAACATCAGAGTGGCGGAATCACTTCACACAAGAAGCGTAGAGTCCAAGTTATCTGCCATAAGCATAGAGGTAACTAACTAGGAGAACGTTCCTATCTCGCATAGACGCTATTGAATACTTTTTCATTTGCCGAACTCCTCCAAGTCTCACCAAGTAAATAGGTAGGATAAAAATACTAGTGAGTGCATTTGAATGTACTTCCAAACAACCTAAGAGAGAGAAGTAAAGGGATATGAAGTATGGCTGTAGCTAGGAACATGCTCTAATCTAGGTTTGACTTGATAGAAAATAGTTTCTCTTGTCGATATAGCATCTCTATATCTTTATTAAAAATATTTTGAAAACAAGTTTTATTTTAAAGATTAATAGGTAAGGATAACCCATTTCCTTTCCTGTCCTCTTAGTATGACCAAAACATTCTTTCACCTTTCCTCTCTATCTCCTAGATACACTCCCACCAGTCCCACTGGTTTTCTGTCCAAAAACCGTTTGGAAAACACTTTTTTAAACCAACAACTCCAACACGGCTAGGGTAAGACCATACCAACCACCCATGACTACGGATGCGGGTATTCCAATAGTTTACACTCTATAAAGTTCTACACTTTCCCCACAAGATCTAGATACCTATCGTATGGGCATCATCACTGCATACCAACATATGTCACGATAAGTACCCGATTGTATTTTTTCACCTGCTAGCCTTAGCCCAAGACATGCCGCCTAGAGTGGTACGGTACCTCCCAATGCTAGAGTCTGAGGCGCTGTTTTTCTAGGAGCTGCAAAGTCCCCAGCAAGCTCGACCCTCTAGAATGTCGTGACTAACTGTGGGGCATCTTTCAATGGGAGCTCGTAGGTTGTACTCCTGCTATCTATACGAAATGGAAAAGTGTTCTAGATATATTAGGAAGGCCACGGTCGATAGGTGTCCATGCTCGGACTACCTCTTACACTTGCAGGATCTAGACTAAGGAGAGACAAATTACTCCGCTACACCCCGTCCCACCCGAGGGTAATTGTGGTTTCACTGTAAAGTTGGATCTGTGAAGTTACACAGGTTTTGTGGGTTTTATATAACATTTTTTCCTCACTTTTCCTTACAAAACCTTTTTCTGAAAACCTTTATTTTCATAAAACTCTCACTTGAGTAGGGATGCCCCATTCTAAGATTTTCGAAGATTCAACTATAGCTTTGGACATAATCCATGAATGTTCTTCATCTTGTGTCATCTACATTTCACTACATGTTTTCCATTACAACATTCATGACATTGCGATGATAAAATGTAGGCTCAAGTGGAGAGCAAAATAGACTTTGAGAGGAGGCTGAGGCCAAGGCTCGGTGACTGGAGGTACAGATGATTCTCCAAAGAGCACAAGATGATGGAGTGGATGACAGAGAACATGGTATAGGCTATAATGCCCACTTGACCGTAAGTTCTTGCTCATAGTATCTAAGACGAATGCTAACTCCATTCATCTTACCTGAGCATGCTTGATTCATAGGCCTCTCTGTCGTAGGGTGTGACTCTTCCTACTCTTGCTCCTCCTCCTAATGCCCACTTGACCGTAAGTTGTGTTTGCAAAATAAGTGTCAACCTCTCCATCTTACTGTCTAGTGCTTGTTGTGTAATGCTCACAGTTTTCCATGTTATAGGCACAACCTTTGTTTGGATCCAACAATGCGCCGCTTGGTTGGTTGGAAATCAAGATGAAAACCCTGTCGACGCCTCCTATAGTGGGTATGTATATCTTCAACAATGCAAATGTGGCTAGGAAGCTCTGAGTCTAGGTTAGTTATCCTACACTTGTGCCTCATGCCCTACTAGGTTCTTTTATCCATTTTGATTCATGGTATCTATAAAAAATAGCTATAGAACTTGAACTTGAATTCGAATTTACTCTCATGTGAGCCACTTGTAGAATTCCATGTCCATATTGCCGTTGCTATGTTCTTTTACTTGTCCCATTTTAATTGTCGCAACTTTGTTCCCTTTACTTATCCCATTTATTCACACATGAGCTACTTGTAGAATTTGATGCCATTGAACTTATCTTTATTGTGAATCTCATTATTTTGATGTTGATTTTGTGGCCATCATGTGCATCAAGGACATCAATATTCGCCGTTGTGGCCGACGAACGTGTGGAGTTTTTGTTGATGAACTTGTTTGCATCATGTTTGATACAATAATAGACTTGTAAACTTGAATTTGTAATATTTTTGAAGTGTGTGGCTTGTTTGCATCATGCATAATGTAATGACGGACTTGTGAACTTGTTTGCACCATACCTGAATCATTTGTTGTCATATATTTGTGATTTAAGTGAAATTATTGTGAAATTATATATATTTCCTTTTGAAATGTAGGGATTTGGGAAAAGTAGAAAAAATAAATAAAATTGTGGCATTAGTCATGTGCATGCAAAGAAACAAAATGGCCTTTGCCGCGGTGCGTGAAACTGTAGACCTAGGAGACGCATGTTCGACCTGGAAAGTATCATGGGAAAATCTATATGGCGACGCCGCACTGCTCGCCCTCCCGTGCGGCGGGTGTCAGCATTAAAAAACGCATCGCTGCCCTTAATGGACGATTACATCTCTTCAAAAGGAATCGCACTCGGTTCCACTTGCACCTTATCCCCTCACGGTTGTTCTCAGCCACACAAATATCTCTCTTTGAAACTAGTACTGTAGAAAGCAGCGCCGGGAGTTCACTGCCGCACGCGCGCGCATGCATCAGCCGGAGAGGCCACCACGGAGCACGGGCACTGGCAGCCAGGGAGGCCGCCGAGCACAGGCTGCCGAGGAGGTCATCGCGGCGCCGGCATCGAGCATAAAGCAGCGGGGAGACCGCAATCACTGCCGGGCACGGAGCAGCGGCGGAGGCTGCTGTCGTCGCGGAGCACGGCCGCCCGAGGAGGCCGTCGTGGTGTCGCCATCGAGCATGGATCAGCAGGGAGACCGTTGTCGCCGCCGAGCATGGAGCAGTGGGGGAGACAGCCGCCACCGAGCACGGAGCAGCGTGGGAGGCCGCCGAGCACGGGCAGCTGGGAAGGCGCCCGCCGAGCATGGAGCAGCGGGGGAGACCGCCGCCGACGAGCACGGTCAGCACGGAAGGAGCCCACCGACATCGAGCCACGGCCGCGGGGAGTCCTCGACTTTATGGGGCAACCATGAATCGCTCAACGGCGAGAGTGGGTTGGGGCTGACAGCGGAGGAGCTCCACGGGTCTAGACGGCGCAAGGATAGCTGATGGCAGCGGCGCTCCATGGCGGGTTAATTAATCGGGCAATTAGGCTTTATTAACCTGGCAATTAGGAATATGGCAATCATGGAGCCTAATTATTATGGCAATTATTAAAATTTAACCTGGCAGGCATGCCTAATTAATCAAGAAACCAGGAACTAATATGTGTCAATTATTAAAATTTAACCTGGCAGCCAAGCCTAATTAATCAGGAAACCAAATTTAACCTGGCAGCCAGGCCCAATTAATCAGAAACCAGGGGCTAATTTTGCAATTGATAATCCGGCATTATGGCTAATTTATCTGGCAATTTGTAGTCTCTACTCCGTAATGGACATGCAAAAAGTCACGAATGACATGCACGTGCATTACTATTCTACTGTAGCTCATATGTACTTCGAGAAGTTATTTACTATTGAGCAGCAAAAGCTTGCGTGCCACTCGGAAGAGAAAGCTCCGGCCATGGGACCGTTGTTGGGACTAATTACGTGGGCTGCAACGCTTTTTTCTCCTTTTTGGACGCGCTCGCACGACAGCGGTACAGCGGTTGGCAGCCGCCGCACGAACTCAAAACTATGCGGCGCCGCTAGGTAGTATTGTCCAAGTATCATTGCAATATAAGTGAGAAAAATACTCCCTCCGTTCCTTTTTAATTGACTCAGATTTAGTACAAATTTGTACTAAATTCGAGTCAATTAAAAAAGAACGGAGGGAGTACATGGCAAGGGCTGCAAAGGGCTGGGCATCATCGTGGGCCAAGCCCATGCAGCACATGGCAAAGGGGAGGGCGTTGCCATGGGCCTAGCCATGCCACACGCGACAAAATGTTTGGCGTTACCGTGGTGAGGTCGGAAGAAGATCGATGCGCACTTGGTCGGTTGACACACGCAGTCGTAGGGACGCTGGAATTCGTACAAAGAAAACGGATGAAACTTTCTTTTTACGCGTACCTATACACAAGTAGTGTTCTCGTGGTACGAAAATACTCAATGGAACCCGGGTACGGGCGAGGATGATAACAATCCAATTAGAGAACAACACGTGTTTAGCCATCTGTTTGTATAACCATGTATAAAACACGAATTAATGTATGTATTCAGTGCATGTCTGACATGCCATCTATCTATGCATTAATTGGCATTAAATCTTCTGCCCCATCTTCCTCCTCCTCTCTCCCCAATTCTGCAATGGATGAGCACGCTTTAACTCCTGCCTCTCATCCTTGTCCCAGCTGGCCCTGCCTAGCTAGTAGTTACTCCTCCGGCCGGCCGCTGTGCTACTCCGTCCAACCTCCATTGGCTGCTATGCTCCTCCGCGAAACCTGCAGCTAGTGCCTCTAGCGCCATGCTCATGCACCAAGTCTCATGGCAGCGATTCCCATCCCCACGTCCTGCAAGGTGCTCGACCACCTCCTCGAGGCCGTGCTCCTGTTCCTCGCCGCCCCGCGCGACTCCCTCGCCGCCTCCCTGGCCCGCGCCGTTCCCATCGGCAGCGGGAACACCGGGCGCGGCCGCTGGACCGCCAGCAGCGGGAACACCGGGCGCGGCCGCTGGAAGCCGGGCGACCGGTCGCGGTGATTTGCTCGAGGACCGCCGGCCGCTGGCGCTCCTCCTCCGCCCAAGCTCCAAGGCCGTGAGCTGCCCCGACCGTCGTGGTGCCACGCCGGACCTCCAAAGCCGCGAGCTGCTCCGATAGTGTTACTCCTCCCCCACTCGAGTTCTCCGGCCGCCGGTGCTCCTCCGGCTGAGAGCTCCAAGGCATCAAGCTTCTTCCCCCGTCGTGTTCCTTCGCGGAGCTTCTCTGTCCGCACTGCACCTCCGACCAAGCTCCGAGGCCACGAGCTCCTCTACAGCCATACTTCTCCTCCGCGAGCTTGTGCTGATGTTTCTCGAATCAGGAAAGATATGCATGTGTATGTTCTTCTCTGGGATCTATTTGACTCATTTTTTTTTCCAATTTGGATGTTCTGAGAAGAAATAGCGCTTGTTCTTGACTTCTTGGTGGATTCTACCACAATTATTTTCACTATCTGGATTAGTACAGATTCTCTTTATTTCTCTTTTGATTTGAGTTGTAATCAAAATGAAGCAAAATGTTCTATTTGGATTAGTACAGTGTCACATTTTCACTATCTGCACCACTAATACAAAATGTTTAATTTAAACTATGACAAAATCACATGTTTAACTATCTGCAACATTAATACAAAATGTTCAATTTAGATTATAGAAAACCATACTTTTGACAATCTACACCATTATCACTAAATGTTCAATTTAGACTAGTACAAAATCTGACTGTGTGCACCTTTTAGTGCAAAATGTTTAATTCGTTACCTTTTTTTTCTATCTACACCATTGATAAAAAAATGTGTTCAAAACTTTGATTCACAAATGTTTAATATGTTACCTAGTTATTTAAAAACCATTCACTGCAGATTGACAAAAACAAAGTCCTACCGTGCATAATAGCCAAGCACATTTAATGTTTCTGCACCCTGCACTGAAATCACAGTTAAAGCAGCCCCGTATGCATACGTGTCACAGATGTATACACATGCGTATTAAGCTGACCAACACAGATAAAGGATTCGTATAGGCTGCTGGCTATATTACATGCTAATCTCGCGGCGGTAATCAACGTCTGGGATGTCGACCTCGCCCGTTGCCAGGTTCCGAACGTCCGGGTCGTCTCGTGGTACTCCTACTTGATTCATAATCCGACTTGGACTAGTGCTCCGCCTGTGGGTGTATATAAGTGCACCCGACCCAAGGCTATATAAGGGCACGTACAATGGGGTGATGTCAGCCTTCCCTTAGAGATGCCACGTCATATTTTTGCTTAGTTGGAGGAGAGAGAATGAAGAGAGAGAAGATTGTCTTCCCTTAGCTAAGAGATCATCTCTTACGAAATAAGGGAAGACTATTTTCTCCATTGTATCACATATGTCTTCCCTTAGCAACAAATTCCTACCAAAATTTAATTATTAATATTAATTTCTAGAGATGGCAGTAAGAGATAATGCGTTGTATGACTTATATCTAATGTCTTCTCTAGCTGATGTGGCGGGGTAAGGGAAGACATGCCTTCTCCACCATTGTACATGCCCTAAGTACTCCCTCCGGTCGGATTTATTATTAGCGGACGGACGCGTCGATTAATTGCGTCCAGAGGTAGTAGCAATCAACTCGTGTCTTGCGAAAGAGAGCAAGTCCCATCACCATCCATACGTGAGCTGCTAGGAAAGCGCAATCTATCGCTCTCCCGGTTCCCAGCTCCGTGCAAAACGATCAAACCAGACATGGACGCGCAGGCGCTCGATGGCTTCATCCAGCGCCTCCTCGACGCGGAGCACACCTCGCCGGAAGACCATCCGCCGCTCACCAACGCGGAGATCAAGCTCCTCTGCGCCGCCGCCACGAAGGTCCTCCTCTCCCAGCCCACGCTTCTGAAGGTCGACGCCCCCGTCAACATCTGCGGGACATTCACGGCGAGTACTCCGACCTCCTCCGCATATTCAGCGCCGCCGGCTCCCCGTCCGAAACCAACCGCTATCTCTTCCTGGGCGACTACGTCGACCGCGGCAGCCGCAGCATCGAGACCATCTGCCTCCTCCTCGCCTACAAGGTCAAGTACCCCGACGCCTTCTTCCTCATCCGGGGAAACCACGAGTGCTCCTCCGTCAACCGCTCCTTCGGCTTCCTGGCCGAGTGCCACCGACGAGGACTAGGTCAAGCGACCTGGAACATCATCAACGGCTGCTTCAACTGCCTACCACTGGCGGCGCTCGTCGGAAACAAGATCGGCAAGAAGATCTTCTGCGTGCACGGCGGCCTGTCGCCGGAGCTTGAGAGCATGGACCAGATACGACGAATCAAGCGCCCACTGCCGCAAGTCCCCTCCGAGGGCCTCGCGTGCGACTTGCTGTGGTCGGACCCCGACGCCGCCGACGAGTGGGGGTGGGGCGAGTCGTCCAGGGGCAGGTCCGTCACGTTCGGGTCCGACTTGGTGGCCGAGTTCGTGGAGAAGAACGGGCTGGCCATGGTGTGCAGGGCGCACGAGGTGAAGCAGGGCGGCTACGAGTGGTTCGCGGACCGGAAACTCGTCACCGTCTTCTCCGCACCCAACTACGCCGGCCAGTGCGACAACGCCGGTGCGGTCATGAAAGTGGACAAAAATCTCACCTGCTCCTTCCACATCCTCGAGCCTACTGATCCGCTTCAAGTTCTTGCCGATAACCTGCATGATTCTTGTTAGATTGTAATGTAGTCGATTTACTTTGCAAGTTACGGCTAGATCTAGACACAGCCGGTCCCCTATATATGTATGTACTTTGTAATCCATCAATCAATCAATGAATTATGTGTTTATTTCAATTCTACATAAACACGTGGTATGAGATACTAGATCCTAGGTCATGGCTGCGCCACCCACGCCGCCGTCCCTTTCCCCTTCCGAGTTCTGACTACTTCGCTAAAAAGACCATCGCTGCCACATAGACCCCCTGCTCTCTAATTTCAGCCAACTAACCAACCCTCCAATGGCAGCTTCTTTCTTCTACACCGATACAATCACCGATGTTTAGCCCTCGTATTCCCATCAGTCTACATCTCCCCTCCCACAACTATTATCATTGACGCCACCTCTTTGAAGTACATCTTGGTCGCTCCAATCTTCTCGACCACGTTGCCTCCGAATCCGCCCCCACTGATCCGTGCTTGGCAAAGGATCGCCTCGCCATCTTCCGGTGGATCTTCAACCTCGTATTTCGTGATGCCACCACCACCACTGCATTGTGGACGTCCCTTCGTGAGCTCTTCCAAGAAAACATCGACGCTTGAATAAATAGCCTCCACAGCGAGCTTCGCAACACCGTGTAGGATGATTCTCAAGTCGGCATCTAATGTCAACGGCTCAAGTCGATCGCCAACGAGCTACGTGAGCTTGGCGTACCATCGAAGATCGAAAGCTCATCAACATCTTGCTCGCCGGGCTGAGCGAGCGCTTTGAAAAGCAAGCCTCCTTCATCCCAAGATGCGTCTGCCACCCTCCTTCGCTGAGGTCCTCTTTATGCTGCAACAGTCCGATCATGCCTAAGAGCATGTCTAACGAGCCCCTTATAATTCTACCCCGTATAACGCGAGTTTTTTGCCCCGTATCCTAAAAGTGCGTCTTGCTGAACCATTCCGTCTAGCAGACCCCGTATTTCGCCATATATTTTTAAAAATTAAAACCCCGGGAAAATTAAACCATAGTTCATCTTCATTGATCATACACTGGATCATACATATACATAGCGATCTACTGCGATCCTAGCTACTCGAGGATGATGAATGGCACGAAAGGCCCCCTGGCGGCAGCCTCCTCCTCCGCCTTGGCGGCAGCCTCCTTCGCCTGGAATTCCGCCACGGCGGTGATGGCCACCGCCTGTTCGTCTGCCTCCGCCCGCGCCTTCTCGGTGGCCTCCGCCTCGGATTCGGCCACCGCCTGCAAGTATGCCGCGTCCTCCTCCGCCTCCTCCGCTTCCTCCTCGCCGGCCTCCGCTTCCTCCTCGCCTCCGCCTCCTCCGCCGCTGGTGCTGCCGATGCGCGCCGCCCATGCCGCCTTCGCCGCGCGCTCACGCTCCCACTCAGCGCGCCACTTCTCGAAGGCGGCACCGCTCATCGGCTTGAGCGGCGGATCTTGGCGGTACCACCGCCCACGGGCGGCGAACTCCCGGAGCGAGTCCGGCATGTAATACGCGCCGCCGTACTTGCGGGCCGCACGGCGGCTCCCCGCGGCGGTGCGCTTGCATTTCCAAGCGCCACGCCTCCTCCACGGTGTCCGGCGAGCGGGATCGCTTCGATCCGCTCGCCGGCGAGGCGCTACTACGGCGGCGGGAGTCCATGCGGGTGGCGGCGGTTGGAATGCGGCGCGGGGTTGGGACGAATTGCTCGCCGGAGCAGGAGGAGGAGGCGGCGGCGCACGGCGGAGCTAGGGTTGCGAGTGAGGGGTTAACCCCTCACTCGCACCTGCGCCCACTATAAGTACGGGCGACGGGGCCGATTACTCGGGCCCCGTATTCCGCCGAAATGGGCCGGCCCGAATACGGGGCCTGCTAGACGCCCAAAATCACGCCGGCCCCGTATCCCGCCGAAATTTTACGGGGTGGGCGGATTATACGGGGCCTGTTAGACATGCTCTAAATGAACAAAGAGCCTCGCCCCCAGCTGTTTGCCGCTATTCCACGCCCACCCGTGTCTCGCTCCTCATGCAACAACACCGCCGACAAACCATAGGCGGGCACAAACAGATTCATGGGTATTCAGTTGAATACCCATTATTTTTGTCAACAAATGTATACGCGTATAACCCAAACGTCCAAGCTCACCTAGGCAACAAAAACCACATACGTGTCCGGTCGATGGCAACTAACACCGAACCATCTATACCTAGGCCCAAATGGCGAATTCATCATTAAATTTCTCCCGTGAATCCGTGATTCTTCGACGGTTAGTTGTTCAACGATAGGCCATCGTGAGTTCGTGATTAGCAGCGATGAGGACTGGCGGAGGCGGCGATCATATTCGTTGCGGCTGCTACGAGCGGACACCACGATGCCATCGAGAAAACAGCGGCCAGCGGGAGCCGAGAAGCCGGAGCAAGCAGGGGATTCCGCCGTGAATCCGTGATCTTCTCTGAAATTTCTCACTGCAAGCTGCAATTCAGCGTTCCGACTTCCGAATCCTCATTGATTTTTTTCCAGTTTCTGAACTAGTAAATCAACAATTCTTCTTCCAATTTAGAGTATGTATTGATTGACTGTTTGGTTACTCATCGATTGGATGATGATGTAGGTTGTTGTACTGAATTTGTCTTGAGAACACACAAATAAATACATGGGGATGAAGAGTAGTAATGTTGATTTGTAGGCATTGTGGGAGAGCTTCAATGAAATTTTGATCCTTCGGGTTTTACATTGGGATTTTATTTTATTACTTTGAATACACATTGCAAATATCATGTGACCGCCCATGCGACAAACGCCATGCCACCCACAGGCTAGCCCCCAGCCCCAACTACCGCGGCAAGAATCCAATGTACTAGCCGCCACGCTCCACTCCATCCACGGCATCAACGAGCGGTCCCCCTACACCTCCGCCTGCTCCTCCCGCATCACCGAGTTGGCGACCTTCTCATGACCCGTGGATAGGACTTTTATAAACCTAGCCCATAACTTGGGTCGTCCCCACTCCGACCGGTAACCCGCCGGCCTACTCATCTGGCTCCTGGATGTCGGGCATGCGTCCTCATAACGGCGCCCCTGCGCTCCTTGGCTCGCGCCCCCATCGCAATCATACCACACTACACCGCCCTGCTACCGGAAGAGTACTATGAGGGACTATAGGGGTGAATAGAAGCTAGGCAACTTTTAGACCTTTTCAATTTGATGGCGGAACAACCGAAAGTAAAGGTGATAGCTTTGGGTGGTCAATGATCCTATATGATGAAACAACGAACAAGCAAATACAAGTAGATAGGAACAATTAAGGAACAAAGGAAAGGAGGAAGACAACATATCCGGCAGTGGAGACGAGGCACGAGATTTTTTCTCCGTAATTCCTTCCTAAGAGAAGTATGTCTATGTTGAGGGGGTGTGGAACCACAAAGGTAGAAAACTGCCACGAAAGCGTCACCCTATTCCTCGGTGAGCACACCACAAAGGTATGCCCACTTCTCCACTAAGAAAGAAGGTTGAGGCGGCGGACCTTCGCAACGCATTGGGGCAAGAATCCACACGATTGGAGGCTCCGAACATCACGTAGGGCTAGGACAACACCAAGCTAGCATCTGCGTGAGCTTCATCATGGAATTCCACAAAAGGAATTCTAGGTTTCCTAAATCCACAAGAAGATCGAGGGGGATTCGAGTTTTCTTTGGTGGAAAGGTAGATCAAGGACTCCTACTTTTATTTCCCAAGTGTGGGGTTGATTGGTTGGTAGATGAGGGAGATATGTGAGATTTGAGCTTCAAAACAATGGAGGAGAAAGAGTAAAAAACGTGATTCAGATTTGGGGAAGAAACCCCTTTATATATGGGCTATCTCCGATCCAACAGTTATGCAGCAAATATGCCAAAATAAAAACTTCCGGTCCAAAGCGGCGGTAGTACCGCCGGGCAGAAAAACTGTGCCAACGGTTACTTCCTACGAAGATTCAGGCAGAAGTTGGGTAGTACTACTCGGTAGTACCGGCCAACTTCGGCTATCATCCGCCCGAGCCCAGAATCCTCCCAGTACTCCTTCGTATCCAAAAAAAAGGAGCTTCTGGTACTTGGCCGGAATTAGGGCAGTACTACCGGTATCCGGTAGTACCGGCCAACTTCCGCTCGAGAAAAACATGCTCGCAGTACCCTACGGTACAATTAAATCATTTTCGGGAACTACACCAGAAGTAGGGCGACACTATCGGTAGCCAGTAGTATTGGCCAATGTTTGCCCCCCTTGTCAGGTCAAAGCACTTAGGAGAGGGGGTGCAGTAAGTAGCCCCGGACAGTAGTAGAGGCCAAAATGGATGGAACTTCTGGTCCTCGAGATTTTGGCAGAAAAACTATGTAAGATTAGGGAGAGTGATGCAACAAAATGAGATGGTTGTTGGAGTGCAAATTTTGGTTTGTGCGCGTGAAAAATATGAACCCAGCTTGCGTCCCAACTAAACACATTCCCTGCAAACTATGAAACAAAAACACGAGACGACTAACACCACTACGCTTCGAAAACGCTCCAACTCCATCTCGCATGCCATTTACACAATTTCCTAAAAACATAGCGTACATAAAATTAATTCTCGTATTTACGTCAACACACAAAATCCAGAAGGGCAGGAAATGCTCTTTCAATCTCCCTTTTTTTGTGTTTGATTACAATACAAGAACAAGAATTTGCATGGGGAATAACGTAAAAAGGAGCCAAAATGGTTTGTAGGATATAGAAGAGCCCCCCTGTACATGTGCTTATTTCGAATTTGCATTTGAATACAAAAGCACATCAACTAGGACAAATACTCCCCCTATATCTCACAAACAAAGAACATGTGCAAGATATATAAGAGAATAAACACTTGCACAACCACAACATATACACACGATATGGATTTTGGGTTTTAGATATCATACCATAGTGAGATAAATTCCAAACTCACTCATTCTTCATCATGGTCTTCGAAGGATAGTAGATATAGCCATTTAGGAATAACCTCAACCATCACACCTCATAGATAACCATAGTCATAGTTCAACATTTCCACTAGATTAAAGTTATTACAAACCATAGATTCCAAATAGCAAATAAGGATGAGGTTCAATAAAAATAACGATGAGATCACAAGCGAATAAAATCAAAGAAATAACAAGCTTGTGACTGTGGGGCACTAGATTAGTTGTCCGAAACACCCGTTAAGCATTCATATTCACGATCCCATTACCAGTGTGTCATGAAAGCATATCCGAACTAGTATCAAATTACATCATCCATAAAAATACCAAATCAAATATTACAAGCAGGTCACATGACTAATACATGCAGAATAACCTCAACTAGCCTAACTTAACATCATAGTGGCGGAATCACTTCACACAAGAAGCGTAGAGTCCAAGTTATCTGCCATAAGCATAGAGGTAACTAACTAGGAGAACGTTCCTATCTCGCATAGATGCCATTGAATACTTTTTCATTTGCCGAACTCCTCCAAGTCTCACCAAGTAAATAGGTAGGATAAAAATACTAGTGAGTGCATTTGAATGTACTTCCAAACAACCTAAGGGAGAGAAGTAAAGGGATATGAAGTATGGTTGTAGCTAGGAACATGCTCTAATCTAGGTTTGACTTGATAGAAAATAGTTTCTCTTGTCGATATAGCATCTCTATATCTTTATTAAAAATATTTTGAAAACAAGTTTTATTTTAAAGATTAATAGGTAAGGATAACCCATTTCCTTTCCTGTCCTCTTAGTATGACCAAAACATTCTTTCACCTTTCCTCTCTATCTCCTAGATACACTCCCACCAGTCCCACTGGTTTTCTGTCCAAAAACCGTTTGGAAAACACTTTTTAAACCAACAACTCCAACACGGCTAGGGTAAGACCATACCAACCACCCATGACTACGGATGCGGGTATTCCAATAGTTTACACTCTATAAAGTTCTACACTTTCCCCACAAGATCTAGATACCTATCGTATGGGCATTGATACGTCTCCGACGTATCGATATTTTATTATGTTCCATGCCACATTATTGATGATATCTACATGTTTTATGCATACTTTATGTCATATTTATGCGTTTTCCGGAACTAACCTATTGACGAGATGCCGAAGGGCCAGTTGCTGTTTTCTGCTGTTTTTGGTTCCGAAATCCTAGTAAGGAAATATTCTCGGAATTGGACGAAATCAACGCCCGAGTCTTATAATTGGACGAAGCTTCCAGAAAACCCGAGAGCCGCCAGAGGGAAGCCCTGGGGGCCCCACACAACACCCTGGCGCGGCCAGAGGGGGGGCCGCGCCCCCCTAGTGTGTGGGCCCACCAGGCCCCCTCCGAGGCTGCCCTTCCGCCTACTTAAGGTTTCCGTCGCGAAAACTCTACCACGTTCGACGAAACCAGAGAAAACCTTCCAGAGCCGCCGCCATCGCGAAGCCAAGATCTGGAGGACAGGAGTCTCTGTTCCGGCACGCCGCCGGGACGGGGAAGTGCCCCCGGAAGGCTCCTCCATCGACACCACCGCCATATTCATCAACGCTGCTGTCTCCCATGAGGAGGGAGTAGTTCTCCATCGAGGCTCGCGGCTGTACCGGTAGCTATATGGTTAATCTCTCTCCTATGTGCTTCAATACAATAATCTCATGAGCTACTTTACATGATTGAGATTCATATGATGATGCTTGTAATCTAGATGTCATTATGCTAGTCAAGTAGGTTTTACTTATGTGATCTCCGGAGACTCCTTGTCCCACGTGTGTAAAGGTGACAGTGTGTGCACCGTGTGGGTCTCTTAGGCTATATTTCACAGAATACTTATTCACTGTTATGAATGGCATAGTGAAGTGCTTATTTATATCTCTTTATGATTGCAATGTGTTTTGTATCACAATATATCTGTGTGCTACTCTAGTGATGTTATTAAAGTAGTTTATTCCTCCCGCACGGTGTAATGGTGACGAGTGTGTGCATCGTGTAGTACTTGGCGTAGGCTATGATTGTGATCTCTTGTAGATTATGAAGTTAACTATTGCTATGATAGTATTGATGTGATCTATTCCTCCTTTCGTAGTGTGAAGGTGACAGTGTGCATGCTATGTTAGTACTTGGTTTGGTTATGTTGATCTGTTATGCACTCTAAGGTTATTTAAATATGAACATTGAATATTGTGGAGCTTGTTAACTCCGGCATTGAGGGTTCGTGTAATCCTACACAGTTAGTGGTGTTCATCATCCAACAAGAGGGTGTAGAGTCTAGCATCTATCTATTTATTCTGTTATGTGATCAATGTTGAGAGTGTCCACTAGTGAAAGTATGATCCCTAGGCCTTGTTCCTAAATACTACTATCGCTGTTTGTTTACTGTTTTACTGCATCTATACTTCCCGCAATATTACCACCATCAACCACACACCAGTCCTGGACAGCAAAGCACTTTTCTGGTGCCGTTGCTACTGCTCGCATTTATTCATACCACCTGTATTTCACTATCTCTTCGCCGAACTAGTGCACCTATTAGGTGTGTTGGGGACACAAGAGACTTCTTGATTTGTGGTTGCAGGGTTGCATGAGAGGGATATCTTTGACCTCTTCCTCCCTGAGTTCGATAAACCTTGGGTGATCCACTTAAGGGAAACTTGCTGCTGTTCTCCAAACCTCTGCTCTTGGAGGCCCAACACTGTCTACAAGAATAGAAGCACCCGTAGACATCAAACACTTTTCTGGCGTCGTTGCCGGGGAGGTAAGGTAAAAGGCACTCATACTCCGGTCCCAGGTAAAGTACTTTTCTGGCGCCGTTGTGTGTGTGCTCGAAGCTATTTCCTTTAGATCCTGCAATTGCATCTTTTTGTTTCTTGTTTACACTAGTTTGGCATAATGGACAACAATGAGCTTCTTATTCTATTTCCTGATTTAAGACATGGATGGTTTGATGCGAAAATTAAAAAACCCATGGAACATATTAGTATGAACACTTTGAATACCATTGTTGCTAATGATATAGAAAGTTCTAAGCTTGGGGAAGCTGGTTCTGATGAGCATGATCTTTTTAGTCCCCCAATCATTGAGGAGAAAATTTACTTTGATGATACTTTGCCTCCTATTTATGATGATTATAATGATAGTAGTCTTTTAGTACCGCCTGTTATGGAGGATAAATTTGATTATGATTACAATATGCCTCCTATATTTGATGATGAGAATAATAATGATAGCTACTTTGTTGAATTTGCTCCCACTATTACCAATAAAATTGACTATGCTTATGTGGAGGGTAATGATACTTTTATGCATGTGAATAAAGATGTTTTATGTGATACTTATATTGTTGAGTTTGCTCATGATGCTACTGGATACTATTATGAGAGAGGAAAATATGGTTGTAGAAATTTTCATGTTACTAAAACACCTCTCTATATGCTGAAATTTTTGAAGTTACACTTGTTTTATCTTTCTATGCTTGTTGCATCATGCTTCATGAATTTGTTTATTTACAAGATTCCTTTTCATAGGAAGCATGTTAGGCTTAAATGTGTTTTGAATTTGCCTCTTGATGCTCTCTTTTGCCTCAAATACTATTTCTTGCGAGTGCATCATTAAAACTGTTGAGCCCATCTTAATGGCTATAAAGAAAGAACTTCTTGGGAGATAACCCATGTGTTTATTTTGCTACAGTACTTTTATTTTGTATTTGTGTATTGCAAGTTGTTACTACTGTAGCAACCTCTCCTTATCTTAATTTTGTTGCATTTGTTGTGCCAAGTAAAGTCGTTGATAGTAAGGTTCATACTAGATTTGGATTACTGCGCAGAAACAGATTTCTTGCTGTCACGAATCTGGGCCTAATTCTCTGTAGGTAACTCAGAAAATTATGCCAATTTACGTGAGTGGTCCTCAGATATGTACGCAACTTTCATTCAATTTGAGCATTTTCATTTGAGCAAGTATGGTGCCTCAATAAAATTCGTCTTTACGGACTGTTCTGTTTTGACAGATTCTGCCTTTTATTTTGCATTGCCTCTTTTGTTATGTGGGATGGATTCCTTTGTTCCATTGACTTCCAGTAGCTTTGGGCAATGTCCAGAAGTGTTAAGAATGATTGTGTCACCTCTGAACATGTGAATTTTTATTATGCACTAACCCTCTAATGAGTTTGTTTCGAGTTTGGTGTGGAGGAAGTTTTCAAGGGTCAAGAGAGGAGGATGATACAATGTGATCAAGAAGAGTGAAAGCTCTAAGCTTGGGGATACCCCGGTGGTTCATCCCTGCATATTTCAAGAAGACTCAAGCGTCTAAGCTTGGGGATGCCCAAGGCATCCCCTTCTTCATCGACAAATTATCAGGTTCCTCCCTTGAAACTATATTTTTATTCGGTCACATCTTATGTACTTTACTTGGAGCGTCTGTTTGTTTTTATTTTTGTTTTTGTTTGAATAAATGCTTGTGTGGGAGAGAGACACGCTCCGCTGGTTCATATGAACACATGTGTTCTTAGTTTTTAATGTTCATGGTGAAGGTTGAAACTGCTTCGTTAATTGTTATATGGTTGGAAACGGGAAATGCTACATGTAGTAATTGGTATGATGTCTTGAATAACTTGGCAATTTTTGTGCTCATGATTAAGCTCTTGCATCATATACTTTGCACCTATTAGTGAAGAAATACATAGAGCTTGTTAAAATTTGGTTTGCATGAGTGGTCTCTCTAGAGTCTAGATATTTTCTGGTAAAGGTGTTTGAACAACAAGGAAGACAATGTATAGTCTCATAATGCTTGCAATATGTTCTTATGTGAGTTTTGTTGTACCAGTTCATGCTTGTGTTTGTTTCAAATAACCTTGCTAGCCTAAGCCTTGTATTGAGAGGGAATACTTCTCGTGCATCCAAATCTTTGAGCCAAAAACTATGCCATTTGTGTCCACCATACCTACCTACTACATGGTATTTCTCCGCCATTCCAAAGTAAATTTCTTGAGTGCTACCTTTAAAATTTCCATTCTTTACCTTTGCAATATATAGCTCATGGGACAAATAGCCTAAAAACTATTGTGGTATTGAATATGTACTTATGCACTTTATCTCTTATTAAGTTGCTTGTTGTGCGATAACCATGTTCCTGGGGACGCCATCAACTACTCTTTGTTGAATATCATGTGAGTTGCTATGCATGTCCGTCTTGTCTGAAGTAAGGAAGATTTACCACTCATTTAATGGTTAGAGCATGCATAATGTTAGAGAAGAACATTGGGCCGCTAACTAAAGCCGTGATCCATGGTGGAAGTTTCAGTTTTGGACATATATCCTCAATCTCAAATGAGAACATTAATTGTTGCTACATGCTTATGCATTAAAGAGGAGTCCATTATCTGTTGTCTATGTTGTCCCGGTATGGATGTCTAAGTTGAGAATAATCAAAAGCGAGAAATCCAAATGCGAACTTTCTCCTTAGACCTTTGTACAGGCGGCATAGAGGTACCCCTTTGTGACACTTGATTAAAACATGTGTATTGCGATGATAATCCCGGTAATCCGAGCTAATTAGGACAAGGTGCGGGCACTATTAGTATACTATGCATGAGGCTTGCAACTTGTAAGATATAATTTACATGATACATATGCTTTATTACTACCGTTGACAAAATTGTTTCTTGTTTTCAAAATCAAAGCTCTAGCACAAATATAGCAATCAATGCTTCCCTCTGCGAAGGGCCTTTCTTTTACTTTTATGTTGAGTCAGTTCACCTATCTCTCTCCACCTCAAGAAGCAAACACTTGTGTGAACTATGCATTGATTCCTACATACTTGCATATTGCACTTGTTATATTACTTTACATTGACAATATCCATGAGATATACATGTTATAAGTTGAAAGCAACCGCTGAAACTTAATCTTCCTTTGTGTTGCTTCAATACCTTTACTTTGATTTATTGCTTTATGAGTTAACTCTTATGCAAGACTTATTGATGCTTGTCTTGAAAGTACTATTCATGAAAAGTCTTTGCTTTATGATTCATTTGTTTACTCATGTCATTACCATTGTTTTGATCGCTGCATTCATTACATATGTTTACAATAGTATGATCAAGGTTATGATGGCATGTCACTCCAGAAATTATCTTTGTTATCGTTTACCTGCTCGGGACGAGCGAGAACTAAGCTTGGGGATGCTGATACGTCTCCGACGTATCGATAATTTCTTATGTTTCATGCCACATTATTGATGATATCTACATGTTTTATGCATACTTTATGTCATATTTATGCGTTTTCCGGAACTAACCTATTGACGAGATGCCGAAGGGCCAGTTGCTGTTTTCTGCTGTTTTTGGTTCAAGAAATCCTAGTAAGGAAATATTCTCGGAATCGGACGAAATCAACGCCCAGAGTCTTATAATTGGACGAAGCTTCCAGAACACCCGAGAGCCGCCAGAGGGAAGCCCTGGGGCCCCACACAACACCCTGGCGCGGCCAGAGGGGGGCGCCCCCCTAGTGTGTGGGCCCACCAGGCCCCCTCCGAGGCTGCCCTTCCGCCTACTTAAGGTCTTCGTCGCGAAAACCCTACCACGTTCGACGAAACCAGAGAAAACCTTCCAGAGCCGCCGCCATCGCGAAGCCAAGATCTGGGGGACAGGAGTCTCTGTTCCGGCACGCCGCCGGGACGGGGAAGTGCCCCCGGAAGGCTCCTCCATCGACACCACCGCCATCTTCATCAACGCTGCTTGTCTCCCATGAGGAGGGAGTAGTTCTCCATCGAGGCTCGGAGCTGTACCGGTAGCTATGTGGTTAATCTCTCTCCTATGTGCTTCAATACAATAATCTCATGAGCTGCTTTACATGATTGAGATTCATATGATGATGCTTGTAATCTAGATGTCATTATGCTAGTCAAGTGGGTTTTACTTATGTGATCTCCGGAGACTCCTTGTCCCACGTGTGTAAAGGTGACGAGTGTGTGCACCATGTGGGTCTCTTAGGCTATATTTCACGGAATACTTATTCACCGTTATGAATGGCATAGTGAAGTGCTTATTTATATCTCTTTATGATTGCAATGTGTTTTGTATCACAATATATCCGTGTGCTACTCTAGTGATGTTATTAAAGTAGTTTATTCCTCCCGCACGGTGTAATGGTGACAAGTGTGTGCATCGTGTAGTACTTGGCGTAGGCTATGATTGTGATCTCTTGTAGATTATGAAGTTAACTATTGCTATGATAGTATTGATGTGATCTATTCCTCCTTTCGTAGTGTGAAGGTGACAGTGTGCATGCTATGTTAGTACTTGGTTTGGTTATGTTGATCTGTTATGCACTCTAAGGTTATTTAAATATGAACATTGAATATTGTGGAGCTTGTTAACTCCGGAATTGAGGGTTCGTGTAATCCTACACAGTTAGTGGTGTTCATCATCCAACAAGAGGGTGTAGAGTCTAGCATCTATCTATTTATTCTGTTATGTGATCAATGTTGAGAGTGTCCACTAGTGAAAGTATGATCCCTAGGCCTTGTTCCTAAATACTACTATCGCTGTTTGTTTACTGTTTTACTGCATCTATACTTCCTGCAATATTACCACCATCAACCACACACCAGTCCTGGACAGCAAAGCACTTTTCTGGTGCCGTTGCTACTGCTCGCATTTATTCATACCACCTGTATTTTACTATCTCTTCGCCGAACTAGTGCACCTATTAGGTGTGTTGGGGACACAAGAGACTTCTTGCTTTGTGGTTGCAGGGTTGCATGAGAGGGATATCTTTGACCTCTTCCTCCCTGAGTTCGATAAACCTTGGGTGATCCACTTAAGGGAAACTTGCTGCTGTTCTACAAACCTCTGCTCTTGGAGGCCCAACACTGTCTACAAGAATGGAAGCACCCGTAGACATCAGGCATCATCACTGCATACCAACATATGTCACGATAAGTACCCGATTGTATTTTTCCACCTGCTTGCCTTAGCCCAAGACATGCCGCCTAGAGTGGTACGGTACCTCCCAATGCTAGAGTCTGAGGCGCTGTTTTTCTAGGAGCTGCAAAGTCCCCAGCAAGCTCGACCCTCTAGAATGTCGTGACTAACTATGGGGCATCTTTCAATGGGAGCTCGTAGGTTGTACTCCTCCTATCTATACGAAATGGAAAAGTGTTCTAGATATATTAGGAAGGCCACGGTCGATAGGTGTCCATGCTCGGACTACTTCTTACACTTGCAGGATCTAGACTAAGGAGAGACAAATTACTCCGCTACACCCCGTCCCACCCGAGGGTAATTGTGGTTTCACTGTAAAGTTGGATATGTGAAGTTACACAGGTTTTGTGGGTTTTATATAACATTTTTCCTCACTTTTCCTTACAAAACCTTTTTCTGAAAAACTTTATTTTCATAAAACTCTCACTTGAGTAGGGATGCCCCATTCTAAGATTTTCGAAGATTCAACTATAGCTTTGGACATAATCCATGAATGTTCTTCATCTTGTGTCATCTACATTTCACTACATGTTTTCCATTACAACATTCATGACATTGCGATGATAAAATGTAGGCTCAAGTGGAGAGCAAAATAGACTTCGAGAGGAGGCTGAGGTCAGGGCTCGGTGACTGGAGGTACAGATGATTCTCCAGCAGCACAAGATGATGGAGTGGATGACAGAGAACATGGTATAGGCTATAATGCCCACTTGACCGTAAGTTCCTGCTCATAGTATCTAAGACGAATGCTAACTCCATTCATCTTACCTGAGCATGCTTGATTCATAGGCCTCTCTGTCGTAGGGTGTGACTCTTCCTACTCTTGCTCCTCCTCCTAATGCCCACTTGACCGTAAGTTGTGTTTGCAAAATAAGTGTCAACCTCTCCATCTTACTGTCTAGTGCTTGTTGTGTAATGCTCACAGTTTTCCATGTTATAGGCACAACCTTTGTTTGGATCCAACAATGCGCCGCTTGGTTGGTTGGAAATCAAGATGAAAACCTGTCGACGCCTCCTATAGTGGGTATGTATATCTTCAACAATGCAAATGTGGCTAGGAAGCTCTGAGTCTAGGTTAGTTATCCTACACTTGTGCCTCATGCCCTACTAGGTTCTTTTATCCATTTTTATTCATGGTATCTATAAAAAATAGCTATAGAACTTGAACTTGAATTCGAATTTACTCTCATGTGAGCCACTTGTAGAATTCCATGTCCATATTGCCGTTGCTATGTTCTTTTACTTGTCCCATTTTAATTGTCGCAACTTTTTTCCCTTTACTTATCCCATTTATTCACACATGAGCTACTTGTAGAATTTGATGCCATTGAACTTATCTCTATTGTGAATCTCATTATTTTGATGTTGATTTTGTGGCCATCATGTGCATCAAGGACATCAATATTCGCCGTTGTGGCCAGCAACGTGTGGAGTTTTTGTTGATGAACTTGTTTGCATCATGTTTGATACAATAATAGACTTGTAAACTTGAATTTGTAATATTTTTGAAGTGTGTGGCTTGTTTGCATCATGCATAATGTAATGACGGACTTGTGAACTTGTTTGCACCATACCTGAATCATTTGTTGTCATATATTTGTGATTTAAGTGAAATTATTGTGAAATTATATATATTTCCTTTTGAAATGTGGGGATTTGGGAAAAGTAGAAAAAATAAATAAAATTGTGGCATTAGTCATGTGCATGCAAAGAAACAAAATGGCCTTTGTCGCGGGGCGTGAAACTGTAGACCTAGGAGACGCATGTTCGACCTGGAAAGTATCATTGCAATATAAGTGAGAAAAATACACGGCAAGGGCTGCAAAGGGCTGGGCATCATCGTGGGCCAAGCCCATGCAGCACATGGCAAAGGGGAGGGCGTTGCCATGGGCCTAGCCATGCCACACGCGACAAAATGTTTGGCGTTACCGTGGTGAGGTCGGAAGAAGATCGATGCGCACTTGGTCGGTTGACACACGCAGTCGTAGGGACGCTGGAATTCGTACAAAGAAAAAGGACATGCTGTTTCTGCTCCCGGGAGCACATGCACCTGGTTTTTAAAATTAATTTTCAACATATTATATAATGTTAAAAAAATCTGATAAAAAATGTTACGGATACATCTTGATGTTCTATGTGTTTGCAAAGTCGTTTCACGAAAAATCGATACTTTTTGTGTCATGTGTAAAAAAGTTAAAATTTGGTGCTAAATATAAGCTCTTCACAAGACGTTTTGCTTGTCATTTTTACACAGGACACCAAACCTACCGGTTTCACGCGAAACTTGGCATACACATATGGATTGTTGACATATACGCGTGAAATTTGTGTTCGTATTTTTTGTGATATTTTAAAATGTTTTTCTCAGCATATGCACCTGAGATCAAAATTGCATTTCCGAAAGAAAACGGATGAAACTTTCTATTTACGCGTACCTATACAGAAGTAGTGTTCTCGTGGTACTCCTACTTGATTCATAATCCGACTTGGACTAGTGCTCCGCCTGTGCACCCAAGGCTATATAAGTAGCAATCAACTCGTGTCTTGCGAAAGAGAGCAAGTGCAAGTCCCATCACCATCCATACGTGAGCTGCTAGGAAAGCGCAATCTATCGCTCTCCCGGTTCCCAGCTCCGTGCAAAACGATCAAACCAGACATGGACGCGCAGGCGCTCGATGGCTTCATCCAGCGCCTCCTCGACGCGGAGCACACCTCGCCGGAAGACCATCCGCCGCTCACCAACGCGGAGATCAAGCTCCTCTGCGCCGCCGCCACGAAGGTCCTCCTCTCCCAGCCCACGCTTCTGAAGGTCGACGCCCCCGTCAACATCTGCGGGGACATTCACGGCCAGTACTCCGACCTCCTCCGCATATTCAGCGCCGCCGGCTCCCCGTCCGAAACCAACCGCTATCTCTTCCTGGGCGACTACGTCGACCGCGGCAGCCGCAGCATCGAGACCATCTGCCTCCTCCTCGCCTACAAGGTCAAGTACCCCGACGCCTTCTTCCTCATCCGGGGAAACCACGAGTGCTCCTCCGTCAACCGCTCCTTCGGCTTCCTGGCCGAGTGCCACCGACGAGGACTGGGTCAAGCGACCTGGAACATCATCAACGGCTGCTTCAACTGCCTACCGCTGGCGGCGCTCGTCGGAAACAAGATCGGCAAGAAGATCTTCTGCGTGCACGGCGGACTGTCGCCGGAGCTTGAGAGCATGGACCAGATACGACGAATCAAGCGCCCACTGCCGCAAGTCCCCTCCGAGGGCCTCGCGTGCGACTTGCTGTGGTCGGACCCCGACGCCGCCGACGAGTGGGGGTGGGGCGAGTCGTCCAGGGGCAGGTCCGTCACGTTCGGGTCCGACTTGGTGGCCGAGTTCGTGGAGAAGAACGGGCTGGCCATGGTGTGCAGGGCGCACGAGGTGAAGCAGGGCGGCTACGAGTGGTTCGCGGACCGGAAACTCGTCACCGTCTTCTCCGCACCCAACTACGCCGGCCAGTGCGACAACGCCGGTGCGGTCATGAAAGTGGACAAAAATCTCACCTGCTCCTTCCACATCCTCGAGCCTACTGATCCGCTTCAAGTTCTTGCCGATAACCTGCATGATTCTTGTTAGATTGTAATGTAGTCGATTTACTTTGCAAGTTACGGCTAGATCTAGACACAGCCGGTCCCCTATATATGTATGTACTTTGTAATCCATCAATCAATCAATGAATTATGTGTTTATTTCAATTCTACATAAACACGTGGTATGAGATACTAGATCCTAGGTCATGGCTGCGCCACCCACGCCGCTGTCCCTTTCCCCTTCCGAGTTCTGACTACTTCGCTAAAAAGACCATCGCTGCCACATAGACCCCCTGCTCTCTAATTTCAGCCAACTAACCAACCCTCCAATGGCAGCTTCTTTCTTCTACACCGATACAATCACCGATGTTTAGCCCTCGTATTCCCATCAGTCTACATCTCCCCTCCCACAACTATTATCATTGACGCCACCTCTTTGAAGTACATCTTGGTCGCTCCAATCTTCTCGACCACGTTGCCTCCGAATCCGCCCCCACTGATCCGTGCTTGGCAAAGGATCGCCTCGCCATCTTCCAGTGGATCTTCAACCTCGTATTTCGTGATGCCACCACCACCACTGCATTGTGGACGTCCCTTCGTGAGCTCTTCCAAGAAAACATCGACGCTTGAATAAATAGCCTCCACAGCGAGCTTCGCAACACCGTGTAGGATGATTCTCAAGTCGGCATCTAATGTCAACGGCTCAAGTCGATCGCCAACGAGCTACGTGAGCTTGGCGTACCATCGAAGATCGAAAGCTCATCAACATCTTGCTCGCCGGGCTGAGCGAGCGCTTTGAAAAGCAAGCCTCCTTCATCCCAAGATGCGTCTGCCACCCTCCTTCGCTGAGGTCCTCTTTATGCTGCAACAGTCCGATCATGCCTAAGAGCATGTCTAACAGGCCCCTTATAATTCTACCCCGTATAACGCGAGTTTTTTGCCCCGTATCCTAAAAGTGCGTCTTGCTGAACCATTCCGTCTAGCAGACCCCGTATTTCGCCATATATTTTTAAAAATTAAAACCCCGGGAAAATTAAACCATAGTTCATCTTCATTGATCATACACTGGATCATACATATACATAGCGATCTACTGCGATCCTAGCTACTCGAGGATGATGAATGGCACGAAAGGCCCCCGGCGGCAGCCTCCTCCTCCGCCTTGGCGGCAGCCTCCTTCGCCTGGAATTCCGCCACGGCGGTGATGGCCACCGCCTGTTCGTCTGCCTCCGCCCGCGCCTTCTCGGTGGCCTCCGCCTCGGATTCGGCCACCGCCTGCAAGTATGCCGCGTCCTCCTCCGCCTCCTCCGCTTCCTCCTCGCCGGCCTCCGCTTCCTCCTCGCCTCCGCCTCCTCCGCCGCTGGTGCTGCCGATGCGCGCCGCCCATGCCGCCTTCGCCGCGCGCTCACGCTCCCACTCAGCGCGCCACTTCTCGAAGGCGGCACCGCTCATCGGCTTGAGCGGCGGATCTTGGCGGTACCACCGCCCACAGGCGGCGAACTCCCGGAGCGAGTCCGGCATGTAATACGCGCCGCCGTACTTGCAGGCCGCACGGCGGCTCCCCGCGGCGGAGCGCTTGCATTTCAAGCGCCACGCCTCCTCCACGGTGTCCGGCGAGCGGGATCGCTTCGATCCGCTCGCCGGCGAGGCGCTACTACGGCGGCGGGAGTCCATGCGGGTGGCGGCGGTTGGAATGCGGCGCGGGGTTGGGACGAATTGCTCGCCGGAGCAGGAGGAGGAGGCGGCGGCGCACGGCGGAGCTAGGGTTGCGAGTGAGGGGTTAACCCCTCACTCGCACCTGCGCCCACTATAAGTACGGGGCGACGGGGCCGATTTACTGGGCCCCGTATTCCGCCGAAATGGGCCGGCCCGAATACGGGGCCTGCTAGACGCCCAAAATCACGCCGGCCCCGTATCCCGCCGAAATTTTACGGGGTGGGCGGATTATACGGGGCCTGTTAGACATGCTCTAAATGAACAAAGAGCCTCGCCCCCAGCTGTTTGCCGCTATTCCACGCCCACCCGTGTCTGCTCCTCATGCAACAACACCGCCGACAAACCATAGGCGGGCACAAACAGATTCATGGGTATTCAGTTGAATACCCATTATTTTTGTCAACAAATGTATACGCGTATAACCCAAACGTCCAAGCTCACCTAGGCAACAAAAACCACATACGTGTCTGGTCGATGGCAACTAACACCGAACCATCTATACCTAGGCCCAAATGGCGAATTCATCATTAAATTTCTCCCGTGAATCCGTGATTCTTCGACGGTTAGTTGTTCAACGATAGGCCATCGTGAGTTCGTGATTAGCAGCGATGAGGACTGGCGGAGGCGGCGATCATATTCGTTGCGGCTGCTACGAGCAGACACCACGATGCCATCAGAAAACAGCGGCCAGCGGGAGCCGAGAAGCCGGAGCAAGCAGGGGATTCCGCCGTGAATCCGTGATCTTCTCTGAAATTTCTCACTGCAAGCTGCAATTCAGCGTTCCGACTTCCGAATCCTCATTGATTTTTTTCCAGTTTCTGAACTAGTAAATCAACAATTCTTCTTCCAATTTAGAGTATGTATTGATTGACTGTTTGGTTACTCATCGATTGGATGATGATGTAGGTTGTTGTACTGAATTTGTCTTGAGAACACACAAATAAATACATGGGGATGAAGAGTAGTAATGTTGATTTGTAGGCATTGTGGGAGAGCTTCAATGAAATTTTGATCCTTCAGGTTTTACATTGGGATTTTATTTTATTACTTTGAATACACATTGCAAATATCATGTGACCGCCCATGCGACAAACGCCATGCCACCCACAGGCTAGCCCCCAGCCCCAACTACCGCGGCAAGAATCCAATGTACTAGCCGCCACGCTCCACTCCATCCACGGCATCAACGAGCGGTCCCCCTACACCTCCGCCTGCTCCTCCCGCATCACCGAGTTGGCGACCTTCTCATGACCCGTGGATAGGACTTTTATAAACCTAGCCCATAACTTGGGTCGTCCCCACTCCGACCGGTAACCCGCCGGCCTACTCATCTGGCTCCTGGATGTCGGGCATGCGTCCTCATAACGGCGCCCCTGCGCTCCTTGGCTCGCGCCCCCATCGCAATCATACCACACTACACCGCCCTGCTACTGGAAGAGTACTATGAGGGACTATAGGGGTGAATAGAAGCTAGGCAACTTTTAGACCTTTTCAATTTGATGGCGGAACAACCGAAAGTAAAGGTGATAGCTTTGGGTGGTCAATGATCCTATATGATGAAACAACGAACAAGCAAATACAAGTAGATAGGAACAATTAAGGAACAAAGGAAAGGAGGAAGACAACATATCCGGCAGTGGAGACGAGGCACGAGATTTTTCTCCGTAATTCCTTCCTAAGAGAAGTATGTCTATGTTGAGGGGGTGTGGAACCACAAAGGTAGAAAACTGCCACGAAAGCGTCACCCTATTCCTCGGTGAGCACACCACAAAGGTATGCCCACTTCTCCACTAAGAAAGAAGGTTGAGGCGGCGGACCTTCGCAACGCATTGGGGCAAGAATCCACACGATTGGAGGCTCCGAACATCACGTAGGGCTAGGACAACACCAAGCTAGCATCTGCGTGAGCTTCATCATGGAATTCCACAAAAGGAATTCTAGGTTTCCTAAATCCACAAGAAGATCGAGGGGATTCGAGTTTTCTTTGGTGGAAAGGTAGATCAAGGACTCCTACTTTTATTTCCCAAGTGTGGGGTTGATTGGTTGGTAGATGAGGGAGATATGTGAGATTTGAGCTTCAAAACAATGGAGGAGAAAGAGTAAAAAACGTGATTCAGATTTGGGGAAGAAACCCCTTTATATATGGGCTATCTCCGATCCAACAGTTATGCAGCAAATATGCCAAAATAAAAACTTCCGGTCCAAAGCGGCGGTAGTACCGCCGGGCAGAAAAGCTGTGCCAACGGTTACTTCCTACGAAGATTCGGGCAGAAGTTGGGTAGTACTACTCGGTAGTACCGGCCAACTTCGGCTATCATCCGCCCGAGCCCAGAATCCTCCCGGTACTCCTTCGTATCCAAAAAAAGGAGCTTCGGTACTTGGCCGGAATTAGGGCAGTACTACCGGTATCCGGTAGTACCGGCCAACTTCCGCTCGAGAAAAACATGCTCGCAGTACCCTACGGTACAATTAAATCATTTTCGGGAACTACACCGAAGTAGGGCGACACTATCGGTAGCCGGTAGTATTGGCCAATGTTTGCCCCCTTGTCGAGTCAAAGCACTTAGGAGAGGGGGTGCAGTAAGTAGCCCCGGACAGTAGTAGAGGCCAAAATGGATGGAACTTCTGGTCCTCGAGATTTTGGCAGAAAAACTATGTAAGATTAGGGAGAGTGATGCAACAAAATGAGATGGTTGTTGGAGTGCAAATTTTGGTTTGTGCGCGTGAAAAATATGAACCCAGCTTGCCTCCCAACTAAACACATTCCCTGCAAACTATGAAACAAAAACACGAGACGACTAACACCACTACGCTTCGAAAACGCTCCAACTCCATCTCGCATGCCATTTACACAATTTCCTAAAAACATAGCGTACATAAAATTAATTCTCGTATTTACGTCAACACACAAAATCCAGAAGGGCAGGAAATGCTCTTTCAATCTCCCTTTTTTTGTGTTTGATTACAATACAAGAACAAGAATTTGCATGGGGAATAACGTAAAAAGGAGCCAAAATGGTTTGTAGGATATAGAAGAGCCCCCCTGTACATGTGCTTATTTCGAATTTGCATTTGAATACAAAAGCACATCAACTAGGACAAATACTCCCCCTATATCTCACAAACAAAGAACATGTGCAAGATATATAAGAGAATAAACACTTGCACAACCACAACATATACACACGATATGGATTTTGGGTTTTAGATATCATACCATAGTGAGATAAATTCCAAACTCACTCATTCTTCATCATGGTCTTCGAAGGATAGTAGATATAGCCATTTAGGAATAACCTCAACCATCACACCTCATAGATAACCATAGTCATAGTTCAACATTTCCACTAGATTAAAGTTATTACAAACCATAGATTCCAAATAGCAAATAAGGATGAGGTTCAATAAAAATAACGATGAGATCACAAGCGAATAAAATCAAAGAAATAACAAGCTTGTGATCGTGGGGCACTAGATTAGTTGTCCGAAACACCCGTTAAGCATTCATATTCACGATCCCATTACCAGTGTGTCATGAAAGCATATCCGAACTAGTATCAAATTACATCATCCATAAAAATACCAAATCAAATATTACAAGCAGGTCACATGACTAATACATGCAGAATAACCTCAACTAGCCTAACTTAACATCAGAGTGGCGGAATCACTTCACACAAGAAGCGTAGAGTCCAAGTTATCTGCCATAAGCATAGAGGTAACTAACTAGGAGAACGTTCCTATCTCGCATAGATGCCATTGAATACTTTTTCATTTGCCGAACTCCTCCAAGTCTCACCAAGTAAATAGGTAGGATAAAAATACTAGTGAGTGCATTTGAATGTACTTCCAAACAACCTAAGGGAGAGAAGTAAAGGGATATGAAGTATGGTTGTAGCTAGGAACATGCTCTAATCTAGGTTTGACTTGATAGAAAATAGTTTCTCTTGTCGATATAGCATCTCTATATCTTTATTAAAAATATTTTGAAAACAAGTTTTATTTTAAAGATTAATAGGTAAGGATAACCCATTTCCTTTCCTGTCCTCTTAGTATGACCAAAACATTCTTTCACCTTTCCTCTCTATCTCCTAGATACACTCCCACCAGTCCCACTGGTTTTCTGTCCAAAAACCGTTTGGAAAACACTTTTTAAACCAACAACTCCAACACGGCTAGGGTAAGACCATACCAACCACCCATGACTACGGATGCGGGTATTCCAATAGTTTACACTCTATAAAGTTCTACACTTTCCCCACAAGATCTAGATACCTATCGTATGGGCATTGATACGTCTCCGACGTATCGATATTTTATTATGTTCCATGCCACATTATTGATGATATCTACATGTTTTATGCATACTTTATGTCATATTTATGCGTTTTCCGGAACTAACCTATTGACGAGATGCCGAAGGGCCAGTTCTTTTTTTCTGCTGTTTTTGGTTCCAGAAATCCTAGTAAGGAAATATTCTCGGAATTGGACGAAATCAACGCCCGAGTCTTATAATTGGACGAAGCTTCCGGAAAACCCGAGAGCCGCCGAGGGAAGCCCCGGGGGCCCCACACAACACCACGGCGCGGCCGGAGGGGGGCCGCGCCCCTAGTGTGTGGGCCCACCAGGCCCCCTCCGAGGCTGCCCTTCCGCCTACTTAAGGTTTCCGTCGCGAAAACTCTACCACGTTCGACGAAACCGGAGAAAACCTTCCCGAGCCGCCGCCATCGCGAAGCCAAGATCCGGAGGACAGGAGTCTCTGTTCCGGCACGCCGCCGGGACGGGGAAGTGCCCCCGGAAGGCTCCTCCATCGACACCACCGCCATATTCATCAACGCTGCTGTCTCCCATGAGGAGGGAGTAGTTCTCCATCGAGGCTCGCGGCTGTACCGGTAGCTATATGGTTAATCTCTCTCCTATGTGCTTCAATACAATAATCTCATGAGCTACTTTACATGATTGAGATTCATATGATGATGCTTGTAATCTAGATGTCATTATGCTAGTCAAGTAGGTTTTACTTATGTGATCTCCGGAGACTCCTTGTCCCACGTGTGTAAAGGTGACGAGTGTGTGCACCGTGTGGGTCTCTTAGGCTATATTTCACGGAATACTTATTCACTGTTATGAATGGCATAGTGAAGTGCTTATTTATATCTCTTTATGATTGCAATGTGTTTTGTATCACAATATATCTGTGTGCTACTCTAGTGATGTTATTAAAGTAGTTTATTCCTCCTGCACGGTGTAATGGTGACGAGTGTGTGCATCGTGTAGTACTTGGCGTAGGCTATGATTGTGATCTCTTGTAGATTATGAAGTTAACTATTGCTATGATAGTATTGATGTGATCTATTCCTCCTTTCGTAGTGTGAAGGTGACGGTGTGCATGCTATGTTAGTACTTGGTTTGGTTATGTTGATCTGTTATGCACTCTAAGGTTATTTAAATATGAACATTGAATATTGTGGAGCTTGTTAACTCCGGCATTGAGGGTTCGTGTAATCCTACACGGTTAGTGGTGTTCATCATCCAACAAGAGGGTGTAGAGTCTAGCATCTATCTATTTATTACGTTATGTGATCAATGTTGAGAGTGTCCACTAGTGAAAGTATGATCCCTAGGCCTTGTTCCTAAATACTACTATCGCTTGTTTGTTTCTTGTTTTTCTGCATCTATACTTCCTGCAATATTACCACCATCAACCACACACCGATCCTGGACAGCAAAGCACTTTTACGGTGCCGTTGCTATTGCTCGCATTTATTCATACCACCTGTATTTCACTATCTCTTCGCCGAACTAGTGCACCTATTAGGTGTGTTGGGGACACAAGAGACTTCTTGCTTTGTGGTTGCAGGGTTGCATGAGAGGGATATCTTTGACCTCTTCCTCCACGAGTTCGATAAACCTTGGGTGATCCACTTAAGGGAAACTTGCTGCTGTTCTCCAAACCTCTCGCTCTTGGAGGCCCAACACTTGTCTACAAGAATAGAAGCACCCGTAGACATCAAACACTTTTACGGCGTCGTTGCCGGGGAGGTAAGGTAAAAGGCACTCATACTCCGGTCCCGAGGTAAAGTACTTTTACGGCGCCGTTGTGTGTGTGCTCGAAGCTATTTCCTTTAGATCCTGCAATTGCATCTTTTTGTTTCTTGTTTACACTAGTTTGGCATAATGGACAACAATGAGCTTCTTATTCTATTTCCTGATTTAAGACATGGATGGTTTGATGCGAAAATTAAAAAACCCATGGAACATATTAGTATGAACACTTTGAATACCATTGTTGCTAATGATATAGAAAGTTCTAAGCTTGGGGAAGCTGGTTCGATGAGCATGATCTTTTTAGTCCCCCAATCATTGAGGAGAAAATTTACTTTGATGATACTTTGCCTCCTATTTATGATGATTATAATGATAGTAGTCTTTTAGTACCGCTCTGTTATGGAGGATAAATTTGATTATGATTACAATATGCCTCCTATATTTGATGATGAGAATAATAATGATAGCTACTTTGTTGAATTTGCTCCCACTATTACCAATAAAATTGACTATGCTTATGTGGAGGGTAATGATACTTTTATGCATGTGAATAAAGATGTTTTATGTGATACTTATATTGTTGAGTTTGCTCATGATGCTACTGGATACTATTATGAGAGAGGAAAATATGGTTGTAGAAATTTTCATGTTACTAAAACACCTCTCTATTTTTGAAGTTACACTTGTTTTATCTTTCTATGCTTGTTGCATCATGCTTCATGAATTTGTTTATTTACAAGATTCCTTTTCATAGGAAGCATGTTAGGCTTAAATGTATTTTGAATTTGCCTCTTGATGCTCTCTTTTGCCTCAAATACTATTTCTTGCGAGTGCATCATTAAAACTGTTGAGCCCATCTTAATGGCTATAAAGAAAGAACTTCTTGGGAGATAACCCATGTGTTTATTTTGCTACAGTACTTTTATTTTGTATTTGTGTATTGCAAGTTGTTACTACTGTAGCAACCTCTCCTTATCTTAATTTTGTTGCATTTGTTGTGCCAAGTAAAGTCGTTGATAGTAAGGTTCATACTAGATTTGGATTACTGCGCAGAAACAGATTTCTTGCTGTCACGAATCTGGGCCTAATTCTCTGTAGGTAACTCAGAAAATTATGCCAATTTACGTGAGTGGTCCTCAGATATGTACGCAACTTTCATTCAATTTGAGCATTTTCATTTGAGCAAGTATGGTGCCTCAATAAAATTCGTCTTTACTGGACTGTTCTGTTTTGACAGATTCTGCCTTTTATTTTGCATTGCCTCTTTTGTTATGTGGGATGGATTCCTTTGTTCCATTGACTTCCAGTAGCTTTGGGCAATGTCCAGAAGTGTTAAGAATGATTGTGTCACCTCTGAACATGTGAATTTTTATTATGCACTAACCCTCTAATGAGTTTGTTTCGAGTTTGGTGTGGAGGAAGTTTTCAAGGGTCAAGAGAGGAGGATGATACAATGTGATCAAGAAGAGTGAAAGCTCTAAGCTTGGGGATACCCCGGTGGTTCATCCCTGCATATTTCAAGAAGACTCAAGCGTCTAAGCTTGGGGATGCCCAAGGCATCCCCTTCTTCATCGACAAATTATCAGGTTCCTCCCTTGAAACTATATTTTTATTCGGTCACATCTTATGTACTTTACTTGGAGCGTCTGTTTGTTTTTGTTTTTGTTTTTGTTTGAATAAATGCTTGTGTGGGAGAGAGACACGCTCCGCTGGTTCATATGAACACATGTGTTCTTAGTTTTTAATGTTCATGGTGAAGGTTGAAACTGCTTCGTTAATTGTTATATGGTTGGAAACGGGAAATGCTACATGTAGTAATTGGTATGATGTCTTGAATAACTTGGCAATTTTTGTGCTCATGATTAAGCTCTTGCATCATATACTTTGCACCTATTAGTGAAGAAATACATAGAGCTTGTTAAAATTTGGTTTGCATGAGTGGTCTCTCTAGAGTCTAGATATTTTCTGGTAAAGGTGTTTGAACAACAAGGAAGACAATGTATAGTCTCATAATGCTTGCAATATGTTCTTATGTGAGTTTTGTTGTACCAGTTCATGCTTGTGTTTGTTTCAAATAACCTTGCTAGCCTAAGCCTTGTATTGAGAGGGAATACTTCTCGTGCATCCAAATCTTTGAGCCAAAAACTATGCCATTTGTGTCCATCATACCTACCTACTACATGGTATTTCTCCGCCATTCCAAAGTAAATTTCTTGAGTGCTACCTTTAAAATTTCCATTCTTTACCTTTGCAATATATAGCTCATGGGACAAATAGCCTAAAAACTATTGTGGTATTGAATATGTACTTATGCACTTTATCTCTTATTAAGTTGCTTGTTGTGCGATAACCATGTTCTCGGGGACGCCATCAACTACTCTTTGTTGAATATCATGTGAGTTGCTATGCATGTCCGTCTTGTACTGAAGTAAGGAAGATTTACCACTCATTTAATGGTTAGAGCATGCATAATGTTAGAGAAGAACATTGGGCCGCTAACTAAAGCCGTGATCCATGGTGGAAGTTTCAGTTTTGGACATATATCCTCAATCTCAAATGAGAACATTAATTGTTGCTACATGCTTATGCATTAAAGAGGAGTCCATTATCTGTTGTCTATGTTGTCCCGGTATGGATGTCTAAGTTGAGAATAATCAAAAGCGAGAAATCCAAATGCGAACTTTCTCCTTAGACCTTTGTACGAGCGGCATAGAGGTACCCCTTTGTGACACTTGATTAAAACATGTGTATTGCGATGATAATCCCGGTAATCCGAGCTAATTAGGACAAGGTGCGGGCACTATTAGTATACTATGCATGAGGCTTGCAACTTGTAAGATATAATTTACATGATACATATGCTTTATTACTACCGTTGACAAAATTGTTTCTTGTTTTCAAAATCAAAGCTCTAGCACAAATATAGCAATCAATGCTTCCCTCTGCGAAGGGCCTTTCTTTTACTTTTATGTTGAGTCGGTTCACCTATCTCTCTCCACCTCAAGAAGCAAACACTTGTGTGAACTATGCATTGATTCCTACATACTTGCATATTGCACTTGTTATATTACTTTACATTGACAATATCCATGAGATATACATGTTATAAGTTGAAAGCAACCGCTGAAACTTAATCTTCCTTTGTGTTGCTTCAATACCTTTACTTTGATTTATTGCTTTATGAGTTAACTCTTATGCAAGACTTATTGATGCTTGTCTTGAAAGTACTATTCATGAAAAGTCTTTGCTTTATGATTCATTTGTTTACTCATGTCATTACCATTGTTTTGATCGCTGCATTCATTACATATGTTTACAATAGTATGATCAAGGTTATGATGGCATGTCACTCCAGAAATTATCTTTGTTATCGTTTACCTGCTCGGGACGAGCGAGAACTAAGCTTGGGGATGCCGATACGTCTCCGACGTATCGATAATTTCTTATGTTTCATGCCACATTATTGATGATATCTACATGTTTTATGCATACTTTATGTCATATTTATGCGTTTTCCGGAACTAACCTATTGACGAGATGCCGAAGGGCCGATTCTTTGTTTTACTGCTGTTTTTGGTTCAAGAAATCCTAGTAAGGAAATATTCTCGGAATCGGACGAAATCAACGCCCGAGTCTTATAATTGGACGAAGCTTCCGGAACACCCGAGAGCCGCCGGAGGGAAGCCACGGGGCCCCACACAACACCGCGGCGCGGCCGGAGGGGGGCCGCGCCCCCTAGTGTGTGGGCCCACCGGGCCCCTCCGAGGCTGCCCTTCCGCCTACTTAAGGTCTTCGTCGCGAAAACCCTACCACGTTCGACGAAACCAGAGAAAACCTTCCGGAGCCGCCGCCATCGCGAAGCCAAGATGCGGGGGACGGGAGTCTCCGTTCCGGCACGCCGCCGGGACGGGGAAGTGCCCCGGAAGGCTCCTCCATCGACACCACCGCCATCTTCATCAACGCTGCTTGTCTCCCATGAGGAGGGAGTAGTTCTCCATCGAGGCTCGGAGCTGTACCGGTAGCTATGTGGTTAATCTCTCTCCTATGTGCTTCAATACAATAATCTCATGAGCTGCTTTACATGATTGAGATTCATATGATGATGCTTGTAATCTAGATGTCATTATGCTAGTCAAGTGGGTTTTACTTATGTGATCTCCGGAGACTCCTTGTCCCACGTGTGTAAAGGTGACGAGTGTGTGCACCATGTGGGTCTCTTAGGCTATATTTCACAGAATACTTATTCAACTGTTATGAATGGCATAGTGAAGTGCTTATTTATATCTCTTTATGATTGCAATGTGTTTTGTATCACAATATATCCGTGTGCTACTCTAGTGATGTTATTAAAGTAGTTTATTCCTCCTGCACGGTGTAATGGTGACGAGTGTGTGCATCGTGTAGTACTTGGCGTAGGCTATGATTGTGATCTCTTGTAGATTATGAAGTTAACTATTGCTATGATAGTATTGATGTGATCTATTCCTCCTTTCGTAGTGTGAAGGTGACAGTGTGCATGCTATGTTAGTACTTGGTTTGGTTATGTTGATCTGTTATGCACTCTAAGGTTATTTAAATATGAACATTGAATATTGTGGAGCTTGTTAACTCCGGAATTGAGGGTTCGTGTAATCCTACACGATTAGTGGTGTTCATCATCCAACAAGAGGGTGTAGAGTCTAGCATCTATCTATTTATTCTGTTATGTGATCAATGTTGAGAGTGTCCACTAGTGAAAGTATGATCCCTAGGCCTTGTTCCTAAATACTACTATCGCTGTTTGTTTACTGTTTTACTGCATCTATACTTCCTGCAATATTACCACCATCAACCACACACCAGTCCTGGACAGCAAAGCACTTTTCTGGTGCCGTTGCTACTGCTCGCATTTATTCATACCACCTGTATTTTACTATCTCTTCGCCGAACTAGTGCACCTATTAGGTGTGTTGGGGACACAAGAGACTTCTTGCTTTGTGGTTGCAGGGTTGCATGAGAGGGATATCTTTGACCTCTTCCTCCCTGAGTTCGATAAACCTTGGGTGATCCACTTAAGGGAAACTTGCTCTGCTGTTCTACAAACCTCTCGCTCTTGGAGGCCCAACACTGTCTACAAGAATGGAAGCACCCGTAGACATCAGGCATCATCACTGCATACCAACATATGTCACGATAAGTACCCGATTGTATTTTTCCACCTGCTTGCCTTAGCCCAAGACATGCCGCCTAGAGTGGTACGGTACCTCCCAATGCTAGAGTCTGAGGCGCTGTTTTTCTAGGAGCTGCAAAGTCCCCAGCAAGCTCGACCCTCTAGAATGTCGTGACTAACTATGGGGCATCTTTCAATGGGAGCTCGTAGGTTGTACTCCTCCTATCTATACGAAATGGAAAAGTGTTCTAGATATATTAGGAAGGCCACGGTCGATAGGTGTCCATGCTCGGACTACTTCTTACACTTGCAGGATCTAGACTAAGGAGAGACAAATTACTCCGCTACACCCCGTCCCACCCGAGGGTAATTGTGGTTTCACTGTAAAGTTGGATATGTGAAGTTACACAGGTTTTGTGGGTTTTATATAACATTTTTCCTCACTTTTCCTTACAAAACCTTTTTCTGAAAAACTTTATTTTCATAAAACTCTCACTTGAGTAGGGATGCCCCATTCTAAGATTTTCGAAGATTCAACTATAGCTTTGGACATAATCCATGAATGTTCTTCATCTTGTGTCATCTACATTTCACTACATGTTTTCCATTACAACATTCATGACATTGCGATGATAAAATGTAGGCTCAAGTGGAGAGCAAAATAGACTTCGAGAGGAGGCTGAGGTCAGGGCTCGGTGACTGGAGGTACAGATGATTCTCCAGCAGCACAAGATGATGGAGTGGATGACAGAGAACATGGTATAGGCTATAATGCCCACTTGACCGTAAGTTCCTGCTCATAGTATCTAAGACGAATGCTAACTCCATTCATCTTACCTGAGCATGCTTGATTCATAGGCCTCTCTGTCGTAGGGTGTGACTCTTCCTACTCTTGCTCCTCCTCCTAATGCCCACTTGACCGTAAGTTGTGTTTGCAAAATAAGTGTCAACCTCTCCATCTTACTGTCTAGTGCTTGTTGTGTAATGCTCACAGTTTTCCATGTTATAGGCACAACCTTTGTTTGGATCCAACAATGCGCCGCTTGGTTGGTTGGAAATCAAGATGAAAACCTGTCGACGCCTCCTATAGTGGGTATGTATATCTTCAACAATGCAAATGTGGCTAGGAAGCTCTGAGTCTAGGTTAGTTATCCTACACTTGTGCCTCATGCCCTACTAGGTTCTTTTATCCATTTTTATTCATGGTATCTATAAAAAATAGCTATAGAACTTGAACTTGAATTCGAATTTACTCTCATGTGAGCCACTTGTAGAATTCCATGTCCATATTGCCGTTGCTATGTTCTTTTACTTGTCCCATTTTAATTGTCGCAACTTTTTTCCCTTTACTTATCCCATTTATTCACACATGAGCTACTTGTAGAATTTGATGCCATTGAACTTATCTCTATTGTGAATCTCATTATTTTGATGTTGATTTTGTGGCCATCATGTGCATCAAGGACATCAATATTCGCCGTTGTGGCCAGCAACGTGTGGAGTTTTTGTTGATGAACTTGTTTGCATCATGTTTGATACAATAATAGACTTGTAAACTTGAATTTGTAATATTTTTGAAGTGTGTGGCTTGTTTGCATCATGCATAATGTAATGACGGACTTGTGAACTTGTTTGCACCATACCTGAATCATTTGTTGTCATATATTTGTGATTTAAGTGAAATTATTGTGAAATTATATATATTTCCTTTTGAAATGTGGGGATTTGGGAAAAGTAGAAAAAATAAATAAAATTGTGGCATTAGTCATGTGCATGCAAAGAAACAAAATGGCCTTTGTCGCGGGGCGTGAAACTGTAGACCTAGGAGACGCATGTTCGACCCGGAAAGTATCATTGCAATATAAGTGAGAAAAATACACGGCAAGGGCTGCAAAGGGCTGGGCATCATCGTGGGCCAAGCCCATGCAGCACATGGCAAAGGGGAGGGCGTTGCCATGGGCCTAGCCATGCCACACGCGACAAAATGTTTGGCGTTACCGTGGTGAGGTCGGAAGAAGATCGATGCGCACTTGGTCGGTTGACACACGCAGTCGTAGGGACGCTGGAATTCGTACAAAGAAAAAGGACATGCTGTTTCTGCTCCCGGGAGCACATGCACCTGGTTTTTAAAATTAATTTTCAACATATTATATAATGTTAAAAAAATCTGATAAAAAATGTTACGGATACATCTTGATGTTCTATGTGTTTGCAAAGTCGTTTCACGAAAAATCGATACTTTTTGTGTCATGTGTAAAAAAGTTAAAATTTGGTGCTAAATATAAGCTCTTCACAAGACGTTTTGCTTGTCATTTTTACACAGGACACCAAACCTACCGGTTTCACGCGAAACTTGGCATACACATATGGATTGTTGACATATACGCGTGAAATTTGTGTTCGTATTTTTTGTGATATTTTAAAATGTTTTTCTCAGCATATGCACCTGAGATCAAAATTGCATTTCCGAAAGAAAACGGATGAAACTTTCTATTTACGCGTACCTATACAGAAGTAGTGTTCTCGTGGTACTCCTACTTGATTCATAATCCGACTTGGACTAGTGCTCCGCCTGTGCACCCAAGGCTATATAAGTAGCAATCAACTCGTGTCTTGCGAAAGAGAGCAAGTGCAAGTCCCATCACCATCCATACGTGAGCTGCTAGGAAAGCGCAATCTATCGCTCTCCCGGTTCCCAGCTCCGTGCAAAACGATCAAACCAGACATGGACGCGCAGGCGCTCGATGGCTTCATCCAGCGCCTCCTCGACGCGGAGCACACCTCGCCGGAAGACCATCCGCCGCTCACCAACGCGGAGATCAAGCTCCTCTGCGCCGCCGCCACGAAGGTCCTCCTCTCCCAGCCCACGCTTCTGAAGGTCGACGCCCCCGTCAACATCTGCGGGGACATTCACGGCCAGTACTCCGACCTCCTCCGCATATTCAGCGCCGCCGGCTCCCCGTCCGAAACCAACCGCTATCTCTTCCTGGGCGACTACGTCGACCGCGGCAGCCGCAGCATCGAGACCATCTGCCTCCTCCTCGCCTACAAGGTCAAGTACCCCGACGCCTTCTTCCTCATCCGGGGAAACCACGAGTGCTCCTCCGTCAACCGCTCCTTCGGCTTCCTGGCCGAGTGCCACCGACGAGGACTGGGTCAAGCGACCTGGAACATCATCAACGGCTGCTTCAACTGCCTACCGCTGGCGGCGCTTGTCGGAAACAAGATCGGCAAGAATATCTTCTGCGTGCACGGCGGCCTGTCGCCGGAGCTTGAGAGCATGGACCAGATAGGACGAATCAAGCGCCCACTGCCGCAAGTCCCCTCCGAGGGCCTCGCGTGCGACTTGCTGTGGTCGGACCCCGACGCGGCCGACGAGTGGGGGTGGGGCGAGTCGTCCAGGGGCAGGTCCGTCACGTTCGGGTCTGACTTAGTGGCCGAGTTCGTGGAGAAGAACGGGCTGGCCATGGTGTGCAGGGCGCACGAGGTCAAGCAGGGCGGCTACGAGTGGTTCGCGGACAGGAAGCTCGTCACCGTCTTCTCCGCGCCCAACTACGCCGGCCAGTGCGACAACGCCGGTGCGGTCATGAAAGTGGACAAAAATCTCACCTGCTCCTTCCACATCCTCGAGCCTACTCCGCTTCAAGTTCTTGCTGATAACTTGCTTGAGTCTTCTTAAGCACGCGTGAGTGCTCTTTTAGTTAGTCGAGCAAGCTAGGTTTATTATGGTCTTTCGTTTTTCATTTCATTTTTCCTTTTAAATAGAGATCTTTTAGATGAAATGCTCCATGTAGTATGAGTCGTCCACCATGTAGTTTGTACTAGCAGACAAGATGTGTTGTATTATTTCACTTGAAATACTATCAGTGATGTTTGTCTCTAATTGAACTGCTATTAGTCTCAGGACCCCTGTTACAACACATGGATCTTAAACCGTGCGCCACCTGAGACCTGGCTACATGAATGCATTCGCGAGGAACAAACACAATACGTGCGTGCAGGCTTCAATTCGGTCTGCGAAATCACGGACAGCGCCCCGTCCACCACATTCAGCTCACTCTCAAAGGATATCAATATCGCATCATGTTCCAAATGCATAGCAATGCACAATGTCAAGTGTATTTAATTGCAAACTTAATAATAGAGAAGGCGGGAACCGCGTACAATGTCAGTTTTGTCGACTATAACATTCAGTTGCTCGTCGGTTTTGAGTATTATATATTAGGTGCCATCCATGAGAATATTGTCTGCATGAGGAGGTGGCAATGTTCACGGCGTCGGTGTGACGCGCAGCCGCCAACGAGCACTGCCGCCGCCGCTTGCATCGTGGACGAGCTTGCTGGCATCGTGGACAAGCACTGCCGCCGTCGTTAGCACGCAGCAGCGGCCACCATCAGCAGGCTGTCGGCCGGGGAATAGCCATGCAGTGAGAGCGCGCGAGAGAGTGATTTAAACAGTTGAGTTGATTGATTTGTTAATGTTAGATCCGGAGCCTCGGAGGTTCACGATCTGATTGATTCAACGAGTCTAGTTAATTAGTCTGATGTTTAATGGCCAAAAAAATTGTAGTCTGAGGTTAAGATGCAGTCGTAAATTCAAAATAGCATGAGATTCAGATATCCCCCTGGGTGTCGCTGTCAAATTCTCTGAGATCAAATGTCACATTGTCATTCCTAGTCTTATGAAACATTTGTTAATTCGAAGTAGTGTGTTCCTTGGAAAAGCACTCTTCGATTCATGTCGCAGATTTCGTGTACCTTGTTCCTTGTACATCATCTTGTTCAGTTCGTCTTGCACTTCCTTGTCAGACCAAGGATGTCTTCTCGGGCCTGTCCATTCACAGAGGTTATAGCGAGGTGTGTTTGCTATCTGAATTACTACCGCCCCTCCATGCCGTCGATCTGCTGAGACCCCACGACATACGTTTTCCGTGGGAGTTCTGACACTATCAACATCATCAAATCATACGACATGACCATTGACTGAACATAGCTCCTATGATTTCTATTGCCAAGAAAATAGGTAAACACATGGTTGATTTCAATTGAAAAATAGTTGCTACCTCCTAGCCACAAAAATACACGCATACACTTGATTGTAATCCCTGTCTCACAAAGATTTGAACATACTCTAACCCCTACCCAAAACCCCAACCCAAAGCCATTAACCCAACAGTACAACGTTGTCTGTCCTATTCCACCGATAAAACAAGTACTCCTTAAAACTAAAACCATGGCACATATTATTGATCGGAGGCAGTATTAATCGATGGAGACAACAGTAATTGCACGGTAAAAACCCTAATTGCAGATAAAAGCCATGGATTTGTGGCCATATTGAGTAGAATTTTGTGGCTTACCGTAGACAGGAGCTGGAGCCCCTCCGATTCATATTACTTGACACTAGTATGGGTGTATCTAGAATTAAAATATATCTATATACACCTATATTAGTTGCAACTAATATGGATCGGAGGGAGTATTAAATTTTTATAAAACTCAGCTTATATCCGTGCTCCCTTGAAAGAAAAAGGAGTCCAGCCCTGGGCCGTCAGTCCGGTTGTAAGAAAAATTTCCTAAAAAGGGCAAAAGAGTCACCGCCGCCGGCTACTACTGCTGCTGCGAGTCAGACAGCCTTTTCCCCATCCCCACGGGCGGCGGCTCGCTTGCATCACGCCCCGCCGCCTCCGAAAAGCGCCGCAAATCTGTCTCTGCACGCCGCCCATGGCTGCCGCGGGAGACGAGCAGCTGCTGCTCCACCTCAAACTCGCCATCCTCGCCCTGGAGCCCCCCGCCTGCGTCCTCACCGTCGCCAGGTATGTACATGAGCTCACCAAAGCACGCTAGATTGCTCAATGTAGAGCACTGAACTACCACGATCCTAACAAAACTCCTGAGCCACCTATGCGCAAGCGGAAGTAATCAGAGCCTCTGCTGAATATTGGTTGTTCAAGAGCTTCCGTTTTCAATTGCAGTTCATAATTTCGGCGTGTGAGCGTTAGCTATTGCTTTTTCACCCCCTCAAAACGTTATGGTGATATTTACTTAAATTTGGATTATGCAGAAAAGCTGGTGGAGGTTCTGTCACGCCGCACGTTCAAAATTTTATTCTGGAGAACGGTATTGGAACTAATGTAAATGGCTTTTTCTTTTTCAGATCAGAAAAATTACCTACTGAAATTGTTTATTATTCTAAAATTATAGCTAATCACAGTAGAACTAAAATTTTATTCACTTGTGAATGTACTGCAGTAATGCTGATTTTCTTGTTACTCCTTGCTATTTTTCTTCCCGCTGCTGGTTTGAACTCTAGCATTGTCTACTCTCGCAGGTAGGGAAAAGTCCAAATTATGCCTATGTAGAAACTATCCTTAAAAAGGTTATTTCCGAGGCTGAATTATCGTCAGATATTGTGATTGATGAGCTCTATGAGGAATTGGGCCAGTGTATGTTGTCAAAAGCAGTATGTGGATATATTCTTTTAATGCATCTCAATAATCACTACTCAATTGACACTATATACTCAAGAGTTGCTCCTTTCGCTGTCTCTGCGCAGAACAATTTCTCGCTGGATATAGCTAACAAGATCTATAAGGATATATCCTTTGTTTCGCCTACATGTGAGTTGTTAATCAGAAATAATTTTCTCACATATTTCTATACCTATTTAATTTTTTGGCTGGATTTCCATAGCTATTTAATTATAACAGTTCAGTAACAGACATGTTTATGCAGATGACAATGTTTCCTCGAATCCAGTAAGCTTGGTTGCTCGATTATCATGCTCCACTAACATGCTTGAAGGTGATACAGGGTATGATGGGTCTAAATATTTGAACTCATGTGTTCATATATTATGTTGAGCTACTTTCATATTGTGTTAATTTACTCATGTCAGTGGCCATTTTACTATTTCAGGTGTTGTCTTTGGCCCTCAAGTTTATTTTTATCTGAGTTCATTCTTTCATTCCCACAACTTTTCGCCAAAAAATCTTGCTTTGAGGTAAAGTGTTTATTTGTAGTCTTTTTTTTCTGGGTACTTTATTTGTAGTCTTGACTTGGAATTAGATTTAAATGAACACTTCATATTTATGGAACGTGTTCTGGTCTTGCTTGCCCATCCTTGCAATTGTACAGTTCTATTTTCTGCTGTCAAATAATATTGTAGCTTTATTTACTGATATGCATATCCTATGCAGAATATTAGCAAGTTCAGATGACGAGGTCTTGTCTATTTTGTAGAGAACTACTGTAGGTTCTCGATTTGCATGTATTTAAGTATTTTCTTGCATCCGATACAAGTATTATTGTAATAATGCAACTTGTAGTTGTGCACGTGCTGTCATATACCTTTTGCGCCAGAAAATTGTGAGCACCTGGTAGTTGGTACAGCCTCATCAAGTCAATGCTTTTATTACTGCCATGTTTTATGTGCAGTTTCCCCTTGATATTTTTCCTTGAGAAATTAGTTTATTTGTTGAAATTAATTTATTTTTTTATACCGGAAATAGTGACGACTTAGTCCTCTGGCTAACTGGATCAAGGGTAAAAGCTGGTGCATGATTGTTATTGTGAACTTTAATGTGTGATTATTTTTCTTATGTCATCATGATAAGCAGCTAGGTTCTGGTGTTGGTTTGGTTGGCGTATGTCTTAACTACATTGGTGCCTCCAAGGTATGAAAGATTGTAATGCCACTCTCCATTCAAGTAAATGGTTATCTTTCTGCATGGAGTGATCTTTATTAAAAATATTCCTGTCATTCCTGATGAAAGTTGGTGAAGCGTCTATGCTACCATATTTAATTCTTCAAATTTGACAATCTGAGCTATGAGCGATAATTATGCATGAACTATCCATGCCAACGAAGTGCATAAATTTTTCCAAGGTGAAACATTTATGGGACAAGAAACACATCTAATGCAAAATGTGTGTAATGATGCAGGTTATTCTTACTGATGGTGATGTATCTACTCTAGCAAACATGAAGGCGAACATGGAAATGAACAGCTTATACATAAAGGATTCTCAACTAGTAATAGAAAGCAATAATAAGGTTTGTTTGATTCCTTGCGTAAATATCTGCTTCTATATTTTCATTATCGCGCATTTTAGATTGGCAGTGTGATTTTTGTTTGTAAATAGACGATCTTAGCAATCCAGTAATTGGATAGCATAGCTAGCCCTAAATCAAACTCATTTTGTTAGATAATGTATGCATAGTGTCTTGTAGATTAACAGGACTGCCAGCATTCTGTCCCTTGCAAAGAGTGATAATGCACTGAATTCCATATTTATTTTTCACATTAGGATTGGCCCTTGCCCACAAAACCGTCTCTTGAAGGAGATGTTCCCTTTGCGCTTTGGATGAGTTCAGTTTTACACTAAACTTTGATCTTACTATATTCTGACATGCATGTAGGTAGAGTGCAAATATCTTTCCTGGGAAGAAGCGTCTGATAAAGATTTATGGGGCTGCCAGAGAGATATAGTGTGAGTATTTTATATCTTTTTTGCACTACTTCTTTTGTATTTCTGTACCATTATTATGCTTTCATTTTTCAGTTTGTTATTTTGTTAAGCTGTGAGTTCCTGAAACTAATTTCAAACATAAGCACTATTCTGCGGAACCTTAAGAGTGCCAGTTAAAAATTGTGTAGCCTACTTCCAAAGCAGATAACAAAACAATTTCTTGTTGTACATGCTTCAGCTTCTCATTTAACCTCTATCTCTTGCCAGTCTTGGTGCAGACATTATATACAATCCGTCCTGTGTGCCTCACCTGGTTCGGGTACTTTCTATGCTACTTAGAGAAGACAATGAGCAACGCACAAGTGTCAAAGCGGCAACCAGCAAAGAAACTAGTGATGAAGTATCTGAGAAGGGCGCAACTGGAGGCCGCATTGCCTATATGGCCACAGTTATTCGGAATGTGGATACTTTCAGTTGCTTTGCCAAGGCAGCTGCCGACGCCAAGTTGTCTATCGTCAACATTACTAGCACTGTGGCTCCCTCGAGTTTTCTTCCTTACATGCTCTCATATGATAGATCGAGTGTCCAACTTCTTGAGATTACATTGTTATCATAAGATACTCTCGGAGTAATATCATTTAGCTTTAATCGCAGTGACATCAATCTTATTTGAACGTCAAATGCAGTATTGTGATTGTTTCATGGTTGCTTGCTGGCGAAGTGCTTCCTCTGTTTTTGTACTTTGTGTTTGCAATCATCATCATCACAATAATAAGTGCCTCCTCTGTTACTTTGTACTTTGTGTTTGCAATCATCATTGTCACATTAAGTTCATATCAAGCCTTTGTATTTCTGGTATAATCGACCAAACCAATGGACCATGAAATAAGTGAAACGACAAAGACGTGGATTCTGTCTGCTAGGAATACAAATATATAAAGGTCACTGGATTATCCAACGTCTGAAATAGGCAAAATTTATCTTTCATATACATCAAGCTGCCAGCAAAATTCTGTACAATTTACAAAGTTGCACATGTTCTACAAGTACTGGTCCTGTACTCCTAAACCAAAAAGGTGGACCATACGTCGCAGGTGGGAACTGCTCAGGCAAACTTCAACGCAGTGACCGCCAAGAGAGTTACAGCTCTGAAAAGAATATCGTTCACGCTTCTTTGTATTCTCACTGCAGCTTCATCCTCCATGCTTGTGTCGGTTGGGCCTCTAAATATGCTGGTGATCGTATCCCGCAGGTTATTTACCGCACATGAGAGCCAGAAGAGTCCAAACCCAACGCCCGTGTTCAGCAGACGGGTAGCGGCGAAGGGAGTCCTCCCACCGATAGCAATTTTGCACACGACAGACAGAAGAACAGCCAAGCCAGTTCCGGCAATAGCAATAGAGCATTGTGTCAACAGTTCACTGATCTCAGGACCTGCTTTTTTCAGTGAGAGAATTGACAAGCTGTCTTTGTTCTTGTCCAGGAGGATCGACAAAATTGCTTCGCTGGCCTGGAAGTAATTCTTCTGAAGCATGTCACGTTCATTGATGTTTTTTCCCTTCTGTTTCTTCTTCGATTGAGATTTTGCCTTCACGTTTGTCGTGCTGCATATTTTAAGGCAGCCATATTAGAACATGGAAACGATTTTGGATATAGTACAAGTAGCAGGTGCAGTATGGTCATACTACAGTATTCTCAATGTCGATTAACTTGTGCATGATGTTTAGGTCTTTGGGTATAGATATCCAAGATTTAAGGTTTAGGGTTCACCTTCAAGGTAAGTGTTTCATGCAATGGTTGACAGCTGGGATACGAAAAATATCTGTTGCGCTAGTTACTGATATAGCAACCAGTTTGGTATAATGGTCGGGAACTCAGGATCTACATACAAGCAATAATTTGTACCCATTTAAATCTGACAATTGGAATTAGGAAGATTAAAGATATACAGAACTGTACCCTTTATGCCTAGTTGATGGTACAAGTGATTACAGAAGTATTAAACATCAGTCAGGTGTATACTATGATAAGTTGGTAACCAGCAGGTTGAAGAATAAACATAGAAATACTCAAACCTAAGCATGGAAGTTATCATAACTGTGTATACCAAGAGAACACCAACATGACGTAATACACAATTAAAAGAAGTTACACTACCTTTTCGAAGCATCGATGGCTGTGCTTGCCAAATTTGAATTGGATTGGCTACTATTTCGGCCCCTTTTCCTGCTTATGCCAAAAGGATGTATATGTCATGTAACTGACAGAATGAAAATGGTATGCATAATCATATAGCTGCATTAATTCAAATTTAAACAATTAACCATAATTCTGAAGAACATTGCAGAAATCAGAAAGAAGGGATTCTTCTAAGATAATTGTCAGGCAGAAGAAATGCTGCCTAGATCCAATGATAAGTACTCAAGAGATCATTTAAACATTGACATATTCATTAGTTCCAAGTTATGCCTTGCTACAGTAGATCCCTCTTCTAAGGTCAGAAGATAGTTAGATATGGTTTTCTGTCCCAAAGATATCAGACATGTTATACATCCGATTCAGCTGACATGGTTGAAAATGTTCAGTCACTCAAGTCAAAGTGTCAGCACATGCAGCTAACTAAGAAAGATTTACATGCAACATCATGCAGTCCTGAGATAATTCATGGGACGGCTGAATCAGAATACCAATTTACAGAGAAGATGTTCCCATGAAGTATATTCTCTGCATTTGCAATATTTTAACAGCATTATGTGCTCTAGAACTTCCATTCTGTAAATTAATGCGGACATAATGAGTGGATGGCACTAAGCAATTGTTATATATCAAGCGATTCCCCTATCTGGAGGTGAATACTGTGTATATCATCCAACCTAGCCCTGGTGAGCGAGTAAATAAGATGAAGAAGAGAAACAGTTGGCATGGAGCATGATGCTGCACATTATTACCTGTCAAAGTATGGAACTAAATATGCATCCTTGCAACCCCTTGGTTCTGGTTTAGGCACATTGAACTCCAAGAAAACGGAAAGCAGATCTCTCATCTCATCTCCACTCCCAGTGAAGATGATCCGGCCATTTTCATCTATTGCAAGGGCAGAACCATGGGACTGAGCAAATTCCAAAAGAGGATCAGGGATGATGAGTTGATTTTCAGGTAGATACTGCTGTGGCTCCTCCAATGCGAATTCGTAGATGGTTAACTTGTCATCGGGGATATATGGTTGGCTGCCCATGTTCATTGGTAGGTTCTGGGGTCCCGTGAGCTCAGCCAGTATAGACGCATCGAGTTCATTCACATCGGATCCTGACATTAGAAACTTCAGGATTTTCTCTTGCCTTGCGCACTGCTCAGCGATCCCAAGGCTCAGTTGGATAGAGTCAGGGTGAGTATCTGTTACACAAAAAAACAAACATGAGAGTCATCAGAGACTGAAACTTTGAACTTTGAACAACACACACGTAAAACTGGACTTGTACAGTGGATGACAATCTATAAACCGAAGGATAAACCGCTTTGCGAGGGTATGTAATTAAGCTACTAAGTGTGGCATAGCGCCAAATACAGCCATCCTACTTGAAAAAAAAAGGCAGTGCTAGTTCAATAGACAACATCTCAGTTACAACGCACGCAAAGCAGTCGATGCATAAAAGGAATGTTTTTTTTTGTATCACTTTTGTAGACCACAAGCTAAGGCTCGTGCGCCACGCTTCTTGCTTAATGTATGTAGCGCAATCCCAATCGACAATCTGCTGCGTGCAGCACTGAAGAAAGCAATCGATGCGTAAAGTACTTTACACCGCAAGCTAAGCCTCATGCATCATGCTCCTTGCTTCTGTAACAAGTTGCTAACGATCAGCAGTTTTCAATTCTGTTGCTTTGAGTAGAGCAGAATACTTGCTTGCTTACATGAGGAAAGTAGGTCTCATTTGCAAGAGAGGGTGCAGCGATAAGTCTAAGTCGCATCGTCATGATTACAAGTGGGGAATGAACATATTTGTATGAGGCAAACGTTGAACTCGTAAGTACCGAAACAAGCAGTCCATGTGTAAACAATTATATACCCTAGACTAAGGCTGATGCATCATGCTTGTTGCTTCTATAAAAAGTTAACAATCAGAAATCTTTTAACTCTGTTGCTTTGAGTAGAGCAGGATATTTGCTGTTTATCACGGGGAAAGCAGGTTCCTCTGCAATAGGGTGCAGCGCGTAATTCTAAGTCGTAGCTAGGGTCACACGATTCCTAGCTCGGAAACAGTATCCCCATGAGGCAATTGCTAAACTCTACAGCAATTCAGCCCTCTTAACAGACCTCTGCAGCAGCATCCGACGAGCAAACGAAACATATACATGAAGATGCAGCATCGAATTCACAAGACAGAGCCAGCACGGGCAGAACGGGTTTAATTATCAGAAGGAATCGCGAACCTTGGACGTCGATGAGCGCGGCCCTGTCGAAGGCCTGGTAGGCGGCGGCGGCGGCGGCCGACGCCTGGGTGGCTAGCCCCGGCACCGCCATCATGTGCTGCAGGGGCTGCTGCTGCTGCGCCTGGTATGCGGCCTCGAGGAGGTGCTGCTGCGGGGGCCTGATCTTGGGCGGGAAGGGCAGGGTGGCATGGAGGTCCTTGGCGTTGGCGGGGGCGAGGATGACCGGGGAGGCGGAGGCGGAGGCGAGGAGGGAGAGGTCGCCCACCATCGCTCGCGGGGAGCGGATAGAATCGGTGAGAGTTTCGGCAACGGGGAGAAGAAGCGGTCGCGGGAGGGGATAAATCTGGCGCGCGGGGCGGAGTTACCGGGCGGGCGGCGTGGAGGCGCGGTGGGCCGGGGAAAAAGACGGCGACTTTGTTTGCCCGGCGCGGCGGGGGAGGGGAAATCGAGGGAGTTATCCGAGGTGGTGGTCGGCCGTGTGGTGGTGGGTGAGGTTGGGTCTGGTCTTGCTGTGTGTGGAGGAGGAAGATTCGCGAAGGAGACGGGAGACCGTGGGCACGGCCGCGGGTGTCTTGCTTGGTCGACAGGGCCGCCGGCTGGCCGATATTTTGCGGGCGCGGGCGCGGCCGACGGGGCGTTTTGGCGTGGCGTGGCGTGTGCCGAGGTCGATCCATCACCCGATTCTCGGGGCCACTTCTTCCCGTGCTCTTGTGCGTCGTCATTTCGTGTCGCTGTGAATTTTTGGGAACTATAGGTGCATTTCGTGTGACTAAGCCAACGACGGTCTTTGAACGGTGATCAAAATTTACTCTAAGAAGTGGTTTGGAAGCAAGGCTTTTATTTTGTTTGTAGCATTTTGAAATGAATACATGTATTCATTTCATTTACATTGTAATTTCAGAAATAGACACTTCTTTGATTGCTACAGGAATTGCAAATGACAGCAGAAATCAATATTGAATTTGTAAATGGCTCCATAGAGAAACGCAAATGATAGGTCTCAGCTCGGAATTGTGTTTACCCATGACGTCATTTTGCTGGATTTCCTAAATGAAATAACGGTCCAATTTTGTGGCAACCAAACAGCCCACCTACGAAAATCCAAAAATGAATTCCAGGATTCCAGGCTCAAATGGTGGATACCAAATGACTTCTAAATGTTTTGCCATTCCATCTCACACAAATGCAAAGGAGACCACTTCAAGTGAACAGTGATTTTTCATCTCCACCCAAAAAATCGTGTTATCCATTTCCTTCAACTGGAAGTTGCGCCGGCGTGAAGAAGAAAAATCACTATTCAAAATGGTCTGCTTTAGGGCATCTTCACCGGCCTAACATATTTCAGATACGAAAAGAGTGTTTTCAGATACAAAATGGCCTGCACCAGCACTGGCGTGCGAAACGTGAGGCAATGCCATTAATGCGTCACAGAAAACTGTAAGCGAAGTTGCCCGCTTGGGTTAGGGTATCTCCAACCGCGCGACCTAAACGGACACGCTGGGTCGTTCAGTTTGGGCTGTTTGGGTGGCCGAGCGGAGGCGCGGACAGCGGCCCGCGTCCGCAACGCGCAGACGCAGCGCATAATCGGAGAAACACGAAAACAAAAGAAAAATGGCAAATTTAAACGAAATTTGATTAAACATATGCCCTATTTTAGGCAAATTTGTACATAGCCCTATTTTTGGGCAAATAACTAACAAAAGAAACCCCTATATGGGCTTTAAAATTTAAACTAATAAAAACCCTCTATTAGGGTTTGGTCGGCGGCGCGGTGGCCGCCGGTGCGCCGCCTATCCCCTGTGGGCGTCGTCGGCGTCATCGGCGTCGTGGACGACGTCCCCGGGCGGCGAGGCACTGTTGTGGCTCGACCGCGCCAGGGACTCCGTCCACGGAGACCACAGGGCCTCCTCCCAGGCCAAGTGGGGGTCCGGAGCGACCCGAGGATGCGACGGCGCACGCTGCTGCCTCTCCTGCCAGGCGCGGCGCCTGGCCTCCTGGCGCCGCTGCTCCTCCGCGCGGCGCCTGGCCTCCTGCCGCCGCTGCTCCTCGCGACGCTCCTCGTCGGTGCGGCGCCTGGCCTCCTCCCGCCGCGCCGCTTCCTCCTCCTCCCGTCGCGCCTGGCGGGCCTGGGCGTAGAGCTCCCAGCCCTCGGCTTCCTCCACGGCCTGCCGGGCCGCTTCCTCCATCTCGGAGGTGCGAATGGCCGCATGGAGGTGCGGCCATTTCGCGTCCTCCTCCACCACCGAGATGAGCAGCGCGGCGCGGAGGTCCAGGTCCTCCTCCGAGGACTCGGGCTTGGGCTCGAGAAGGAGCGGCGGCGGTGGCGGCAATGTCGCGCCGCCGCGGGCGGCCTCTTCGATGTGGAGGCCGCCTCGATTTCGTCCGGACGACGGCGGCTGCTGCTCACCTCGTCGTCGTTGGCTCCGGCAGCGAACCATCGCTTCGGGGCCATGGCGGTGGTTTCGCTGCAGGAGTGGAGTGGGGACTGGAGTGGAGGGCCAGATCCCCTCCAGTCCCCATTTAATAGCCTCCCTAGTCACTGACAGGTGGGCCCAAGGGAGACGAGGCGATCACCGCGCGGACGCGAGCGGACGGCGCGTGCCATCTGCGGCCACGTGGGCCGGGTTTGCGTCGTTCCGGATGCCGCGGCCATCCGCTTTTGCGGTGCGTCCCCGCGTTGGGCCGCATTTTTGTCCGGCTCGACCCATCCGGACGCGCGAGCGCGAGATGGATCGCCCCGTTGGAGATGCCCTTACTACCAAGCGGGCTAGAGGGATTCGCAGCGATGCATTTACGACCTAAATTTGGGTCTCAAATATATTGCCACGGACAAGATCGGTCATTATGTGTCGGGGGCTGAGATATTAAGCTCAACGTGCCCATTTTGACTCAAATGGACAGGTCTGTCCGTTTGCATTGGGCTGGAGTGAGTTGCAGCACTGTTGTAATTGAGTGACTTAGGGCATATCTAACAGCGCGTCGCGCCGTTTTAGCGTCCGCGCGTGTCTGTTTGCGTCGGTTGAAATGGTCGAAATCGACCGCGCGTCCATTTGCGTCTGAGGGTGGCTCCAGCGGCACGACACATTTTTTTTTTGGCCGAATCATTTTTTTAATACATGAAACATAATTTACATCGTTAAAACATGAAAAAAAAACCCTAGCCTACTGCTGCTCCTCGTCGCTGTCGAGCACGATGAGCTCCGGTATCACCCACGGCCAGTTGCCATCTGGGGGAGCGTACGCCGGGCGCATCGGCGGTGCTGGAGGTGGAGGTGCCTATAGCTGCGGTTGTGGTGGAGGTGGATGCGCCCAGAGTTGTGGCTGTGGCGGCGGTGGAGGCGTCCAGGGATATGGTTGTGACGGCGGTGGAGGAGGCGCCCAGGGTTGCGGCTGTGGCGGCGGTGGAGGTGGCGCCCAGGGCTGCGGTTGTGGCGCCGCCGAGTCCTGTAGTACCATTTGAAGGGCTTCATCCTCCGACAGACCCGGTGGCGTAGCGGGGCAGCGGCGGCTGCACAGGCGCGTCGTTCTCGGAGACGAGGACTCCGAGCTTCGCCATCTCGTCGTCCGTCATGTTCTCCGGGAACTCGAAAATGCGGCCCTCCGCCACGGCCTGCTGCCATTCGTGGAAGACGGCCGCGACGTAGTCGTCGCTGTCGTCCTTCACCTCCTCGTTATGGTACACGAGCGCCTCGATGTAGTTGTCCTCGTCGGCGTAGGCGTCGGCGTCGTGGTCGTCGCGGTCGTCGTCGTCGTTGTACTGCGCGCGCGTCGGCGCCTGCTGACGACGCCTCGGCGCCTCCTGTCTTCGTGGACGAGTCGGCGGTGCAGCCCCGAAGGGAAAATCCCTGTCGCCCATGAAGCGTGCCCTTCTTCTCTTATCTGTCTCGGTCGACAGATACGTACGCCAGCTGTCAGAGTCGATGGCGTACGACGGATCGGCGATTAGGTCCGGCGGCAGGTACCGCCTCCTTCGCCGGATCTCCGCGGTCCGGTCAGGCTCGCGAGCAGGGACTGGAGGGATGGTGTGGTGACCCGGCATACCACTGCATGGTGTAGTATGCAAGTCTGATATAACACCAATGAAACACCGTTCCACAAGTATTATATCGCTCAGAGTGGTACAACAGAAACATATGCGGGTCCAAGGCATGTCTATAGAATTACAACATTTACTCGTTACATAAGATCATCACGACCTCCTACTTTACAATGAGGTAAATTGCAAATAAACTCCGGAAGAACGACTCGTAGTCTAGACTTATCACGAACTCTATTTGTAGAGTATTTAACTAGCTAAAGAGGCTAAGAATAGATTCTAGCTAAGTAGGAGCTAGGTTTAGGAAACTAGTTCCCTTCTATGGCTAAACTAGGTTTTCTCCTTGTTGGATGTGGCATCTGACTCCTCCGACATGGTCTTGTCTCTTGAAGTAGTTGTTGACTCCTCGGCCTTAGAGTTGCACCGTAGATCCTCCATCGTTGCCTTCATATCTAAGCAGGGGATTTAAGAGTGGTATGAGTACGAGCGTACTCAACAAGTTCATTATAGGAAAGAGGTGTTTAATGCACTAGCTACAGCATTAGACCAGAAAGTCTAATACCAATGCAAGTTTTCATAACCATTTCTTCAAAAGGTTGCTTTTATTCGGAAGAACTATGTCCGTCAGCCTTCACCGGTTTATTAGAACTTCATGGAGCTCCTTTCCGGCCGCGTTCGTAGTTCCATATCCCGAACAGGGAGTGACAGGTCACGGTTCTTTACACTCTGCGAGGTGTGTTGCTTTACCCATAAGAGATCTTAACCTTGGTGCCAACCGAGTTGCAGGCTCGTCCACACTTCCTTTGGTGTGAGGCCCGGTATAAGGTCTAGCCAATCATGTTCCTCCGCTACCTCGCACACCCACCCTTTGTTGCATACCCCGACCCTGGGTCCTCGCCGGTCCCATTATTCCCACTCACGGGTGGACCCCGACCACGACAACAGTTTGGGACTCGTTAACCAAACTCCTTCGCCGGTAGTTGCAACCCATCATAGACCGCAATACCGTGGGGACTTAAGGCTTCCCCAGCCAACCGCTTGTTCTTCGGGCGACAAGTGTCTACGGACTATGCCGTGGGTACTTAAGGCTTCCCCAGCCAACCGCTCGCCCCCGACGGATACAAGTGTCTACGGTAGAGCGCATCCGTTGATGTACGAGAGGTGGAAACACTTTTGACTACTCCGTCCCACTCCGGATCTTATGGTTAACACGGGTATTACGGCACAAGAATCACTCGGACGACATTTGTTGTTAATCCTAGATGGATATTAACCCTTGCACTGGAACCTCCACCATATCAACACAATCCATGGTTCCATTGCCCACCACATAGTCATATTCATAGTTATGAAAGTAGTGGTTTTAGTTTTTATGCAATAGTGATAATTATAGTACTTTGCAAGTAATTTGATAAAGATACTCAAATGACATGAGCAAGCGATGAACTTGCCTTTATTGACTGCAAGATTATGCAGACAAGGTCTTCGATACGCAATAACTCCAAATTCTGAAATAGCATCATCGTCCGTAAGGACGATGTTTAAAAGATTGGCAAGGATGCAATAATGCATAAGTATGAGATGCAATCGCTCTAAGCGTGACCTAACCCCGATGATTTAGGATTAGTGAGTTGATATGATTGGCTTAGAGTGTGTTGCATTTTCGCAGTAATTCACAAACAAGGTTCTTATTCGAGTGTGGTTACATGGTATCATAAACAAGTGTTGCAACATATCATAATAATAGCATTAATAGCACACAATAATAACATTTGGTATATTCCTAACATGTAATGAATAGTGGTTGGTTTTAGCACTATATGTCATGGTTAATGATTGATTATTATATACTTCAAAAGAATAACTTTTGAAGAACATGTTCTTTAATAAAGAACAAGTATAAAAATCAGTGGTTGTGGAGTTCTATGGTTTATTATGGGTTCTAACTAGTTTCTAGGATAAGGAGAGTAGATGGATCCTAAGGATGTTTGATTCATCATCCACTAGGGCTTGTATGGTTTTAGTGAAGCATAAGTATCTTAAGAAATTATTAGTGTTTGATTTCTATTAGGGTTGGTATACTTGATTGGTGCTAGATAGTTAGGGTTTATAGGTCCAATAAGGCAGGGTTGCTGGCTACTCTTAGTTTTCTTCAAAAGAATAACTTTTGAGGAACATACTTCTTAATTAATAAGAAGTATATCATTTAGGGTTGAGGTGGTCTAGGTTTTACTGTTGGTTCTATTAAGTAAGGAATAATTGGTTCCTAAATAGGATGGTTGATAAGTATCCACACTAGTAGGGTTTAGTGGAATAGGGTTATGTAATGCAAAATAGTAGGTATAGTTGCTATTAAGGTTCATCACAATGGTGTGATGCTAAATAGGGATAAATAAGGATGATGGTTTTGGTAATAGGATCTAGGGTTTACACTTGGTTGATATTAGTTGATCACTTTGGTTTAATGGTATGCATACTTGGAATACTAATTTGCTAGTGATAGGGTTCTACATTTTATGTGGACATAGATATGTCTTTAGTTGCTAATTATGGCTCTATGGTAATGGAGTAACATGATCACATGTTCTAACCTAGGGTTTAGGTTATAAATTAAGGTTCACATGTAATAATGGAACTAGGGTGTGATGCATAATTGAATAAGGGTCTTAGGGTTCCACATAAAATTATGAGGTTATCACTTGGTTTATAATGGAACTAGGGTTTCCTAATTACCCTATAGGTCTATGATTAATAACTTCATGTTAAATTTGAAGTTACTTATAACTTTGAAATAAAATTAATATTGCATTTGACAATTTATTATTTTTGAAGAATTAATAATTAAGATAATTATTAATCAGGATTTAAATCTCTCTAATAATGATTTAACAAAATAACAAATAAAGAAAATGAGTTTTCATGTTTTCTTTATTTGCTTACTGGTTTTAATTATTTTATAAATGTTTTCTTATTTTTTTGAATTTTAATTGTATTTAGAATTAAAATTAAAGGCTTAAATAACAAGTATTAAATAATTAAATTTTTATTAAAAATAAAAATTTCATTTTATATTTTTATTGGATAGAGTTTTCTTTTCTAAGAATTTTAATATCTTTTTACATTTTTCTGACTTAAATTGAATTTTCTTTATTCATTTGAAGTTGCAGTAATTTTCTGGAATTAAATACAAATGAACAATACTTTTGTTACCGTGGCAGACCCTAGGGTTAGACACTGACCCGTGGGTCCCGTGCCACGTAGGCTGCCACGTAAGCGGCGACTGGTCAAGTTTGACCGGGCGTGTTGACCTCGCCGACGTTTAGTCGCCGGCGGCCTCCTGGGGACGGCGCCGCCGATTTAGGGCACCCCCGGAAGCGAAACTCGTACCTACGGACTCCCCTCGACACGCTGGACAACATAGTGGTATTGGATTCTCGAATGGGTCACCGGAGCTTCGTCGGCAAACATGCCCGCGGCGGAGCAACTCCGGCGGAATCTCGAATCGTAGGCTACGGTTGATGAAATTGCACAAATAAGAGGTCTCAGAGCGCGCATACTCACCCTGAAGTTGAGAGCATGCTCGACGAGGAGGATTGACTGCGGTGGCGAGCTCGATTTGGCGAATGTCGAGGATGACCGGAGAAAGGGAACGGCTAAATCGGCCTAGCTCCGACCTCCCCAGGATGCTGGGCTTCTACCAGACGCTGTACACGACGAGGCGCACCTACTCGACCACTGCACGGATACTGGGGAGGCTCCTATCGCCGGCTTCTTCCACGGCTCCGGCGGCCAGTACTTGAAGCTGGTGAGAAATGGAGAGGGTTTGAGAGAGAGTGGAGTGGCTTCGAAGAACAAGGAGTTTACAGAGATCTTCTTGGCCTATTTATAGCCCAAGGAGATCACGGAGGCGATGGCACGTCGCCGGTGACGTCGCCGATGATTTCTGGCACGAATTTGGTCGTTTTTAGATAAGTTCGGACGCGGGGATTCTTGTCCATGTTGTTGAGCTGGTCGCTGGCGTCCGCGCTTGCCCTTATCGACGACGGTGAGGTGGCCGGCGAAATCCTTCACGGTGTCTCGGTGGCGACCATGCGCAAGAGGAAGGAGAAGACGGTTTCCTCCCTCACGTTCGTTTCACGTGGCCGAAAGGGTATTGGGCCTAATTGGGTTGGAGTGTGGGCTGCTCGGTGGGCTGTAGCGTGGGCTGTCCGACCAGGTAAGCCTGTTTATTCTTTTTCTTTTATTTCTGTTTTTCTGTTTTCTGTTTTCCATATAGTTAATTTAAATACTGTTTTGAATTCAATATTTTGTAAACTTCATTGTTTGAATTTAAGTGAGATTCACTTCAGGCACTTAAAAGTTTGTTATTGTATATTATAAAATCTCATAGGAATACTAAGCATTGATTTATTAATTGCCATTAATATTTGAATTAAATTTCCATATGGACATGAATTTGAATATTATCTTTGGAACTATTCAAATTCTTTTGTAACTAATAGTTTTCTTACTTAGTGATATGTAGAATTTTATTTGGTTTTTTATCTTGCAAGAAACAATTCCAAAGTAATGTTTATTTATGAATTTTAAATAAGAGAGTGATTTTGATGACATAATTTCATGTGCTAAAATATCTCTAAGGACTTGACCTCCTATTTGAGAATGTTGTCCCTTGCATTATTTTATGTGAACACTTATTTGATAGGGTCTTGTAAGGTTTATAATAACCCTATTTCAAGGTTAGCACTGCTATTATATTTTAGGGATTTCTATTTTCGTGCCCTCCGGTCCTTAGTTGTACTCAGTTTTCCCCAGCTCCTTAGTTTTTCCTCAGTTTTCCCCAAGCCCTTGTTTGAAACCCGCGTAAGCGGCTCGGACGGCAGGATTCCCGTTTAGTTGACCGTTCGTCACGTGTGGGGCCGCGTCTTGTGGGGCCGAGTCGTGTGGGCCCGCGTCGCGTGGGGCCGGTAGAAAGGGCCCGCGTGGGACGAGACGAGAAGCGTTTGGTTGCACGTGAGCAGGAGCCGGGTTCGTCTCTCTCGGCCCCAAATTGGCATCCCTATTAAGTGCACCTTTTTCCCCTCTTTCTCTCTCGTCCTTTTCACCAAATTAGTATAAAATCTAGAGAAGCTTGCATTTCGACTTTCTTCAATTATTTGTGCCTTTTGGCCCTCGTTGTTTGCCCAATATGGCAGCAAATCTAGTACTCCTCCGGTTCATATGTATGTAGTTAAATCTAGAAGCAAATCTCCAGGATAATGTACGATAAATTCACAAGTCATAGTAAATCAAGAAAACTAAGTACGGCCAACAAAATATAGTAGACTAGGGATAGATAATCCCTAGATAATATGGATAGATAATAGGCTGCATACACAGCAGCCAACATAGTAACAGAGTTCTTCACAAGCACCATCATACTAACATAACAACAAGGGATCCCTAGCTAACAACAAAGGGATCCCAACAACAAACTAGGAGGCAGCAGAAGCAAGCAAGCACACGTCCGAGACTCCGCCTACCCCATCCGGCTCTCCCTCCACTTGTTGCTCTTGCTCCCCTTGGGAGCCTTGGGCTTGAGCGGAGGCATGCGCCGGCGGAGATCTCCACCCGCCGCAAGCCGCGGAGGTGCATGCCGAGCGCCCGTGCTTGGCGCGGAAGGAGTGGACGTTCACCGTCGTGCCGACCTTGGGGAAGGTGTTGCCGATGTTCTCGGCATGCGTGACGAGGCAGTTGAAGTCCGTGGCGCCGAGTCTCCCGGGTGCGAAGGGGCACTCGTACACCTCCTTGGCGAAGTAGGAGATGTATCGGCCGACCTGCAGCCTCCGCGAAGACTCTGGCGAGTCTTGACGTCCTCCTCGCTCTTCGTCGCTGCCGACGTCGCTGCCGTACATCCGATCCATATCAAACGGAAACTAGTGAATGAGTTGCAACGATGACTAACGTACATGATAACAAAGTTAAGAAAAACAGAGTCAGCCTCGGTTAGAGTGGACATGATTATATATCTACAGGGAAGGGGTAAGCGAACTAAAGCTCATGCACAACGATTTGTACACAGCAATGGTTCGCTCGAACCCTCCTCGTAAAAATTTGTGCCCAACCATTCATCATAGGCAAAGAAACAGATTCTAGATCTGAACTAGATCTGAACTTGAACACATTCGAGATTATTTGCAAAATTAAACGGTTGATATCTTTTGATTAGTGCATAAAATAACCGATTGAGATCCCATGATTACTTGCATAAATTAACTGATTGAGATCCAATATTACTTGCATAAATTAACCGAACAGACCGAACCCCAAATCAAGAAGTGATCAAAACAAAATGGAATAAAATCGGCGCAAATATTAGCCCAATACTCATCCATCTACAGATCCATCTACACCAACAAAAATAGGGTTCAAAAAGGAATGGGGAACAAAAAAGGAAGCAAACCGTAGTTACCTCGTTCCATGGGTCCTCCAGGGAGGTGTCGTAGGGGTTCGGGGGCGGGACGTACGGCACGGGGTCGTAGGGGTCCCATCCCGCCGGGATCCGACCGCCACCGGCGGCGGCAGCCTCCGATGCACCGGCGGCGCGGCGGCGGCGTCGTCCGTCGAGGGACGGGGCCGAAGATGGAGGCGTCGCGCTTCGAGCCAACCTCGACGATGGGATTGGCATTCTCCTTGTCCATCTCTCCGGCGGAGGAAGAGGAAGAGGAAGAGGGAGAGGGAGAGGGTTTTTGCTTTGGAGAAGATGATGGGACGTGGGAGAGAGTTGGCGATGCGTGAGCGAGTGAGAGTGACAGAGACGAGTGCGAGGAGGCGTCTATAAAGGCGAGGGGTGGTTAATGCGACCCGCGTCCTACGCGTGCACGGTGCACGTCCGCACGTCTTGGACTTCGCAACGCGACACGCGTCCACGATTGCACGTCTCGACTTCTCCACCGCGACCCGCGTCTACGCGTCAACAATTGCACGTGTCCTCGAGTCTAACCCCGGAAATTTAGATATACTCGGGTATACCCTCGAGTCTTATACTAGCATTTTTTGTGTGCTCAATTTTCCCCTCGAGTGCTAATATCGGCTAGTGCAATATACTCAGTTTTACCCTCAAGTGGCTGGTCAACAGAGAGTCAACAAATGGGATTAACTAGTTAAATGAGTCATTTAATGTGCAAAAAAATCCTAAAAAGAGTGGCACTTGCTCATGGAGTCTTTACCACAAATTGACACTTCTCAAATCATTGATAAATCATAGATAAATCAAGTTTTACCACAAATTGCCACTTCTCAAATCACCTAGTAGCTATGAAGGTGCATGGTTTTCCACAATAAGCCCTTCCCAAAACAGACTTCCCCCAAATCATACTTTGTCTAAATGAGGCCACAATTCTCACACCGATGTATATTGGTATTGCAAATAGTTTGAGGTAGGCCAAGATGGGTTTCATTGTACAAAACACGCATTTTCCATTTTTTAAATCTCATATTTGAATCCCTTAGTCTATTTACTACTCGAGTGCCCTTGGTTTCTTGATAGTACTCAGCTTTGCCCTCTCTCTTCACAAATTCTCGCGTACGTGCATCATCGCTCCGATTGGTCTAGCCCATGTCACGCGGATCGTGCCCACCGACCGTTGATCGTATGATATAGGGAACGGGCAGGATAACCCCTCTCTCTCTCTCGTTGGCGGTTAATTAGCTTGCCGAAGGGCGGTTTTCTCGTATTATTTTTCACGCGCTAAAAATTATAAACTGTTTTAGGCGTTATTTTTCACGCAAAAAATGATAAACCATCACCGATTTGTTGTTACCATTACTTTTCACGCAAAAAAAATGATAAACCATCACCGATTTGTTGTTGCCATTACTTTTCACGCAAAAAAATGATAAACCATCAACAATTTGTTGTAGCCATTACTTTTCACGCAAAAAAAAAATGATAAACCATCACCGATTTGTTGTTGCCATTACTTTTCACGCAAAAAATGATAAACCATCAACAATTTGTTGTAGCCATTACTTTTACGCAAAAATGATAAACCATCAACAATTTGTTGTTGCCATTACTTTTCACGCAAAAAATATGATAAACCATCACCGATTTGTTGTTGCCATTACTTTTCACGCAAAAAATGATAAACCATCAACAATTTGTTGTAGCCATTACTTTTCACGCAAAAAATGATAAACCATCAACAATTTGTTGTAGCCATTACTTTTCACGCAAAAAAATGATAAACCATCAACAATTTGTTGTAGCCATTACTTTTCACGCGAAAAAACCTAATTTGTTACAAAAGTCTGGTTCAGTGAGACCTAACCAAGTTTGGCATACATGATGGCATACCTATAACAACAAGGAATATCTAAAAGGGAAAGTTTCGGAAAATTTAGGGTGAAAATGATGCCATACATGATGCTGTTTTTCGAGGTTTTGACCTGAAAATCAATTGGGTATTGTAAAGGGAAATAAAAAGTTCGAAAAATGTAAAAACGAAACAATCTATCTATCTATGTATAGAAGATCAGCTGTATGAAATTTGAGGTTATTTAGAGAAGGTAGAAAAAATCACCTTGTTAGAAAAGCTGGTTTCAGCGAGACGAAACGGCATGCGCTTAAGCAAAGTGATTTTTTCGAACATCTCCAAATGACCCCAAATTTTCCATACATTATGCCATACGTGTAACAACAAGGAACCCTATCTAAAAAGTGTCAAAAAAGTTTGCCCAACCGTATAGCTCTATCAAAAAGAACCTCACCATGGCGCTAGTATAATTTTGGGATAGTTACAAACTTTCGTTACCTAACCTTCAACATGAAACTTGTTTCAAATTCATTTTGGCCTACAAGAAACAAATCCCAACTTGATTCGAGCACCACAGCCTCCAAACGATGCCGATGCCGATATCGGCATGGTCGAACGGCTATGCTCGCCGCCACTCGCTAGGTCAACGTCGGGATGCACCCTCAATCCCGTCCCCTCATTCGATCACCGACACACCGCAGATACCGCCGAGGCCAATGCCGAACGTACATGCCGATGCCAATGCCGATCATGCATGCACGCCGCTGTGGGCACGGCCACGCCGACCCGCTATGCTCGGACGCCACGTGACCGCAGCCGAGGTCTTTCCCTTCGCCACCACACTCTCCTAGCACCCACCTATACACGCCGAAAGGAGAGACACTAGTTTTCTCTACATTGCTCGCGTTCGTGTCCGACACGGTCAGTCAAAGTTTTGAGGTGGTCGTCGATGTCGTCGACCATTTCTTCTCCTCTTTGCATGGTTAAACGCGTCTAGTTCATATCTATCTAATGCGTCCGGTCTCGCCTCATGCGGTTCTTTGTGGACGTCGATCTCATCTCGGCACCCCGCATGCCACCTCCTCCGTGCCATCGCTGTAGAGCTCCGTTTAAAAATCTAATCCTACCCGTGTATTGCCCCTTGTATCAGCGTCATGGCCGTACTTGTCATTTGATATACCGAAGCCCCACTCGTTCGCGTTTTGGTCGGGGATACAGCGATGCTTACGGTCAAACAAAGATGGATGGTCTGACGTGTCTTTGCAGGCTCTACGTGGCCCCACTAGTCAGAAGATAACGGTCAACCGTCGGGCAACCTGCCGTTACATCACGTGTGATGGTTTCAGACAAACGCTTGGGTAAAACTGAGGAAAAACTAAGGAGCTGGGGAAAACTGAGCACAACTAAGGACCCGAGGGCACAAAAATAGAAATCCCTATATTTTAATACACCTTGAAATATCAAGAGTAGATATTACTCTCATCATGGTTTGGGTCTTGTTATGAAGATAAGTGGTTGATCACCACTTATGGTTTTTAATTATAGGATTTAGCATTAGGTGCCCCTTATGTTCAAGAATGGAAGCATAAGATATTAATGAGGATGCAATACTGATTGTAGAGATGAGATGACACCATATTGCCTTGGTTTGGGCCTAATCTACCCTATTCATGACAAGGTGGTTACTTGCTTAAGAGTTGTTGTTCTCCTTTAGTTGCTAAGGACTTGAGAGTTAGTTTGTCTTATACAAATAGATTTCTATTATTATCCTCAATTAATCATTAAATTAACTATAGTGGTTATAGTTCTTTTTATATTTAACTTTGGTCATATGGTTGTATGGTTTCTCACCATATGAAGTATAGGGTTTAACTCTAAGGTTTTCTTGAGTTCTTTAATTTATGAAATATACTAGTTACCTCCCTATGATTTCATGTGGTGAATGATATCTGATTATATGATTAGGGTTTAATGAAGGAGATATGCCCTAGAGGCAATAATAAAGTGGTTATTATTTATATCTTTATGTTTATGATAAATGTTTATATATCATGCTATAATTGTATTAACCGAAACATTAGTACATGTGTGATATGTAGACAAACAAAGAGTCCCTAGTATGCCTCTTAACTAGCTTGTTGATTAATGGATGATTAGTTTCATAATCATGAACATTGGATGTTATTAATAACAAGGTTATATCATTGTATGAATGATGTAATGGACACACCCAATTAAGCGTAGCATAAGATCTCGTCATTAAGTTATTTGCTATAAGCTTTCGATACATAGTTACCTAGTCCTTATGACCATGAGATCATGTAAATCACTTATACCGGAAAGGTACTTTGATTACATCAAACGCCACTCGCGTAAATGAGTGGTTATAAAGGTGGGATTAAGTATCCGGAAAGTATGAGTTGAGGCATATGGATCAACGAGTGGGATTTGTCCATCCCGATGACGGATAGATATACTCTAGGCCCTCTCGGTGGAATGTTGTCTAATGTCTTGCAAGCATATGAATAAGTTCATAAGAGACCACATACCACGGTACGAGTAAAGAGTACTTGTCGGAGACGAGGTTGAACAAGGTATAGAGTGATACCGAAGATCAAACCTCGGACAAGTAAAATATCGCGTGACAAAGGGAATTGGTATCGTATGTGAATGGTTCATTCGATCACTGAAGTCATCGTTGAATATGTGGGAGCCATTATGGATCTCCAGATCCCGCTATTGGTTATTGGTCGAAGTGAGTACTCAACCATGTCCGCATAGTTCACGAACCGTAGGGTGACACACTTAAAGTTGGATGTTGAAATGGTAGAACTTGAATATGGAATGGAGTTCGAATATTTGTTCGGAGTCCCGGATGAGATCCCGGACATCACGAGGAGTTCCGGAATGGTCCGGAGAATAAGATTCATATATAGGAAGTCATATTCCAAGTTTGGAAATGATCCGGTGCATTTATGGCAGGTTCTAGAAGGTTCTAGAAAAGTCCGGAAGAAATCACCATGGAAAGTAGAGTCCCGGAGGGACTCCACCTTGCATGACCAGCCAACCCTAAAGGGGAGGAGTCCAAAGTGGACTCCCCTAGGGTGGCCGGCCAACCCACCTCAAGGAAAGGTGGGACTCCCACCTTGGGTAGGACTCCCTCCTTGAGTAGGTTTCCCACATATGGGAGGTTTTAGTGTTGGGGTCTTATTCGAAGACTTGGACTAGAACTCTTGGTGCTTCCACCTATATAATGAGGGGCATAGGAGAGGGGGCTGACCACTTCAAGCCTCAGCCTTGGCCGCACCCCTTAGAGGGCCGGCGCCCAACCCCCTCTCTCCCCAAACCCTAGCGGTCTCTCTCCTCCACCACATCCCGCACGCTTAAGCGAAGCTCCGCCGGATTTCTCCACCACCACCGACACCACGCCGTCGTGCTGTCGAATTCAAGAGGAGCTACTACTTTCGCTGCCCGCTGGAACGGGGAGGTGGACGTCGTCTTCATCAACAACCGAACGTGTGACCGAGTACGGAGGTGCTGCCCGTTCGTGGCGCCGGAAGCGATCGTGATCAAGATCTTCTACGCGCTTTTGCAAGCGGCAAGTGAACGTCTACCGCAGCAACAAGAGCCTCATCTTGTAGGCTTTGGAATCTCTTCAAGGGTGAGACTCGATACCCCCTCGTTGCTACCATCTTCTAGATTGCATCTTGGCTTGGATTGCGTGTTCGCGGTAGGAAATTTTTTGTTTTCTATGCAACGTTATCCTACAGTGGTATCAGAGCTGTGTCTATGCATAGATGGTTGCACGAATAGAACACAATGGTTTTGTGGGCGTTGATGCTCTTGTTGTCTTTAGTTTGAGTACTTTGCATCTTTGTGGCATAGTGGGATGAAGCGGCTCGGGCTAACTTTACATGACCGCGTTCATGAGACTTGCTCCTCGTTCGACATGCAACTTGTATTGCATAAGAGGCTTTGCGGGTGTCTGTCTCTCCTACTATAGTGAAGATTCAATTTACTCTTCTATTGACAACACTAGTATCACCGTTGTGGTTCATGTTCGTAGGTAGATTAGATCTTACTCGAAAACCCTAAACCACGTAAAATATGCAAACCAAATTAGAGACGTCTAACTTGTTTTTGCAGGGTTTGGTGATGTGATATGGCCATAATGTGATGATGAATATGTATGAGATGATCATTATTGTATTGTGGCAACCGGCAGGAGCCTTATGGTTGTCTTTAAATTTCATGTTGAGTAGTATTTCAAAGTAGTTGTAATAGTTGCTACATGAGGTGAACAACCATGAAGACGGCGCCATGAACCTTGACGCTACGCCGACGATGATGGAGATCATGCCCGTTGATGATGGAGATCATGTCCGTGCTTTGGAGATGAAGATCGAAGGCGCAAAGACTAAAGGGCCATATCATATCACATATGAACTGCATGTGATGTTAATCCTTTATGCATCTTATTTTGCTTAGATCGCGACGGTAGCATTATAAGATGATCCCTCACATTAATATCAAGATAATAAAGTGTTCTCCCCTAGTATGCACCGTTGTACGGTTCGTCGTTTCGAAGCATCTCGTGATGATCGGATGTGATAGACTCAACGTTCACATACAACGGGTGTAAGCCATGTTGCACACGCGGAATACTTGGGTTTGCTTGACGAGCCTAGCATGTACAGACATGGTCTCGGGACAACGGAAACCGAAAGGTTGAACACGAGTCATATGGATGATATGATCAACATTTTGATGTTCACTATTGAAGCTACATCATCTCACGTGATGATCGGTTTTGGTGTAGTGGATTTGGATCGTGTACCACTTAACAACTATGAGGGATGTTGTATTAAGTGGGAGTTCATTAGTAATTAGATTAAAACATGAACTAATTATCATAAACATAGTCTGAGTAGTATTTTGAATTAATTTTGTAGTATTGGCATCCGTTTTCTACCATGCGCTAGTCTTGTAATTGAGATAGAAATACTGTTAAAATCTGACAAGAAACTTTACGAATTGGTACCGTATTGTTAAAGAATCAAGAATTGATTAAGTCCTATTGCAAACTTTTAGTAAACCTCACATTGTTGATTCAAAGAGCTATGGTTTCAATTAGTACCTAAAGTTATCTTGTCTCCGTGAAACTTGAAGTTCAAATCTGTTTGAAAAGTAAGGAGCTGAAAATTTAGTTTTCAGAAATAATCAAGGTATGAGATATATGTGATATCTAAGACCTTATTGCAAGATGATAGAATATAATTTGGTGAGACTACATGAACTCATAAGTTTTATGGGAATGTACGAAGGTTGAAGACGCAAGGCGTCACAATCCTCCAACTATTGGGGCACTAACGATATTCACATATCCATGAAGTGACCATCCTTAATATGCACCGTTGCTAAGACTCGTCGTTTCGAAGCATCACGTGATGATCGGGTGTGATAGATTCTACGTGTGCATACAACGGGTGCAAGCTAGATTTGCACATGCAAATACAAGGTTAAAACTTACGAGCCTAGCATGTACGACATGGTCTCGGAAAGTCGTCATGATATGATGGATAAAATTATGAGTGAAATTGTTCATCATATTACAAGGTTACTAATAGTGAAATCCGGAACACTTGTCATATGATGATCAACTTCAAAATAAGAACCTCAAGGTTATTGGTATCGGACCAACAAACCTAGAAGTTATTAATGTTGAAGTGTTTTTCTGAATAATGAGGAAAGCTAAAAGAGAAACTGCAAAAGATATTTTGGCGAAAAGAAAGAAAAGACTAGAAAGTCTAGCTCGGGTGTATATAAATGATATACATGTTATGATTGTATTCCTAGTTAGGTCACACTATGAAATTCTTGGGTATTAGTACTATATTGGTTGGTATGAAGAGTCATACAAAAACAACGCAATACAAGAATTCAATGGCCTAAGTGAGTGACAAAGAATATGATAGGAATGCACGCCTGGAACAAAAATAAAGTGTTATTATGTTCATCATTGGCATTCTATCTAGCCCTTAGAATTTATAATAAAGAACTTAATAATTGTTATTTTGCTCTGGTCAAATGAAAACAATGAGTTGTTTAAATTATGACATTACTCCATGTACGATGGATAAGTTATTATAAATCTTAATGGTGAAACACACATACATAACACCGACGCTAAAATGCCATAAGGCAAATGATTTGAATTCCACTTATTTGTGGAACCGCCATTTAGGTCATGTTGGAAAGGAACGCATGAAGAAACTCCATGCAAATGGATTTTTGGAGTCATTTGATTTTTTGAATCGTTTGGCGCTTGCAAATCTTTTCTAAAAGAGAATGACTAAAATACCGTTCATAGGCCAAGTTTTGAACGGGCAACTAACTTAGTGGAAACATACATGATGATGTATATGGATCACTTGGGCATAGTTGTGTGCGGGAGATTCTTATACTTCATGAAAACTTCAAACAATGAATTGAGTATATATATGTGGATATATTCGATAAGGAAGAAGTTTGAAACATTTGAATGGATTCAAATAAATTTCAGCATGAAGTAGAAATCATCGTAATAGAAAAGTCAAATATCTATGATTGGATCATAGTGGAAATATTTGAATTACTAGTTTTAGCGAACATCTAAGAGAGTTATGAAATTGTTCTACAACTCACATTTCTTGGAGTATCATAGTGATGATGAAGTATCCGAGAGATGTATCCAAACCTAGTTGGGTCAATGATGAGATAAAATATTAATGCCATTATATTTTTGTTGAATTATGCTTTAGAGACTACCACTTTACACTGAATAGAGCATCATCATGATCCGTTGAAATGACATCATACGAGTTATGACATGGGTATAAACACTAATAGTCTTTTCTTAAATTTTGGTATGCATAGCATAAGTAAATAAGTTTACAACCAAAATCGGATGAATGTCTTTGTTGGTTATCCCAGAGAATTGATTGGGAATTCTTCCCACAATGGAGACAAAGACAAAAGTGTTTGTCAATGTTTCTTATTTCCAAGAAATTGTTTCTAGCGAAGTTTTTGAGTGGGAGGACAATAGAACTTGATAAGGTTTATGAACCCGAGCATAATGATCGAGTAGCGCGAGCATCGGAATTGGTTCGGAAGCGGCCACGACAATCATGGCTCCTATGACTACAAAGTGTTTTAGCCATGGAGATCGAAGTACATATTGAACCTTGTAGGTATGGTTTACTTTGTGATCAAATAAATGATTTGTGGACAAAGCATTGCTTTTGAACAATGATAAACCAACTACAAGCAAAGAAGTTATGATGGGCCCTGACTCCGTTAAAATGGCCATGCACCATGAAATCCATAATAGATGAATACTTTTTGAAAGTAAATGGATCTATAGACTTGGATGAAATATCTTTGAAGAAGCTCGACTTGTTGAAAAATTGTTTACGACAAAGTTCAAAGAGTTGACTACGATAAGATTAGATCTTCCGTAGCAATGCTTATAGTCTATGTGGATTATTCTAGTAATCACTACATATTTCTTTTATGAGATATGCTAGTAGGATGGCAAAATACATTACTTATCGAAGTATGCATTAAAGGTGTATACAAGATACAACCAAGAGTTTTGCTGGTCCGTGGAATACTAGATAGGTATACGAACTTCAATTGGATGAAGTAAGTATAGCGGAGTTGGAATCTTCACCGGATGAAATAGTCAAAGAGTTTTTGATTTCATCAGAGACGATGAAGAGGCTTGCATTTGCAAGAAATTAAGTGGGAGCGCTAAGACACATTTATAATACTTTATGTAGGTGACATATAGTTAGTTATAAATGATGTAATTATATACTTGATTAAAAGGTTTCATTGAGAAATTAATTTCAATGAAAGGATATGGACTGAAACATATCTAGTGTCAAGATCTATGAAGATAGATTGAAACACAAAATAAGTTTAAGTCAAAGTACATAGAATGGATATTGAAAATAGTTCAATATAGAAATATTAAGAAAATATTCTTGTCATGTGAAGTTTTAACAAGACTTGAGTGTATCTGACACTCAATGAGTAAAAACACATGAGTGATTATAGATCACGAATAATATGTACACAATCAGATATCATGTGCTATAAAGTGTTATGAGCATATACCAGAATGATTCATATGATGATCATTGGACGACAGTAAGAATATCCTTGAGTACTTTAGAAGAACTAAGGATATATATATTTTTTTTGTATGAAGAAATGACAAACAAATCGCTGTAATATGTTACACCGATATTGGTTTTGTCACATATAAAATATAATTTCAATCTCAAATTAGATTAAGTGTTGTTTAAAAGGTAGCACAATGAGCTAGAAGTTGTCTATGCTAGATTTAGAAGAGTTCTAAATATTGTGACGGATTCTACAAAAGAAGGCAGAGTATGTCATTGTTTTGACAATGACAAAGGATGTTAAGTCAAGAGGTTCTTTGAGAACTTGGTGTATTTCCGACGAGTCGGAACTTTGAAGCTATATTGTGTGTGACAATATTAGTGACATATTTCGGACCGCGGAATTAAGGTTCCACCAAAAGACCAAACATATTTAATGCCGACTCATTTGGAAATGAGTGATGCGTTGAGACGCAAATGAATTACAAAATACATACGTTTACGAGCGTGTCGGATCCGTTGACTAAAAACCTCTCCCGTGAGCAATACATGATAAAGCACCATAAGGCCAAGGTGTTATATCTTTACAAATGTAAACTAGATTATTGACTCTAGTGCAAGTGGGAGATCGAAGGAGATATGCCCTAGAGGCAATAATAAAGTGGTTATTATTTATATCTTTATGTTTATGATAAATGTTTATATATCATGCTATAATTGTATTAACCGAAACATTAGTACATGTGTGATATGTAGACAAACAAAGAGTCCCTAGTATGCCTCTTAACTAGCTTGTTGATTAATGGATGATTAGTTTCATAATCATGAACATTGGATGTTATTAATAACAAGGTTATATCATTGTATGAATGATGTAATGGACACACCCAATTAAGCGTAGCATAAGATCTCGTCATTAAGTTATTTGCTATAAGCTTTCGATACATAGTTACCTAGTCCTTATGACCATGAGATCATGTAAATCACTTATACCGGAAAGGTACTTTGATTACATCAAACGCCACTTGCGTAAATGGGTGGTTATAAAGGTGGGATTAAGTATCCGGAAAGTATGAGTTGAGGCATATGGATCAACAGTGGGATTTGTCCATCCCGATGACGGATAGATATACTCTAGGCCCTCTCGGTGGAATGTCGTCTAATGTCTTGCAAGCATATGAATAAGTTCATAAGAGACCACATACCACGGTACGAGTAAAGAGTACTTGTCAGGAGACGAGGTTGAACAAGGTATAGAGTGATACCGAAGATCAAACCTCGGACAAGTAAAATATCGCGTGACAAAGGGAATTGGTATCGTATGTGAATGGTTCATTTGATCACTGAAGTCATCGTTGAATATGTGGGAGCCATTATGGATCTCCAGATCCCGCTATTGGTTATTGGTCGGAGTGAGTACTCAACCATGTCCGCATAGTTCACGAACCGTAGGGTGACACACTTAAAGTTGGATGTTGAAATGGTAGAACTTGAATATGGAATGGAGTTCGAATATTTGTTCGGAGTCCCGGATGAGATCCCGGACATCACGAGGAGTTCCGGAATGGTCCGGAGAATAAGATTCATATATAGGAAGTCATATTCCAAGTTTGGAAATAATCCGGTGCATTTATGGCAGGTTCTAGAAGGTTCTAGAAAAGTCCGGAAGAAATCACCATGGAAAGTAGAGTCCCGGAGGGACTCCACCTTGCATGACCAGCCAACCCTAAAGGGGAGGAGTCCAAGGTGGACTCCCCTAGGGTGGCCGGCCAACCCACCTCAAGGAAAGGTGGGACTCCCACCTTGGGTAGGACTCCCTCCTTGAGTAGGTTTCCCACATATGGGAGGTTTTAGTGTTGGGGTCTTATTCGAAGACTTGGACTAGAACTCTTGGTGCTTCCACCTATATAATGAGGGGCATAGGAGAGGGGGCTGACCACTTCAAGCCTCAGCCTTGGCCGCACCCCTTAGAGGGCCGGCGCCCAACCCCCTCTCTCCCCAAACCCTAGCGGTCTCTCTCCTCCACCACATCCCGCACGCTTAAGCGAAGCTCCGCCGGATTTCTCCACCACCACCGACACCACGCCATCGTGCTCGTCGAATTCAAGAGGAGCTACTACTTCCGCTGCCCGCCGGAACGGGGAGGTGGACGTCGTCTTCATCAACAACCGAACGTGTGACCGAGTACGGAGGTGCTGCCCGTTCGTGGCGCCGGAAGCGATCGTGATCAAGATCTTCTACGCGCTTTTGCAAGCGGCAAGTGAACGTCTACCGCAGCAACAAGAGCCTCATCTTGTAGGCTTTGGAATCTCTTCAAGGGTGAGACTCGATACCCCCTCGTTGCTACCATCTTCTAGATTGCATCTTGGCTTGGATTGCGTGTTCGCGGTAGGAAATTTTTTGTTTTCTATGCAACGTTATCCTACATTTAATTTATCCTCACATACCTCAAGAGCATGATCATGGATTAGGCATTATCAACTTATTCTTAATATCTCTACCTCAAGTTCTTAGGGTTTATGATCATCACTTAATTTATATTGTTCAAGGTTTGACTTCCTAAAGTATTTCCAATGGAATGGGTTCTCACTTCCATGATCAAGCATTGTCTTGATCAATTAATGTATTGCACTTCTATTTTACTTTCTAGGATGGTCATGGTCATGGTTGTCTCAATAGTTTTATATCCCAGGAAAATGCCTGAGATATTTACTTAAAGTTCCCTCAAGAACTGATGGTTTAACCATTTGGATATTTGAATAGATATAACTAGGATTAGTATGGATGGTCTCTCTAATTTGGGAAGGACTTCAATACTAACTTAAGGTTAGGCTCTATAGAGATTGATGTGATCATCAATGTCTATGTTAATATAAATGGTTTATCTCTCTAGGAATTGTCTTGGATGATATCCTAGGGTTTCTCTTAGAGATGATGATTTGAATACTTGGATGTATATCCAAGGTTTAACTCAAGGTTTGTTATTGCTTCTCTAATAATTATAATAGAACTCTCACCTTTCTAGGTATGATGTAAAACTATTTGGAATAGGGAAGAATATATATTTCTTAAGTTGAATCTCCATGTCTTGTTTCCAAGAATGGAGTAAAATGAATACCATGAGATTCATGGTAGAATTAAGGATTAGTTTAAGACATGGAAAAGATAAGTGAAGAATGGTTTCTCCAATTATTGTTACTTGATTTCCAAATAAATTGATGTTCATAGGTTATGGCAAGGAATTCAATGTTATGATATTTAATAAGATCAGGTAGTTGATCATTGAGTAAAGTGTTGTTGTGTTGATTATTAGTTCCATCTGATCTAACCCCTTAGATCAAATCATCTCTACCCAAAACAAGGTTTTAACAAAGTCACATTGAGGTTTATAGCGCTTGACTTGATGAGCTACTTCAATTCCACCAAGGTCAAGTGAAACTTCGATCATCGTGACTATTTTACTTTAAAGCGCGAAAATTTCCCAGATTTTCTATGCATGAATGCAATGCACACATCTGTTTACTCTATTTTTTGTAACCCCATTACCTGGGATATTACAGTCTCTACCCCTTAAACTAAACTTCGTCCTCGAAGTTTGAACTCTCTCACGTTTCCGAAGTGTGGATCTGACTTGTGCAGACTACGACTTTTCTCGAACTCCGTGGTAATCTCACTGGATATAATTGTATATATCCCTTATCCAGATTCTTCCTGGAATCCATTAGGGTTTGTCTCCGAACATTAGTTCTTACTCCAGTTCTATGATTTTTCTCTGGAATCTAATAATACTTGTCTCTGAACCATGGCTCTTACTTTGATTCATTGATTTCTTCCAACTATTATAATCTTGTTTCCTATCTCATTGAAGATTCAATGATTGGGACAACTTCTTGTGCTGATAGTCTTAATTGATAACTAATTGAATGACATATTCCTAATTGGTAAATAAGTCTTTGTTTTCCCTTACTACCAAAATTGCAGTAATGGTACTTGGTAATGTACTTACCATGGAAATAATTTTGACGGTTTCTTTTACTAAGAAGGTTAGACTCATTTAGCCTATCCAATCATGGTTCATAGTTGATACCTATAACTATTTAGATTCATTTAGGTTCCATGAAAGGAATCTTTCATGTTGTCTCTGATTCTGCTATGGTCAAATCCCTTCAGTCTTTGACCTTCTTGAGTTGTATTTGGTCTACGGTATTTTCTTCATCCAACTTCATTTACCTAAGTTTACTTGAGTTATCGTACTTCTGAGTAAATATTACTCATTTTCTCAAGTGATAGTCCAATTCTAACTTCCTCGAGGTATAAACCTCGGCTCCTGGTCTGACATCCTTCTGAAAGTAGTGTTCGATAATCTTATGAAAATAAGATCGAACTTCCTCTCGACTCAGACCTTCATCAACAATCTTACTCAAAATATTGAGTTATTGTACAGTCAACTCAACCTTTACTCTACCCCTTAGAGTTTTCTTATGGTCTTCAACTCCTTTTCTTCCAACTATTGGACTTATGATTAGAATATTGGTATAGGTCTTGTTTATAATTTATATTCCTCTAAGGTTTTGCGAAGAAACTTTGTGGTGTATCCACTCAATTGTGGACATCCAATGTGAGTCCTTTGACTAAATGTTTATAGATCTAGCTATTTGGTCGACAAGATTTTTATTTGTTCACAAACTTTTGTTACAACTAATTAAATCGTGGACTATTTGTAATACCAACCGATACCAGCTATGGTTATTATACCAACTCGTGGCTATTTGATATCTAAAAATGGATTCTATTATAGGTTCCGATCAACCGGACGAGACATCTTCTACTTTATCTCGCAGTATTGATATTATACCAATTGTGGTCTTCCGATATCGACTATGGTCTTCTTATGTCCGCTATGATTTCATATATCACCTTCCTTCATTCAGGGTTTATTTTGCAAGAAAATCACTAGCCGACACTATGATTATAGTATCCTAAGTGATTTCCCATGCATTCCCTCTTCTATGTTGACTATGGATCCGCTTGACTTCACCATAATCATTATATTTCTCACCTTCATGCTTCTTTCGTACAAAAGTACTCCTCTGTTGAGGTAAGCATGAGTTTCTGATTGTACTTCATTCAGAGTATTGTGGTTACATCCCACAACTTTACTTCCTTTTTCTGATGAACCTTCATCTTGTCTTCAGAATCTTCCGAATTCGTCACTTCCTCACACGAATACTATTACCCTCTAGATCTATAGCATTAAGTAAGAACTTGATATAGCAACATGCATTTGCATACCAAAGTCAAACTTCATGTATGGATCTAGTCAAACAATGAAAATCCAATAAAATCCAAGAAGATTCAGCTTTGTGCTTATAATACACATCATCATAAGCCCGAATATGATTGTTGAGTAAGACATCTCTAAACATCAGGCTCTGATGTGTAGTATAGAACACCACATAATATAGGTTTATATCGTGATACTTAGCACGAATATAGGGAATTCTACTATTTGTCTCAACCTTTACCTTAATTGCACATTTGCAATGAGATAAACTTGAAACAAAGTGGTCTAGGATAGTTGTGGTTAACCTAATTTTCTTTGGAAGTACTAGCTTAGCTTCCATTTTGTTGAGGACTACTTCAATGATATGTCTGGTTCTAACATCACTATTCTAGACACATAACTATTGGAATATAGCTCCTATACTTCCAAGTTATTGTATCGTAAGGCTATGGACCTAATGTTCTTGACACAGTTCCCATGGTTTTTGGAACATAATTCTTGCACTATTGTTTAGCACTTGGCTTCTTATTGTACTCCTCCAAAATACTTATAATGTTCTATTCCATCACATAATGATTCTCAGGTGAATCATATATGATTAACAACTCTACCATGTAAGTAATCATATTTTATTCATATCTCTCTTCCTTATCTCCCATGATTGACTCACCATGGTCTATACTACCTCATATGACTCATAGTTATCACTTACTATTAATTGTTTCACATGTCTAGATAGTTTTACTTACTCATTACTTAACTTGGTCTACATCTTCTATTAGGATATCTTAATTATCTTCATCAATTGATATAACTCCTATTACCAATCTGGATAACTCTTACTTAATCATAACATATGTTGGTACACATCTTCCAATAGGATATCTTCCGTATGGTTGTATCCTCTCTTTGGACTACCATGTATTGTATACCAACTGTGGTCTACTCATAATTATTTTAGGGTCTTAAGAGTATCCTACATAATTTGAGATTAGCTAGCTAACATTACTTAGGAAATATAGGTAAGAAATGTTGACTCCGAGTGTGTCGGGATTATTCTCAAGTGAATATCCATCTCAAGTCATAAAAAGATTTGGTTCACCTAAGACAACTTCCTATAGACACTACCAATCCTATAGGTCTCGTTTAAAGGGTTTTAATCCTAGGGTCAAAGCATTTGCTCTGATACCAGCTTTGGTGACCCGTCATACCACTGCATGGTGTAGTATGCAAGTCTGATATAACACCAATGAAACACCGTTCCACAAGTATTATATCGCTCAGAGTGGTACAACAGAAACATATGCGGGTCCAAGGCATGTCTATAGAATTACAACATTTACTCTGTTACATAAGATCATCACAGCCTCCTACTTTACAATGAGGTAAATTGCAAATAAACTCCAGAAGAACGACTCGTAGTCTAGACTTATCACGAACTCTATTTGTAGAGTATTTAACTAGCTAAAGATGCTAAGAATAGATTCTAGCTAAGTAGGAGCTAGGTTTAGGAAACTAGTTCCCTTCTATGGCTAAACTAGGTTTTCTCCTTGTTGGATGTGGCATCTGACTCCTCCGACATGGTCTTGTCTCTTGAAGTAGTTGTTGACTCCTCGGCCTTAGAGTTGCACTGTAGATCCTCCATCGTTGCCTTCATATCTAAGCAGGGGATTTAAGAGTGGGATGAGTACGAGCGTACTCAACAAGTTCATTATAGGAAAGAGGTGTTTAATGCACTAGCTACAGCATTAGACCAGAAAGTCTAATACCAATGCAAGTTTTCATAACCATTTCTTCAAAAGGTTGCTTTTATTCAGAAGAACTATGTCCGTAAGCCTTCACCGGTTTACTAGAACTTCATGGAGCTCCTTTCCGGCCGCGTTGGTAGTTCCATATCCCAGAACAGGGAGTGACAGGTCACAGTTCTTTACACTCTGCAGAGGTGTGTTGCTTTACCCATAAGAGATCTTAACCTTGGTGCCAACCGAGTTGCAGGCTCGTCCACACTTCCTTTGGTGTGAGGCCCGGTATAAGGTCTAGCCAATCATGTTCCTCCGCTACCTTGCACACCCACCCTTTGTTGCATACCCCGACCCTGGGTCCTCGCCGGTCCCATTATTCCCACTCACGGGTGGACCCCGACCACGACAACAGTTTGAGACTCGTTAACCAAACTCCTTCGCCGGTAGTTGCAAACCATCATAGACCGCAATACTGTGGGGACTTAAGGCTTCCCCAGCCAACCGCTTGTTCTTCGGGCGACAAGTGTCTACGGACTATGCCGTGGGGACTTAAGGCTTCCCCAGCCAACCGCTCGCCCCGACAGATACAAGTGTCTACGGTAGAGCGCATCCGTTGATGTACGAGAGGTGGAAACACTTTTGACTACTCCGTCCCACTCCGGATCTTATGGTTAACACGGGTATTACGGCACAAGAATCACTGGACGACATTTGTTGTTAATCCTAGATGGATATTAACCCTTGCAATGGAACCTCCACCATATCAACACAATCCATGGTTCCATTGCCCACCACATAGTCATATTCATAGTTATGAAAGTAGTGGTTTTGGTTTTTATGCAATAGTGATAATTATAGTACTTTGCAAGTAATTTGATAAAGATACTCAAATGACATGAGCAAGCGATGAACTTGCCTTTATTGACTGCAAGATTATGCAGATAAGGTCTTCGATACGCAATAACTCCAAATTCTGAAATAGCATCATCGTCCGGTAAGGACGATGTTTAAAAGATTGGCAAGGATGCAATAATGCATAAGTATGAGATGCAATCGCTCTAAGCGTGACCTAACCCCGATGATTTAGGATTAGTGAGTTGATATGATTGGCTTAGAGTGTGTTGCATTTTCAGAGTAATTCACAAACAAGGTTCTTATTCAGGTGTGGTTACATGGTATCATAAACAAGTGTTGCAACATATCATAATAATAGCATTAATAGCACACAATAATAACATTTGGTATATTCCTAACATGTAATGAATAGTGGTTGGTTTTAGCACTATATGTCATGGTTAATGATTGATTATTATATACTTCAAAAGAATAACTTTTGAAGAACATGTTCTTTAATAAAGAACAAGTATAAAAATCAGGGTTGTGGAGTTCTATGGTTTATTATGGGTTCTAACTAGTTTCTAGGATAAGGAGAGTAGATGGATCCTAAGGATGTTTGATTCATCATCCACTAGGGCTTGTATGGTTTTGGTGAAGCATAAGTATCTTAAGAAATTATTAGTGTTTGATTGCTATTAGGGTTGGTATACTTGATTGGTGCTAGATAGTTAGGGTTTATAGGTCCAATAAGACAGGGTTGCTGGCTACTCTTAGTTTTCTTCAAAAGAATAACTTTTGAGGAACATACTTCTTAATTAATAAGAAGTATATCATTTAGGGTTGAGGTGGTCTAGGTTTTACTGTTGGTTCTATTAAGTAAGGAATAATTGGTTCCTAAATAGGATGGTTGATAAGTATCCACACTAGTAGGGTTTAGTGGAATAGGGTTATGTAATGCAAAATAGTAGGTATAGTTGCTATTAAGGTTCATCACAATGGTGTGATGCTAAATAGGGATAAATAAGGATGATGGTTTTGGTAATAGGATCTAGGGTTTACACTTGGTTGATATTAGTTGATCACTTTGGTTTAATGGTATGCATACTTGGAATACTAATTTGCTAGTGATAGGGTTCTACATTTTATGTGGACATAGATATGTCTTTAGTTGCTAATTATGGCTCTATGGTAATGGAGTAACATGATCACATGTTCTAACCTAGGGTTTAGGTTAGAATTAAATTAAGGTTCACATGTAATAATGGAACTAGGGTGTGATGCATAATTGAATTAGGGTCTTAGGGTTCCACATAAAATTATGAGGTTATCACTTGGTTTATAATGGAACTAGGGTTTCCTAATTACCCTATAGGTCTATGATTAATAACTTCATGTTAAATTTGAAGTTACTTATAACTTTGAAATAAAATTAATATTGCATTTGACAATTTATTATTTTTGAAGAATTAATAATTAAGATAATTATTAATCGGGGTTTAAATCTCTCTAATAATGATTTAACAAAATAACAAATAAAGAAAATGAGTTTTCATGTTTTCTTTATTTGCTTACTGGTTTTAATTATTTTATAAATTTTTTCTTATTTTTTTGAATTTTAATTGTATTTAGAATTAAAATTAAAGGCTTAAATAACAAGTATTAAATAATTAAATTTTTATTAAAAATAAAAATTTTATTTTATATTTTTATTGGATAGAGTTTTCTTTTCTAAGAATTTTAATATCTTATTTACATTTTTCTGACTTAAATTGAATTTTCTATATTCATTTGAAGTTGCAGTAATTTTCTGGAATTAAATACAAATGAACAATACTTTTGTTACCGTGGCAGACCCTAGGGTTAGACACTGACCCGTGGGTGTCGTGCCACGTAGGCTGCCACGTAAGCGGCGACTGGTCAAGTTTGACCGGGCGTGTTGACCTCGCCGACGTTTAGTCGCCGGCGGCCTCCTGGGGACGGCGTCGCCGATTTAGGGCACCCCCGGAAGCGAAACTCGTACCTACGGACTCCCCTCGACACGCTGGACAACATAGTGGTGTTGGATTCTCGAATGGGTCACCGGAGCGTCGCCGGCAAACATGCCCGCGGCGGAGCAACTCCGACGGAATCTCGAATCGTAGGCTACGGTTGATGAAATTGCACAAATAAGAGGTCTCAGAGCGCGCATACTCACCCTGAAGTTGAGAGCATGCTCGACGAGGAGGATTGACTGCGGTGGCGAGCTCGATTTGGCGAATGTCGAGGATGACCGGAGAAAGGGAACGGCTAAATCGGCCTAGCTCGACCTCCCGGGATGCTAGGCTTCTACCGGACGCCGTACACGACGAGGCGCACCTACTCGACCACCGCACGGATCATCGGGAGGCTCCTATCGCCGGCTTCTTCCATCTGCTCCGGCGGCCGCATGCTTGAAGCCGGTGAGAAATGGAGAGGGTTTGAGAGAGAGTGGAGTGGCTTCGAAGAACAAGGAGTTCACAGAGATCTTCTTGGCCTATTTATAGCCCAAGGAGATCACGGAGGCGATGGCACGTCGCCGGTGATGGCACAAATGCGGCGGTGACGTCGCCGATGATTTCTGGCACGAATTTGGTCGTTTTTAGATAAGTTCGGACGCGGGGATTCTTGTCCATGTTGTTGAGCTGGTCGCTGGCGTCCGCGCTCGCCCTTATCGACGACGGTGAGGTGGCCGGCGAAATCCTTCACGGTGTCTCGGTGGCGACCATGCGCAAGAGGAAGGAGAAGACGGTTTCCTCCCTCACGTTCGTTTCACGCGGCCGAAAGGGTATTGGGCCTAATTGGGTTGGAGTGTGGGCTGCTCGGTGGGCTGTAGCGTGGGCTGTCCGGCCAGGTAAGCCTGTTTCTTCTTTTTCTTTTATTTCTTTTATTTCTGTTTTTCTGTTTTCTGTTTTCTATAGAGTTAATTTAAATACTGTTTTGAATTCAATATTTTGTAAACTTCATTGTTTGAATTTAAGTGAGATTCACTTCAGGCACTTAAAAGTTTGTTATTGTATATTATAAAATCTCATAGGAATACTAAAGCATTGATTTATTAATTGCCATTAATATTTGAATTAAATTTCCATATGGACATGAATTTGAATATTATCTTTGGAACTATTCAAATTCTTTTCTAACTGATAGTTTTCTTACTTAGTGATATGTAGAATTTTATTTGGTTTTTTATCTTGCAAGAAACAATTCCAAAGTAATGTTTATTTATGAATTTTAAATAAGAGAGTGATTTTGATGACATAATTTCATGTGCTAAAATATCTCTAAGGACTTGACCTCATATTTGAGAATGTTGTCCCTTGCATTATTTTATGTGAACACTTATTTGATAGGGTCTTGTAAGGTTTATAATAACCCTATTTCAAGGTTAGCACTGCTATTATATTTTAATACACCTTGAAATATCAAGAGTAGATATTACTCTCATCATGGTTTGGGTCTTGTTATGAAGATAAGTGGTTGATCACCACTTATGGTTTTTAATTATAGGATTTAGCATTAGGTGCCTCTTATGTTCAAGAATGGAAGCATAAGATATTAATGAGGATGCAATACTGATTGTAGAGATGAGATGACACCATATTGCCTTGGTTTGGGCCTAATCTACCCTATTCATGACAAGGTGGTTACTTGCTTAAGAGTTGTTGTTCTCCTTTAGTTGCTAAGGACTTGAGAGTTAGTTTATCTTATACAAATAGATTTCTATTATTATCCTCAATTAATCATTAAAGTAACTATAGTGGTTATAGTTCTTTTTATATTTAACTTTGGTCATATGGTTGTATGGTTTCTCACCATATGAAGTATAGGGTTTAACTCTAAGGTTTTCTTGAGTTCTTTAATTTATGAAATATACTAGTTACCTCCCTATGATTTCATGTGGTGAATGATATCTGATTATATGATTAGGGTTTAATTTATCCTCACATACCTCAAGAGCATGATCATGGATTAGGCATGATCAACTTATTCTTAATATCTCTACCTCAAGTTCTTAGGGTTTATGATCATCACTTAATTGATATTGTTCAAGGTTTGACTTCCTAAAGTATTTCCAATGGAATGGGTTCTCACTTCCATGATCAAGCATTGTCTTGATCAATTAAGGTATTGCACTTCTATTTTACTTTCTAGGATGGTCATGGTCATGGTTGTCTCAATAGTTTTATATCCCAGGAAAATGCCTGAGATGTTTACTTAAAGTTCCCTCAAGAACTGATGGTTTAATGATGTCTACGGGTGCTTCTATTCTTGTAGACAGTGTTGGGCCTCCAAGAGAAGAGGTTTGTAGAACAGCAGCAAGTTTCCCTTAAGTGGATCACCCAAGGTTTATCGAACTCAGGGAGGAAGAGGTCAAAGATATCCCTCTCATGCAACCCTGCAACCACAAAGCAAGAAGTCTCTTGTGTCCCCAACACACCTAATAGGTGCACTAGTTCGGCGAAGAGATAGTGAAATACAGGTGGTATGAATAAATGCGAGCAGTAGCAACGGCACCGGAAAAGTGCTTTGCTGTCCGGGACCGGTGTGTGGTTGATGGTGGTAATATTGCAGGAAGTATAGATGCGATAAAACGAGTAAACAAACAGCGATAGCGATATTTAGGAACAAGGCCTAGGGATCATACTTTCACTAGTGGACACTCTCAACATTGATCACATAACAGAATAAATAGATAAATGCTAGACTCTACACCCTCTTGTTGGATGATGAACACCACTAACCGTGTAGGATTACACGAACCCTCAATGCCGGAGTTAACAAGCTCCACAATATTCAATGTTCATATTTAAATAACCTTAGAGTGCATAACAGATCAACATAACCAAACCAAGTACTAACATAGCATGCACACTGTCACCTTCACACTACGAAAGGAGGAATAGATCACATCAATACCATCATAGCAATAGTTAACTTCATAATCTACAAGAGATCACAATCATAGCCTATGCCAAGTACTACACGATGCACACACTGTCACCATTACACCGTGCAGGAGGAATAAACTACTTTAATAACATCACTAGAGTAGCACACAGATATATTGTGATACAAAACACATTGCAATCATAAAGAGATATAAATAAGCACTTCACTATGCCATTCATAACGGTGAATAAGTATTCTGTGAAATATAGCCTAAGAGACCCACACGGTGCACACATTGTCACCTTTACACACGTGGGACAAGGAGTCTCCGGAGATCACATAAGTAAAATCCACTTGACTAGCATAATGACATCTAGATTACAAGCATCATCATATGAATCTCAATATAATGGCATAGTGGTTGGCTCAAGGATTTTGGATGGATGAGAAGTATTCCCTCTCGATACAAGGTTTAGGCTAGCAAGGTTTATTTGAAACAAACACAAGGATGAAACGGTGCAACAAAACTCACATAAAAGACATATTGTAAACATTATAAGACTCTACACCATCTTCCTTGTTGTTCAAACTCTTTACTAGAAATTATCTAGACCTTAGAGAGACCAATTATGCAAACCAAATTTTAGCAAGCTCTATGTATTTCTTCATTAATAGGTGCAAAGTATATGATGCAAGAGCTTAAACATGAGCACAACAATTGCCAAGTATCAAATTATTCAAGACATTCTACCAATTACTACATGTAGCATTTTCCGTTAACAACCATATAACAATTAACGAAGCAGTTTCAACCTTCGCCATGAAAAATAAAAGATAAGAACACATGTGTTCATATGAACCAACGGAGCGTGTCTCTATCCCACACAAGCATTTATTCAAACAAAAACAAAAACAAAAGCACACAGACGCTCCAAGTAAAGTACATAAGATGTGGCCGAATAAAAATATAGTTTCAAGAGAAGGAACCTGATAATTTGTCGATGAAGAAGGGGATGCCTTGGGTACCCCCAAGCTTAGACGCTTGAGTCTTCTTAAAATATGCAGGGGTGAACCACCGGGGCATCCCCAAGCTTAGAGCTTTCACTCTCCTTGATCATATTGTATCATCTCCCTCTCTTGATCCTTGAAAACTTCCTCCACACCAAACTCGAAACAACTCATTAGAGGGTTAGTGCATAATAAAAATTCACATGTTCGGAGGTGACATAATCATTCTTAACACTTCCGGACATTGCCCAAAGCTACTGGAAGTCAATGGAACAAAGAAATCCATCCAACATAGCAAAAGAAGCAATGCGAAATAAAAGGCAGAATCCGTCAAAACAGAACGATCCAGTAAAGACGAATTTTATTGAGGCACCAGACTTGCTCAAATGAAAATTCTCAAATTGAATGAAAGTTGCGTACATATCTGGGGATCACTCACGTAAATTTGCATAATTTTCTGAGTTATCTACAGAGAATTAGGCCCAGATTCGTGGCAGCAAGAAATCTGTTTCTGCGCAGTAATCCAAATCTAGTATGAACCTTACTATCAAAGACTTTACTTGGCACAACAAATGCAATAAAATAAGATAAGGAGAGGTTGCTACAGTAGTAACAACTTCCAAGACACAAATATAAAACAAAGGTACTGTAGCAAAATAAACACATGGGTTATCTCCCAAGAAGTTCTTTCTTTATAGCCATTAAGATGGGCTCGGCAGTTTTAATGATGCACTCGCAAGAGATAGTATTTGAAGCAAAAGAGAGCATCAAGAGGCAAATTCAAAACACATTTAAGCCTAACATGCTTCCTATGAAAAGGAATCTTGTAAATAAACAAGTTCATGAAGCATAATGCAACAAGCATAGAAAGATAAAACAAGTGCAGCTTCAAGATTTTCAGCAAAAAGAGAGGTGTTTTAGTAACATGAAAATTTCTACAACCATATTTTCCTCTCTCATAATAATATCCAGTAGCATCATGAGCAAACTCAACAATATAACTATCACATAAAGCATTCTTATCATGAGTCTCATTGACAAGGTATTAACTTGTCAATGCCTATGGATTGTAGGCTAGGGTTTAGTTGGAAGTAGAGGGCAAGTAGATCTCGAAGGTTTCAGCCGAAAAGTACTCGACGATTATGAAAACTAGGGTTTGTGAACAATGATTCGATGATCTCTTCGTCCCTCGACTCCCCCTTTATATAGGAGGCGGAGCCGAGGGTTTCGTTTTTGTACAAGTTACGCAGTCCGGGACGGTTTCTAACTCATCCCGCCAGATTACAAACAACACTTCCTATTACAGCTCTACTTTCCTTAATATATCTTGGGCTCCCGAATCTTCTTATTCTTCGGGTAGTGGGCCTTCGTTAAACCCCGGGTACTATCTTTGGCAAGCCCATTTGGGATGCCTATGTCACTCATGCATAAAATTATTACTCTCCACATAAGCATAATCAATTTTATTAGTTGTAGTGGGAGCAAATTCAACAAAGTAGCTATCATTATTATTCTCATCAAGTGTAGGAGGCATAGTATAATCACAACAAAATTTACTCTCCATAGTAGGTGGCACCAAAATACCACTATCATTATAATCATCATAAATAGGAGGCAAAGTATCATCAAAGAAAATTTTCTCCTCAATGCTTGGGGGACTAAAAAGATCTTGAAAACCAGCTTCCCCAAGCTTAGAACTTTCTATATCATTAGTAACAATGGTATTCAAAGTGTTCATACTAATATGTTCCATGGGTTTTTTAATTTTCGCATCAAACCATCCATGTCTTAAATCAGGAAATAGAATAAGAAGCTCATTGTTGTCCATTATGCCAAACTAGTGTAAACAAGAAACAAAAAGATGCAATTGCAGGATCTAAAGGAAATAGCTTCGAACACTCTCACAATGGCGCCAGAAAAGTACTCTTACCTGGGACCGGAGTATGAGTGCCTTTTACCTTTCCTCCCCGGCAACGGCGCCAGAAAAGTGCTTGATGTCTACGGGTGCTTCTATTCTTGTAGACAGTGTTGGGCCTCCAAGAGCAGAGGTTTGTAGAACAGCAGCAAGTTTCCCTTAAGTGGATCACCCAAGGTTTATGGAACTCAGGGAGGAAGAGGTCAAAGATATCCCTCTCATGCAACCCTACAACCACAAAGCAAGAAGTCTCTTGTGTCCCCAACACACCTAATAGGTGCACTAGTTCGGCGAAGAGATAGTGAAATACAGGTGGTATGAATAAATGCGAGCGAGTAGCAACGGCACCCGAAAAAGTGCTTTGCTGTCCGGGACCGGTGTGTGGTTGATGGTGGTAATATTGCAGGAAGTATAGATGCGAGTAAAACGAGTAAACAAACAGCGATAGCAATATTTAGGAACAAGGCCTAGGGATCATACTTTCACTAGTGGACACTCTCAACATTGATCACATAACAGAATAAATAGATAAATGCTAGACTCTACACCCTCTTGTTGGATGATGAACACCACTAACTGTGTAGGATTACACGAACCCTCAATGCCGGAGTTAACAAGCTCCACAATATTCAATGTTCATATTTAAATAACCTTAGAGTGCATAACAGATCAACATAACCAAACCAAGTACTAACATAGCATGCACACTGTCACCTTCACACTACGGAAGGAGGAATAGATCACATCAATACCATCATAGCAATAGTTAACTTCATAATCTACAAGAGATCACAATCATAGCCTACGCCAAGTACTACACGATGCACACACTGTCACCATTACACCGTGCAGGAGGAATAAACTACTTTAATAACATCACTAGAGTAGCACACAGATATATTGTGATACAAAACACATTGCAATCATAAAGAGAAATAAATAAGCACTTCACTATGCCATTCATAACAGTGAATAAGTATTCTGTGAAATATAGCCTAAGAGACCCACACGGTGCACACACTCGTCACCTTTACACACGTGGGACAAGGAGTCTCCGGAGATCACATAAGTAAAATCCACTTGACTAGCATAATGACATCTAGATTACAAGCATCATCATATGAATCTCAATCATGTAAGGTAGCTCATGAGATTATTGTATTGAAGCACATAGGAGAGAGATTAACCACATAGCTACCGGTACTGCCCCGAGCCTCGATGGAGAACTACTCCCTCCTCATGGGAGAACAGCAGCGTTGATGGAGATGGCGGTGGTGTCGATGGAGGAGCCTTCCGGGGGCACTTCCCCGTCCCGGCGGCGTGCCAGAACAGAGACTCCTGTCCCCCAGATCTTGGCTTCGCGATGGCGGCGGCTCTGGAAGGTTTTCTCTGGTTTCGTCGAACGTGTCGAGGTTTTTAGGTCAGGGACCTTTATATAGGCGAAGAGGCGGAGTCGGAGGGTCGACGAGGCGACGACACACTAGGGGGGCGCGGCCAAGTCCTGGGCCGCGCCACCCTGTCATCTGGGGGCCACAGGGCCCTCCTGCGCGGCTCTCGGGTGTTCTGGAAGCTTCGTGGAAAAATAGGATGCTGGGCGTTGATTTCGTCCGATTCCGAGAATATTTCCTTACTAGGATTTCTGGAACCAAAAACAGGAGAAAACAGCAACTGGCCCTTCGGCATCTCGTCAATAGGTTAGTTCCGGAAAACGCATAATAATGACATAAAGTATGCATAAAACATGTAGATATCATCAATAATGTGGCATGGAACATAAGAAATTATCGATACGTCGGAGACGTATCATTTAACCATTTGGATATTTGAATAGATAGAACTAGGATTAGTATGGATGGTCTCTCTCATTTGGGAAGGACTTCAATACTAACTTAAGGTTAGGATCTATAGAGATTGATGTGATCATCAATGTCTATGTTAATATAAATGGTTTATCTCTCTAGGAATTGTCTTGGATGATATCCTAGGGTTTCTCTTAGAGATGATGATTTGAATACTTGGATGTATATCCAAGGTTTAACTCAAGGTTTGTTATTGCTTCTCTAATAATTATAATAGAACTCTCACCTTTCTAGGTATGATGTAAAACTATTTGGAATAGGGAAGAATATATATTTCTTAAGTTGAATCTCCATGTCTTGTTTCCAAGAATGGAGTAAAATGAATACCATGAGATTCATGGTAGAATTAAGGATTAGTTTAAGACATGGAAAAGATAAGTGAAGAATAGTTTCTCCAATTATTGTTACTTGATTTCCAAATAAATTGATGTTCATAGGTTATGGCAAGGAATTCAATGTTATGATATTTAATAAGATCAGGTAGTTGATCATTGAGTAAAGTGTTGTTGTGTTGATTATTAGTTCCATCTGATCTAACCCCTTAGATCAAATCATCTCTACCCAAAACAAGGTTTTAACAAAGTCACATTGAGGTTTATAGCGCTTGACTTGATGAGCTACTTCAATTCCACCAAGGTCAAGTGAAACTTCAGTTACTGTGACTATTTTACTTTAAAGCGCAAAAATTTCCCAGATTTTCTATGCATGAATGCAATGCACACATCTGTTTACTCTATTTTTGTAACCCCATGATGGCGTGTATTTCACACGTTCGTTGGGCAACCCCAAGAGGAAGGTATGATGCGCACAGCAGCAAGTTTTCCCTCAGAAAGAAACCAAGGTTTATCGAACCAGGAGGAGCCAAGAAGCACGTTGAAGGTTGATGGCGGCGGGATGTAGTGCGGCGCAACACCAGGGATTCCGGCGCCAACGTGGAACCTGCACAACACAACCAAAGTACTTTGCCCCAACGAAACGAGTGAGGTTGTCAATCTCACCGGCTTGCTGTAACAAAGGATTAACCGTATTGTGTGGAAGATGATTGTTTGCAGAGAAAACAAGTAAAAACAAGTATTGCAGCAGATTTGTATTTCAGCATTAAAGAATGGACCGGGGTCCACAGCTCACTAGAGGTGTCTCTCCCATAAGATAAAAGCATGTTGGGTGAACAAATTACAGTCGGGCAATTGACAAATAGAGAGGGCATAACAATGCACATACATGGCATGATAAGTATAGTGAGATTTAATTGGGCATTACGACAAAGTACATAGACCGCCATCCAACCGCATCTATGCCTAAAAAGTCCACCTTCGGGTTATCGTCCGAACCCCTCCAAGTATTAAGTTGCAAAGCAACAGTACAATTGCATTAAGTATGGTGCGTAATGTAATCAACAACTACATCCTCTGACATAGCGCCAATGTTTTATCCCTAGTGGCAACAAGCACAACACAACCTTAGAACTTTCTGTCACTGTCCAGGTGTCAATGCAGGCATGAACCCACTATCGAGCATAAATACTCCCTCTTGGAGTTAAAAGCAAAAACTTGGCCAGAGCCTCTACTAGTAACGGAGAGCATGCAAGATCATAAACAACACATATGTAATAACTTGATAATTAACATAACATGGTATTCTCTATCCATCGGATCCCGACAAACACAACATAGAGTATTACAGATAGATGATCTTGATCATGTTAGGCAGCTCACAAGATCCAACAATGAAGCACAATAGGAGAAGACAACCATCTAGCTACTGCTATGGACCCATAGTCCAGGGGTGAACTACTCACTCATCACTCCGGAGGCGACCACGGCGGTGTAGAGTCCTCCGGGAGATGAATCCCTCTCCGGCAGGGTGCCGGAGGAGATCTCCGAATCCCCCGAGATGGGATCGGCGGCGGCGGCGTCTCGGCAAGGTTTTCCGTATCGTGGTTTTTCGCATCGTGGGTTTCGCGACGGAGGCTTTAAGTAGGCGGAAGGGCGAGTCGGGGGCCGACGAGGGGCCCACACCACAGGCGGCGCGGGCCCCCTTGGCCGCGCCGCCTTGTGGTTTGGCCACCTCGTGGACCCACTTCGTATGCTCTTCGGTCTTCCGGAAGGTTCGTGGCGAAATAGGCCCCCGGGTCTTCGTTTCGTCCAATTCCGAGAATATTTCGTTACTAGGATTTCGAAACCAAAAACAGCAGTAAAACGAGAACCGGCACTTCGGCATCTTGTTAATAGGTTAGTTCCGTAAAATGCACGAATATGACATAAAGTGTGCATAAAACATGTAGGTATCATCAATAATATGGCATAGAACATAAGAAATTATCGATACGTCGGAGACGTATCAAGCATCCCTAGCTTAGTTCTCGCTCGTCCCGAGCGAGTAAAACGATAACAAAGATAATTTCTGAAGTGATATGCCATCATAACCTTGATCATACTATTTGTAAACATATGTAGTGAATGCAGCGATCAAAACAATGGTAATGACATGAGTAAACAAGTGAATCATAAAGCAAAGACTTTTCATGAATAGTACTTTAAGACAATCATCAATAAGTCTTGCATAAGAGTTAACTCATAAAGCAATAAATCAAAGTAAAGGTATTGAAGCAACACAAAGGAAGATTAAGTTTCAGCGGTTGCTTTCAACTTGTAACATGTATATCTCATGGATAATTGTCAACATAGAGTAATATAACAAGTGCAATATGCAAGTATGTAGGAATCAATGCACAATTCACACAAGTGTTTGCTTCTTGAGGTGGAGAGAGATAGGTGAACTGACTCAACAATAAAAGTAAAGAGAATGGTCCTTCAAAGAGGAAAGCATCGATTGCTATATTTGTGCTAGAGCTTTTATTTTGAAAACATGAAACAATTTTGTCAATGGTAGTAATAAAGCATATGAGTTATGTACATTATATCTTACAAGTTGCAAGCCTCATGCATAGTATACTAATAGTGCCCGCACCTTGTCCTAATTAGCTTGGACTACCGGATCTTTGCAATGCACATGTTTTAACCAAGTGTCACAATGGGGTACCTCCATGCCGCCCGTACAAAGGTCTAAGGAGAAAGCTCGCATTTTGGATTTCTCGCTTTTGATTATTCTCAACTTAGACATCCATACCGGGACAACATGGACAACAGATAATGGACTCCTCTTTAATGCATAAGCATGTGGCAACATTTATTATTCTCATATGAGATTGAGGATATGTGTCCAAAACTGAAACTTCCACCATGAATCATGGCTTTAGTTAGCGGCCCAATGTTCTTCTCTAACAATATGCATGCTCCAACCATAAAGGTGGTAGATCTCTCTTACTTCGTACAAGACGGACATGCATAGCAACTCACATGATATTCAATAAAGAATAGTTGATGGCGTCCCCGTAAGCATGGTTATCGCACAACAAGCAACTTAATAAGAGATAAAGTGCATAAGTACATATTCAATACCACAATAGTTTTTAAGCTATTTGTCCCATGAGCTATATATTGCAAAGGTGAATGATGGAATTTTAAAGGTAGCACTCAAGCAATTTACTTTGGAATGGCTGGATAAATACCATGTAGTAGGTAGGTATGGTGGACACAATTGGCATAGTGGTTGGCTCAAGTATTTTGGATGCATGAGAAGTATTCCCTCTCGATACAAGGTTTAGGCTAGCAAGGTTATTTGAAACAAACACAAGGATGAACGGTGCAGCAAAACTCACATAAAAGACATATTGAAAACATTATAAGACTCTACACCGTCTTCCTTGTTGTTCAAAACTCAATACTAGATGTTATCTAGACTCTAGAGAAACCAAATATGCAAACCAAATTAGCAAGCTCTAAGTATTTCTTCATTAATGGGTGCAAAGTATATGATGCAAGATCTTAAACATGAGCACAACAATTGCCAAGTATCAAATTATCCAAGACATTTTAGAGTTACTACATGTAGCATTTTCCAATTCCAACCATATAACAATTTAACGAAGAAGAAACTTCGCCATGAATACTATGAGTAGAGCCTAAGGACATACTTGTCCATATGCTACAGCGGAGCGTGTCTCTCTCCCACAAAGTGAATGCTAGGATCCATTTTATTCAAACAAAACAAAAAACAAAAACAAACCGACGCTCCAAGCAAAGTACATAAGATGTGACGGAATAAAAATATAGTTTCGTGGGAGGAACCCGATAATGTTGTCGATGAAGAAGGGGATGCCTTGGGCATCCCCAAGCTTAGACGCTTGAGTCTTCTTATAATATGCAGGGGTGAACCACCGGGCATCCCCAAGCTTAGAGCTTTCACTCTCCTTGATCATATTGCATCATACTCCTCTCTTGATCCTTGAAAACTTCCTCCACACCAAACTCGAAACAACTCATTAGAGGGTTAGTGCACAATAAAAATTCACATGTTCAGAGGTGACACAATCATTCTTAACACTTCTGGACATTGCATAAAGCTACTGGACATTAATGGATCAAAGAAATTAATCCAACATAGCAAAAGAGGCAATGCGAAATAAAAGGCAGAATCTGTCAAAACAGAACAGTCCGTAAAGATGGATTTTATTAGGCCACCAGACTTGCTCAAATGAAAATTCTCAAATTGAATGAAAGTTGCGTACATATCTGAGGATCATGCACGTAAATTGGCTTAATTTTCTGAGCTACCTACAGGGAGGTAGACCCAGATTCGTGACAGCAAAGAAATCTGGAACTGCGCAGTAATCCAAATCTAGTACTTACTTTACTATCAAAGACTTTACTTAGCACAACAAAACATAAAACTAAGATAAGTAGAGGTTGCTACAGTAGTAAACAACTTCCAAGACTCAAATATAAAACAAAGTACTGTAGCAAAATAAACACATGGGTTATCTCCCAAGAAGTTCTTTCTTTATAGCCGTTAAGATGGGCTCAGCAGTTTTAATGATGCACTCGCAAGAAATAGTAGTTGAAGCAAAAGAGAGCACCAAGAGGCAAATTCAAAACACATTTAAGTCTAACATGCTTCCTATGCATAGGAATCTTGTAAATAAACAAGTTCATGAACAGCAAAGTGACAAGCATAGGAAGATAAAACAAGTGTAGCTTCAAAAATTTCAGCACATAGAGAGGTGTTTTAGTAACATGAAAATTTCTACAACCATATTTTCCTCTCTCATAATAACTTTCAGTAGCATCATGAGCAAACTCAACAACGTAACTATCACATAAAGCATTCTTATCATGAGTCTCATGCATAAAATTATTACTCTCCACGTAAGCATAATCAATTTTATTAGTCGTAGTGGGAGCAAATTCAACAAAGTGGCTATCATCATATATAGGAGGCATATTGTAATCATAAAAGAAAATTTTCTCCTCAATGCTTGGGGGACTAAAAAGATCCTGCTCATCGAGCCAGCTTCCCCAAGCTTAGAATTTTCCATAGCATTAGCAACAATGGTGTTCAAAGCATCCATAGTAATAACATTCCCATTAGCATGCATATAAAGTTCCATGGGTTTTTTAATTCTCTCTTCAAACACATCATGTCCTAATTCAAGATAAAGTTCATAAAGATCTCTCATATTTTTGTTGTTTTCCATTATGCTTAACTAGTGAAATAAAAACATGCATGATATTAAGTAAAGTAAAACAAGTAACTAATTTTTTTGTGTTTTTGATATAGCAAACAAGATAGCAAATAAAGTAAAACTAGCAACTAATTTTTTTGTGTTTTGATATAAGTGCAGCAAACAAAATAGTAAATAAAATAAAGCAAGACAAAAACAAAGTAAAGAGATTGAGAAGTGGAGACTCCCCTTGCAGCCGTGTCTTGATCTCCCCGGCAACGGCGCCGTAAAAGAGCTTGATGGCGTGTATTTCACACGTTCGTTGGGCAACCCCAAGAGGAAGGTATGATGCGCACAGCAGCAAGTTTTCCCTCGTAAAGAAACCAAGGTTTATCGAACCAGGAGGAGCCAAGAAGCACGTTGAAGGTTGATGGCGGCGGGATGTAGTGCGGCGCAACACCAGGGATTCCGGCGCCAACGTGGAACCCGCACAACACAACCAAAGTACTTTGCCCCAACGAAACAGATGAGGTTGTCAATCTCACCGGCTTGCTGTAACAAAGGATTAACCGTATTGTGTGGAAGATGATTGTTTGCAGAGAAAACAAGAAAAACAAGTATTGCAAAGCAGATTTGTATTTCAGTATTAAAGAATGGACCGGGGGCCACAGCTCACTAGAGGTGTCTCTCCCATAAGATAAAAGCATGTTGGGTGAACAAATTACAGCCGGGCAATTGACAAATAGAGAGGGCATAACAATGCACATACATGGCATGATAAGTATAGTGAGATTTAATTGGGCATTACGACAAAGTACATAGACCGCCATCCAACTGCATCTATGCCTAAAAAGTCCACCTTCGAGTTATCATCCGAACCCCTTCCAGCATTAAGTTGCAAAGCAACAGACAATTGCATTAAGTATGGTGCGTAATGTAATCAACAACTACATCCTCGGACATAGCGCCAATGTTTTATCCCTAGTGGCAACAAAGACAACACAACCTTAGAACTTTCTCGTCACTCGTCCCGGTGTCAATGCAGCATGAACCCACTATCGAGCATAAATACTCCCTCTTGGAGTTAAAAGCAAAAACTTGGCCAGAGCCTCTACTAGTAACGAAGAGCATGCAAGATCATAAACAACACATATGTAATAACTTGATAATTAACATAACATGGTATTCTCTATCCATCGGATCCCGACAAACACAACATAGAGTATTACAGATAGATGATCTTGATCATGTTAGGCAGCTCACAAGATCCAACAATGAAGCACAATGAGGAGAAGACAACCATCTAGCTACTGCTATGGACCCATAGTCCAGGGGTGAACTACTCACTCATCACTCCGGAGGCGACCATGGCGGTGTAGAGTCCTCCGGGAGATGAATCCCCTCTCCGGCAGGGTGCCGGAGGAGATCTCCGTAATCCCCCGAGATGGGATCGGCGGCGGCGGCGTCTCGCAAGGTTTTCCGTATCGTGGTTTTTCGCATCGGGGTTTCGCGACGGAGGCTTTAAGTAGGCGGAAGGGCGCAGTCGGGGGCCGACGAGGGGCCCACACCACAGGGCGGCGCGGGCCCCCTTGGCCGCGCCGCCTTGTGGTTTGGCCACCTCGTGGCCCCACTTCGTATGCTCTTCGGTCTTCTCGGAAGGTTCGTGGCGAAATAGGCCCCCGGGTCTTCATTTCGTCCAATTCCGAGAATATTTCGTTACTAGGATTTCTGAAACCAAAAACAGCAGAAAACGAGAACCGGCACTTCGGCATCTTGTTAATAGGTTAGTTCCAGAAAATGCACGAATATGACATAAAGTGTGCATAAAACATGTAGGTATCATCAATAATATGGCATAGAACATAAGAAATTATCGATACGTCGGAGACGTATCACTCGTCGGCGCGGACCAAGAAAAGCCGGCGCCGGGCACAGGGGTCGAAGGAGGCTTGCCGGCGACGTGGACCTGCGGTGGAGGAGCTCGGCATCAACAACGGTAGAGAGAAAACGGGAGCGAAGAGAGAGCGGAAGGTGTCTAGGAGCTGCGCCGGGATACCAGGATGCTCGAGGAGGGGTCGGCTTGGTCGCATGAGCTCGAGATTGGTCGGGATTGGCGAAGAACTGCGGCCGACAGCGCATGGAATCCGCGAGCTTGGCGACGATACAAGACGCCCGGGCTCGATTCCTTCCACCGGGTTGACGAGGAGAGCGAGGCGGACCTGGTGGTGTGCTCGGACAGGGAGGGGGCTGCCCGGAGCGACGGCGCCATGGCGAAAAAGCGGCGGTGGATCTCGGGATTGCTCACAGAGAAGAAAAGGAGTGGGAGATGGGGCGGCGGCGCGAAGAGGGAGAGAGGCTAGGGTTTTCCGGACGCGTCTTGAAGAGATAAGGGGAAGGAGGGAGCAGGTGGGAGGACCACGGTGATGGTGGACACTGACGGGAGGGCTTCACGCACCTCTCGTGCTCTCTCTGGACATGACGACAAGGAAGGGGAAGAAAAGATCGAAGAGGTACGGGCTGGTTGGGGAGGGAAGGTTGCTGGGCTTGGGCTGCTGGTGGGTTTGGGGCTGCGTCGGGATGGAGGGGAAAACAGAGAGAGGGGCCCGGGGTGAGCTGGGCTGAGAGAGGAAAAGGAGCAGGCCAAGGAGGGAGAGAGCCCAGGGTTAGGTTTTAATTTAGAAAATTGTTTTTCTCTTTGAATTTAAAACTCATGCTTCGAAAACCCTTTTCAACTAAACCAAAACAAGATTTTATTTTGAAATCAGAAAACACTGAAATAATTTTATTTTGTTTTAAAAGCTTTGTTTCAGGGTTTGTTAAATGAAAAGACAAGGGGGTTTTTTATTAAAACCATATGAGAGCGAAGACACAAAATAGTTTTTATTTAAAATAATTTTTATTTGATAAAATCTTGTGAATGATATGATGCATATGCCATGATGATGCATAAAAGAAAAGGAGCAAGCGAAAACTAATAGGGGTGCTACCCGGGGCCGTTACATATTGCTACTGCTGCTCTGTTACTGTTACTATTGCTCTCATACTACTGCTGCTTTCACATCACCCCTGTTATTAGTGCTTTTCCAGGTGCAGCTGAATTAACAACTCGCTGTTCTGTGCTTATAAGTATTCTTTACCTCCCCTTGTGTCGAATCAATAAATTTAGGTTTTACTTCCCTCGAAGACTGCCGCGATCCCCTATACTTGTGGGTTATCAAGACCGTTTCTGGCGCCGTTGCCGGGGAGGCATAGCTCTACTCATAAGTTCACCTGGGGAGTACACTCTACCTCTCTCTCTGTTTTATTTTATTTTGTTTTGCTTAGTTTACTTTTGTCTAGTATATTTGTGCTTAGTTTATTTCTATCTAGTATTATTTTGCTTGGTTTACTTTTGCCTAGTTTGTTTTTATTTCGTTTTATTTTCCTCATATACCCAAAAATCCATAAAAATTTGAAAAACCTAAAAATTAAAAACTGCTATTATGGGAGAACCTACAACCTATTTGGAGCTTATAGAATATTATAATAATTATAGAGAATCAAGAGCGGGAAAAGTGATGAGTGCCGTGATAGAAAAATTGAATACAATTGCTAAAATCTTGCTTAAACGCCATGATATAAACTGTTGCTCTCAACAGGACACTAAACATCTTAAATTTCAATGTGGCTTTAGTGAGGAATTTTTAATTAAGAACTATAATCGGAATAGCTATATTCATTTTGGGTTTGAAGAGGTAGAACAATTTGTCATATTTATGGGAGCCTCTGAGATAGAATCCTTCATGGTTAAAAATTATGAAACTTGTGTTGTTTGTAAGGACCTTAAATATTATGTCTCTTCTATCCTTAATTTTTGCAATAAAAGTTACACTGATAATCCTTATATCATTGATTATAAAGAGAGACTCATTAATGCACAAGAATGCACTCACAATTTACAGGGACCTATTATCACTAATGATCCAGACTTTCCTATTGTACAATATGCTGATGACACTTTGGTTGATACTTCCTGCTGACAAAGACCAGTTAATGTTGATCAAGGAGGTTCTAATGAAGTTCTCTATGTCTACTGGCTTGAAGATTAATTTTGACAAGTCTCAAATGTTGCCCATCAATGTGCCAGATGATTTGTTGCAGGAGTTAGCTGCTGTGTTTGACTGTCAAATAGGTAAGATGCCTTTTACTTACCTAGGTTTACCTGTGGGTACTACCAAGCCAACTATTACTGAATTATCCCCTTTAGTATGCCGTTTGGAGAGAAAATTGACTTCTAGCTCAAGTTTTTTGTCACAAGGAGCTCGTTTGCGCTTGATCAATTTCGCCTTAGCTTCCATGCCTTTGCATTTTCCGTGTTCATTGCAATCGCCGGTGGGAGTCGACAAATCGCTTGGATAGAATTTTGAGGCAGTGCTTGTGGAGGGATAAAGATGGGGTGCCTAAGCAATCTTTAGCTGCATGGGATATGGTTTGTAAGCCAAAGTTAAAGGGTGGACTAGGAATAATAAATTTCCGAAGCAAAATGCTCGCTTTGTTGCTGAAGTTTCTAGATAAGTTCTATAATAAAAGGGAGTTGCCATGGGTGAATCTGGTATGGTCCGCATATTATGAAGGGAAAATACCTCATGAGGAGAAACTATGTGGATCCTTTTGGTGGAGGGATGTTATGAAGCATGTTGATAATTACGGGGGTGTGGCTGTTATAACTCATGGTGCCGGGGATACTATGCTCTTCCGGTCCGATAATTGGAAGGTGAATGGTTCATCCGTGCCACCGTGTCGGAGATATCCCGGATTATTTTCTTATGCCTTGTTCCCCAATCATTCAGTTTCAAAGGTTTATCAGGAGGAGGACATTGCATCTCTGTTTCATTTACCTTTGTCCCCTCAAGCTTACCAGGAACTAGAGCAACTCAAGCTTTTGATGCAGAATAATCCTTTGACACAGGAGAATGATCTGTGGGCCTATTGTTGGGGGGATAGCTATTCCTCAGCTAATTTTTATAGTCACATACATAAACATATTCAGGTGCCTAGTGTGTACAAATGGCTTTGGAAGTCTAGCTCGTGTGATGAAGCATAAGGTCTTTGCTTGGTTACTTCATCGGACGCATTGAACACAAGAGATTTGTTGAAGAGGAGACATTGGAAAGTGACTGAAGATGAGCATTGTGTGTTGTGCCCTGGGAGAAATTTTGAGGACCGGATACACCTGTTTTTTGAGTGTACCTTTAGCTCGAGAATATGGAGCTATCTTCAGATTGACTGGGGGGGTGATGATAATATGCAAGTGGTGTTGAATAAGGCCAGGAGAAGTTTTGCTCAGCCTTTCTTTATGGAAGTTATTATTCGGCCTCGTTGGAATATCTGGCTGATCGAGGAATGGGAAAATTTTCGGTGTCGAGGAAAGCTCTTTCATTAAGTGGAAGGCAAAGTTCATTCATGATATATCTTTACCGCAATATAGGATTAAATTGAAGCATAAGGATAGACTTTTATCTTGGATTAGGGCTCTGCCTTAGAGCCCTTTTGTATAGTTTCTTTCCTTTTTTGTACATAAGACTGGACTATTTTTTGAGAGTTAAATAAAAGAAAATTGCTGTGGGGCTTTTGCCTCACAGTCTTGCGTGTCAAAAAATTTACAGGGACCTGTGGAAGAAGAAATTGATGAACCTGAAAGCTCATTGGATGAAAAAGAGGAGGAAATTGATGAACCTGAAAGCTCATTGGATGAAAAAGAAGAGGAGAGTGATGAACAAAAGGAGGAAGAATGGATTAGCTACCCATGCCAACCTTCTAATGAGAGTAACTCTTTATCTCTTACACTATTTGATTGTCCTCCATGCTTACCGAAAGAGGATGAATGTTATGTTCCTGTGGATTCTCTTGAAATATTCCCTATGAGTAAAACTTGTGAGAATAATTATGCTACTGTTATTTATGATAATCCATGCTACTTTGATAAATCTTATGATAATGCTTTGTTTGTGCCTGATGTCGATATGCATGGTACTAAAGAATTTTGCGTAGCAAATGTTTATGATAAAGCTCTTGATGATGGTCCTATGTTACTTGATAATATTAATTGTACTACTAATGAAAATGGGATTGGAGAGGTCTTGACATTATCTATGAGTCCCATATCTCTTGAGATTGATCAACCATCTTGTTATATTATTGATAAAAGTGTGTTTGAAAGTTTTAATCGCACTATTTTTGAGCTTGATAAAAATTATGTGTTTATGGATCATGAAAAGCATGCTATATGTGATAGTTATATTATTGAGTTTGTTCATGAAGCTACTGAAAATTATTATGAGAGAGGAAAATATAGTTGTAGAAATTTGCATGGTACTAAAACACCTCTCTATATGCTGAAAATTTTGAAGTTACTCTTGTTTTATCTTCCAATGCTTGTCACTTTGTTCTTCATGAATTTATTTGTGTACAAGATTCCTATGCATAGGAAGTGGGTTAGACTTAAATGTGTTTTGAATTTGCTTTTTGATGCTCTCTTTTGCTTCAACTCTTATTTCTTGCGAGTGCATCATTAAAA